>NC_073305.1:16045293-16345293 GCF_027595985.1 Sorex araneus
TGCAGAGGAGTAATGCCTGTGCATTGCCAGGTATGACCCCCCTCCAAAGCCCCCCCCCCCAAAAAAAAAAAAGATGGGGCCTGATCCCAGATCCCTGATCCTGGGCTTTCCCCCGTCCTGGCATCCAGGCGTTCAGACTTCGGGAAACATTTCTGCCACTGCCGGTTTGGGAGCTCTGTGAGTTTCTGGATGCTCTCTTGCGAGCAGTTCTCTCCACTGCTGCCCAGAGGAAGGTGGTCCCCAGAATCCCTGCACCCCATCTCGTGCCGAGCCCCCCCCCGGCCCCTGGGTTCTCTGCTCCTCCCTGTGAAGTGACAGTTCAGGTTCCTTGCAAAGAGCAGCAGCCGCCCCGGGGTTGGCAGGCCCAGCCCCCCACCCTGTCCCCCCCAGTAACGCCAACTCCGTGTTCTGTGAGAGACTCCTCTAGCGCGCTCGGAAATTCACCCTTCCGTGCGCAAACTCCTGCCTCCTTCCTTCACACCTCAGGTGCCCGGGGACACTCTTCAAGAAAGTCCCTTAGCTGGAGAAACACCTTTGCAAGTGCCCTGGGTCTCCTCCGAGGAGGCCCTCTGCCTCGTGGGCCACGCTTCTCCGAGGCAACCTCAGCACAGAACGTGAAGCCCTCAGTGCGAGACCTAAGCTTGGCCGGCCTCAGTTTCCCCGTCCATGAAAGGCCCCAGGGGACTTACCTGGTAGGCTTCTTGTGAAAAGTGAAGTGTGTGGTGCGCCGCGCTTCCCCTTCCAGACACCGGCTAGAAGGGGCTAGAGGGTCTAACGCTAAACACATGTTCTATCTCCAAGGTCCCTCACGTCCCTTAGGCCTTTCAGTGACGCAGGGATGGAAGAAGAGTCTTACCCGGGAGTGTCACACACACTGGACAGGGAGGGGGAAGTGGGGGCAGGGGTGTGAGGAGAGAGGAGAGAGGGAAGGGGTCTTCCTCCAAGCCCCAGAGCCTCTTGGGGAGAGGAGATACGAGGCCCCCCCAGGTCAGAGCGAGAGGGTCAGACAGAAGCCGCCCGGCTGCCAATCCGCACTTACTTCCAGAACGGTCCATTGTTCCACAACAATAGCATCATAGCCCTGCGTGGTTTTGCTATCTTCTGTGGAAACAGCTTCAAAGATGAAAACTCCATCTGTCAAGCCATGTAAGGAATCTGTGGGAATTAAAAAAAAAAAAAGGAAGAAAAAAAAAAGGAGGGGTATGGTTTCTGGAAACCGTCTGTGTCAGAAGCCGTACAAGCAGCAAAAATTTTCACTGCATTCATTAATAATCCCAATCAGAACATCTTTTCAGCATGTTAATTAAAGAAGGCACACACAACCCCTGAGTCTAGCCCCCTCAGAATGAATGAGACTAATTTACCTCGCCGTTTTGAATAATATCCTTGATTTTATGAGCCCAAATTTCATTGTTAGCAATCACCATCTGATTTCACGCGTTTACCTTCCTCTGCACGCGCCAACGTCAGGAGGCACCAGGGGAGAACGGATTCAGAGGAAAACACAGCCATTTAGCACCGGTTTTCAGGAGAAAACTATATTTAGGTAAAGGAGACTTCTTGGTTTTGGGGTTCTTTGGGGGGAGGTTAGGGGGAGTCGGGACGCCCCAGCTCTGTGCTTGCTGCCAGCTTTCGAGGTGGCGATTCCTGAAGGTGGGGAGATGTGGGCTGCTGGACAGCTGTTGAGGGGGCAGGGCCCCACCAGACTGACCCCGGGAAAGGTTCTGGTGGGCGCTGCTCTCTTCCCGGCACTAGCCCCGAGTTCTGCAGGATTCGGCTGAGGGGCTGGGGACGTGACACTACTGGGCAGCCTGACTCTGCTGAAGGAGCCAAAGGACAGAGACAGGTGTCCTGCCCCCCCACAGCGGGGTGGACGGTCCCCAGATCCCTCAGAGTGCCCAGATCAGAGACTGTGGGAGAGAGGATTGGAATGCAATGAGACCCCCTTTAACAGAGACTCAGCCTTCCCGTCTGTGAAGTGGGTCGCCCGGAAACCCTCCGCCTACCTGGGTCCTTCTGCTACTAATCGCTGCTCCCCGACAGTCCCAACTGAACTGGGCCCCAGGCCTGTCCCTATCCACAGGTCGGGGCTTTAAATTCCCGAGGGACTGAACATGGAGCCTGAACGTGGCACTAAGGGAGGTGACTCTGGTAAACTAAGGTCGGATGGGTGGGTCTAATCCCACAGGACTACAGTTCTTTCTGAAGGGAAGAAGAGAAGTTGGGAGACACTGCAGAGGCGAGGGCACCCAGCTCCCGTTCCATCACGTGGTCCCCCGAGCACTGTCTACTGCAGCTCCAGCAGCCACGAGGACCTGCCCAAGCAGCGTCCCACCACCAGGCCCCTTCCTTTTTCTGTCTTTTCTTGGGGCTGTCAGACACCACATCCGGCTGTGCTTGGGGCTTATTCCTGGCTCTGAAGTTGGGGCCACTCCTGTTGGGGCTAGGGAACAAATGGGGTTCCAGGGATGAGACCCACGTCGGCTGTGTACAAGGCAAGCATCTGGTACTATCCTTCCGGCCTCTCAGGTCCTTTTTTTAAAAAATTTTTTATTAGAGAATCACTGTGAGGTACAGTTACAAACTGATGAACTTTTGTGTTTCCATTTTACTCATACAGTGCTCGTTCACCCATCCCTCCACCAGTGCCCATTCTCCTCCACCAATGATCCCAGTATCCCTCTCATCACCCCCACCCCATCCCCCACTACCCCACCCTGCCTTTGTGGCAGGGCATTCCCTTTTGTTCTCTCTCCTTTGGGGTGTAGTAGTTTGCAATAGAGGAGGTATTGAGTGATCTTCATGTTCAGTCTATAGTCTACTTTCAATTTGCATCTTCCAACCCGAATGGGTCCTCCCGACATCCTTTACTTGGTGTTCCCTTCTCTATCTGAGCTGCCTTTTCCACCAGCGTGTGTGGCCTCTCAGGTCCTTTGACTGAACTGCTGAGTGGCTGGATGAGACTCAACCGGTTGCCCCACCCCACCTCCTGGGCACCTCTTGGAAGGCCCCCCAAAATGGAGGAGGAAGAGAAACTAGGGGATGCAGCAAGTGCCTGCTAGTTGGCAAGAGGTCTGCCCCCGCAAACAAACTTGCCAGCACCTGGATCTAGCACTTCAGTTTCCTGAACAATGAGAAAATAAAGGTCTTGCCCAACCCCTTTAGTCTGGAGTTTTTGCTACAACAGCCTGATTAGAGTGACACATGGAGGATGTCTATTTAGTGATAAACTACTTTGATTTTAGCAGAATAATTTCCATCATCTGACTTCCCCCACTCCCATCCTCCCAGTGAGGGAAGGAAACAGATTCAGGGAGTCACAAAGTCCCCCAAATCACACAGGGGGCCAAGGAACTGCCAGTACTGCGCAAGAGACAGAGACAAGGATGAACACGGACATTTAGAGATTATCTCTCGTCTCTGTCTGCTGACAGCCCTCCCACACCAAATCCGTGTCCATCAGCATAGAAAAAAAAAAACCACAACTGACAGCATAAAGAAATCAATAAAGCAAGGGTTAAAACACTAAAGCAGAGAGTTCAAAGGGCTGAGTGCATGCTGGAGACCTAGGTTTGATCCCCTGCACTTCAGGGTCCCCTGGACACCCCTGGGAGCAAGCCCAGAGCACAGGGGTGAGGGGACTCCCAGGCACCACCAGATCTGACCCCTGAAGGCGCCCCAATACTGAAACTCCATTAGAAAAGGACCGTAGAGAATAATTACCTCATGCATCCTCTTCCTCCCGACAACCACTCACTATGAGGGGGAAAATTCAAATAATAACCGTTTTAATTTCACAGGCAAATGTTGAAAAAGAAACGGTCGCCTCAGGTGAGGATGAAATGAGAACAGGGCTCAGAAAATCCTAACTGCACCTCTTCCATGCTGGGGGCAATCGCATGCGGTCTCGGGAGCCAAAACCAAGTTCATTCTCTTTGACCCAGATATCCTGCCTCTCGTGGTCTCCCCTGAGACGAGAACCCCCAGTGCAGGGCTTCTCTGCCAGCCTCACTGTCAGATTACTTACAAATATCAGCCGGCTCCAAAACCCTCATATCCAGCTACGGGAAAGTTGGGTATGGCGACCCTGTGACTCACCTGTCTGCACTGTGTGTGGAAGCTTCTTTAAGGAGCTTCGGCAACCGTTAAGGAAATACATGACATGCTCCCTGCGGTGATGAGTGGCAGAGCTCAGGATAATTTGGATTTTCCGTGACAGTAAATTATCACTGTTTTATGCGGTGAGGGTAATTTCTGAAACCCGGGGCCCCATGCCTAAGTGTCATCCAATCTGACTAGAAATGCCCAATTTCAAATCCAACCCCTAGAGTTTAATCAAGATCCCCCGCCAGTTTGACTTCCCGTATCAAACTGGCTCCCGTGAAAGGGTGGAGCTTTTCGTGGACTCTGAGAAAAGTTCCCCCAAGTGTGTGTCTGTCATCCCTCTGTCCCCGCCGCCTCTCCCGACAGAGGTGACCGAGCTGTTCCTCCGCTGAATCCCACTGTAAACACTTTGGGGGGGGGAGCGGCGGGGTCCAGTCAGCTTACTTGTAGGGAATCTGTGGGTAGACACCGCTGCCCCCGGGAGCCCCTCAGAATTGAGGGAGGGACCCGAAGCTCCTCACGGAGTCCTTCAACATGTATCAGCACAGCCCACATTCCTCCAGGCTTCTCCCCAAATAGGTCAGATCCAACGCTGCAAGTTTCCCCATGGAAAACAGCCAGGCTCTTTAAATAAACCCATCCCATGCTGGAAGTCTGAGGGCGCCCGATTCTGCATAAACGAGGCAGGCCTCGAGCGACCAGGGCTGTCCTGCAGACAGAAGGCACAGTTGGCCCATCTGGACAACTGCCCGGGGTTGGGGAGGAAGGTGCATGCGGGCAGCAGATGAAGACCTGACCATGTCGGGGGGATGTGGAGGAAGGTCCCGCGCACCACCCTCCTCCCGGCAGCTGCCTCTCACGCCCGCGGTTCTGCTCTTCTGAATCTAAAGTGCTGATTTACCTACTTAACTAAGGAAGCAAGTTCAGAACAGCTGTCAGAAGGTGGTCATCTGAAACAGCGCGAGAGCCAATGAAGCACAGAAAGCAGACAGCTGGGCTTTTCCTCGGGCCCCTTGTTTTGACGGCCCCCGTCCACTCACTCCCCATCTCATTTGCCTCCACGGAGCAGCCTGGAGGTGATGTGCACTGGGCTGGGTATAAATAGTTCCATCATGGAGCGAAGGCACCGGATGGAGGGATGGAGAAAGGTTACGTTGCCCTCCGTGGCTGGGAAACACTCCATTATCGCTGCATTTTTTATGAAAGGGAAGATGCTTCCCTACTGTGCACCGAAAGCCATTTGCCCTGGTAAGTGTATAAATATTTGATGCTGGCCTTTGGGTAAAAGGCCACGGACTGTCCCGAGCTCATGATTCACAAGAAGGATGTGGGGAAGGGAGATTTACCCGATCATCCCCAGAGGGAAATTCTGCAAGGCAAGTGCTTCCCCTGAGGTCTCGGGGACAGTTAGACTGTGGAGCTACAGGCTCCCCCCGCCCCGGGGCTGGGCATCCACGTCCAGGCTCAACATGCACATGGGACAGTGCTCAGGGCGGGGGACTTTGTGGGACCAAAACAAGGTGGTACATGCTCTTTTATTTGGGGGAGGAGGGGTGGGCCACACCAGGCTGTACTTAGGGATGACTCCTGGCTCTGTGCTCAGGACTCACTCCTGGCTCTGTGCTCAGGGCTCACTCCAGGTTCTGTGCTCAATGCTCACTCCTGGCTCTGTGCTCAAGGCTCACTCCTGGCTCTGTGCTCAGGGCTCACTCCTGGCTCTGTGTTCAAGGCTCACTCCAGGTTCTGTGCTTAGGGATCACACCCAGTGGTGCAGTAGCAGGGACTGAACTGGGACAGGCACGTGCAAGGCAAGCACCTTATCTCTTCTGCAATTCCTCTGGTCCCATTTTCCTTGATTGCTGTTGTTGTTTTCTTCCGGGGTTACACTCAACAGGGCTCCAGGCTTACTCCTGACTCTGTCTCAGGGATCTCTTCTTGTGGGCCTAGGCCACCATATGGGGTGCTGGGGATCAAAGTGCATGTAGGACAAGCACTGCCCCCGCTGTACTATGGCTCTGGTCCTTCCTTTTTTGTTTTTTCTTTTTTCAATATATTTTAACTCTAATATCACTGTTAAGGGCTGGAGCAATAGCACAGCGGGTAGGGCGTTTGCCTTGCACGCGGCTGACCTGGTTCGATTCCTCTGTCCCTCTCAGAGAGCCCGGCAAGCTACCGAGAGTATCTCGCCTGCACAGCAGAGCCTGGCAAGCTACCCGTGGCGTATTCAATATGCCAAAAACAGTAACAGCAAGTCTCACAATGGAGACATTACTGGTGCCCACTCGGGCAAATCGATGAGCAATGGGATGACAGTGATACAGTGCTCACGGTTAAATATTAAGTATTCTTTAGAAAGATTGATATGTATAAATTATTTACATTTTGAATAAATCCCTATATAACAGACTTGTTTGCAACAGTTATCTTTGTGAATCATTTTGACATATACTATTACTTTAAATATAAAATCTGAATAATTTATTGTTTCTCTAAAAATTTGAAGAATTTTCATTCTGTGCTTTGGTTACCTTGACTGTGCTTAAAATAATTTGAAAATTCTGTCAGATGATTTCATTTTTCTAAGGAAATGTATTTATAATTAATAGAGATTGTTGGACTGGAGCGATAGCACAGAGGGTAGGGTGTTTGCCTTGCATGTGGCTGACCCGGGTTCGATTCCTCCATCCCTCTCAGAGAGCCGGCAAGCTACTGAGAGTATCTCAGCCGCATGGCAGAGCCTGGCAAGCTACCCGTGGCGTATTTGATATGCCAGAAACAGTAATAAGTCTCACAATGGAGACATTACTGGTGCCCGCTCGAGCAAATGGATGAACAACGGGACGACAGTGCTTTTCAATGTTAGATTGGACTAAGCTGTCCATACTGGGGTTGCTGGCCTCACTACTCTTCTTTCTCCCCATACTGCACGGTGCCCTCAGCACCATCGTGGGCCCAGGATTGGCACCTACCAGTGGCACAGCCACAAGGGCGAATGTGGTCCTACTAAAGTGTAGCCCTCTGACTACAGTCAGTGTGGGACAGAGGTGCAGCCCTGCTCCCCATCACGCCGCAGTGAACCCACTGATGCCAGCACGGAAAGGCAAGCGCTGCTGCTCAGAGGGCTGGTCTGTTTGCGCCGAGCCCGCAGGAGCTCTCCCGGCAGATGCTCTGAGTGTGGCTTCCCTCCTGCGTGCTCGGTGCCAACAGGCCAGCCCTCTGAGCCTGCCCTCTGCAGCAGGGGTCACCACTCTGAATGTGGGGGTGTCGCATAAGGCTGGGCAGCAGGACTGCAGGCTCCCCGGCCAACACTCAGTTCCAAACCAACCTCACTGAGCATCCTGGCCGCTCCGAAGCGGAAGCTGGGTCTGGTGGCACGAGGCCCAAAAGTCCTGGAGATGCCGTGTTCCGTGAGAACCACTAGCGCCCTCTTCTTCCCCCTGCCCATCCCACCCCCGGCCCTCCAGCTGTAGATTCCTGCAGATGCAAGACCCCAACATCGGTTTCTCACGTCACCAGCGCTCCTGGGCGTCACCCTGAAACCTTTCTCAGTCCCTCCTGTACACGGCTTGGCCCCAGCACCTTGCAGGTCTGTCTGTGTAAGGATGGCACCTCCTTGCGCTGTGTGAGATCGGGACATCTTCACAGGTGCTCCTGGCACACACAAGGCACTGGAGCCTGGGCTCTGGGCCAGCAAGGGTGGGATAAAGGCTAAGTGCTATTTGGGTTGAGCCAAGACCAGAATCTTCTCAGAGGAGAGGGCCAGAGGGGGCCAGGGAGGGCAGGAGAGGGCAGGAGCAGGCAGGAGAGAACCAGGGAGGGCAGGAGAGGGTCAGGGAGGGCAGGCGAGGGCCGTGGAGGGCAGGAGAGGGTCAGGCTTCAGAGACTGGCCTGGCACATGGCCAGCCTGGCCTCAATCCCCAGTACCACTGGGTATGGTGCACCCTCCCCCAAACACATACAGGCTGGGCAGGAATGGAGGGACGTGCAGGCAGCCAGTGTCTCTGGGGTGATCATCGCTCAGGCTCAATGTTCTCTGTCTGCACATGCGTGTTCTATGGAGGCCGCAGAACTCAACGCCACTTTAGGGGGAGCAGAAACGGAGAAATGAGATCAATGAGGCACGTGCCACCAGGGCAGGAGCACTGAGGACAGGCCCCTGGGTGGGAAGGGGCTGTTCTCTCCGGGTGAGAGACAGGAGCACGTGTGGGCCCGTAGTGCGGCCGTGGCTGGGCCTGGGGAGCCGACACTTGGTGCTTGGGTCCCTGCTGAAGGCCTGAGGACATGGAATATGGCAGATAAAGGTGACAAGAGGAGGGTGTGGGGAGGGTAGTGGAGGGAGGCAGAGGGAAGAGGTAGAGGGGGGAGGGGAGGGGAATGGTGAGTGGGGAAGGGGGTAGGAGGGGAGAGGATAGGGAAGGCAAGGGAGGTGGGCAGAGGGAAGGGGAGAGGAGGTGAGGAGGTGGGGAAAGGGAGGGGCTGAGGCAGCCCTGCTCCCTGGCCTCCCCTGAGCCCCAGTGCTGTGCACCCCGGCCAACAGCAGAGCAGAGCACCCCCTTCTGGCCTCTCCCACCCTCTAGACATACAGACCAGGACATTCCCTCACTGGCCAGAGTGTGTCCATGGGCCCATCCGTCCTGCAGAGTGACCAGCTCCCCGACTCGGGAACTTGCCATTCCCCCAGGGGACCCCAGAGTGCCCCTCCTGAGGGCCTCACCTTTGTCGGCCCCTGGCCCTCTCCCCCTCCCCCCGCCCATACCTGCCCTCTGCGGCCACTGTCACACTCCTCGCAGGACTGCAATGGCCAGAGCTCCTGCCTCAGTGTCCACAGGCGTCACACAGTGCCACCAACAGTGCCTGCTTCCCTAGCTGTCCCTTGTCACCAAGGTTATGAGTCACCCGGGAGCTCATGCGGGCCCCTGAGTCCAGAGCAGCTGATCAAATGTGAGGACAAGCTCCCTGACCGGGGTGGGGGAGGGGGGTAAAGTCTCGAAAACAGAAGCTAAAGTTTTTGGGGAGAATTTGGGGGCCACATCGGTGATGCTCCGGGGTTACTCCTGGCTCTGCACTCAGGAACTACTCCTGGTGGTGTTCGCGGTTCTGAGCATCAAACCCGATTGGCCACGTGCAAGGCAAGGACCCTGCCTGCTGAACTATCACTCCTGGTCTTTTTTTTTTTTTCTTTTTGGGTCACACCAAGCAATGCACAGGGGTTACTTCTGGCTTTGAACTCAGGAATTACTCCTGGTGGTGCTCAGGGACTATTTGGGATGCTGGGAATTGAACCTGGGTCGGCCGTGTGCAAGGCAAACGCCCTACCCGCTGTGCTATCATTCCAGCCCCAGAAGCTGGAGTCTTAACTGGGTAATTCAAGCTACTGTGTCATGTCACTGAGTCTGTGGGGCAACCTTCAAGGCTGCAGAAAGACTGTGACATACAAATCACGTCAGAGTAGGAGCTGCGGCCCCTCCAGGTGGCACAGTCTTCAAAGCCTTGCTGTGGTTTATCGTAAGGTCACTATCAGAAATAGTCTCCTCCGATCAGCATATTAGCAAGTTTTCTTAATTCCGGAAACGTATGTATGTCCATAGCATCCCCAGCCACAAGACAGGCTTTTCCTGGGGCAGAGATACCCTGACTCAGTGAAGTGCCACCCACATCACATGACCCCCCCATCAGAAACCTCAAAGTGAAATCGTGTTTGCACTCGGCAATATTTGAATTCATTGTGTTTGGAGGATCCCGCAGCCATGCTGGACTCTGGACAGGGCCTCCATACACGGGGATGTCCCCGCCCGCAGCGCTGGCCATGCAGGCATTTGTCCTGCTCTGTTCCAGACAGGGAGGTCAATGTCACACCACGAGGGCCATGGGTGCCCCAAGCAGCATTGCCAAGACTGGACAATTCTGAAGTAACAACCACCATGAGCTGGGAGTCTGGTGAGAGAATGGGTCAGGGGGCTAGGAGGTCAGCCTGGGTTTCCATGGCCACCAGAACCAGAGCCGAGGAAGGACATGGTGAACTTCCAGGGCGCTCTCCTGGGGCTCAGCCTGATGTTCGGGTAGAAGAAAGTGCTTCCTTTTGAGGTTTTACCTTTTTCTGGTAGGGGTGGGGGCAAATGACCAGCAACTGCCAGCAGAGCTGCTCTCCCAGGCCTCTATGTACGTCATTACGATGTTGCTAAGGAGGCCAGAGAGATAGTACAGCACGCAGGACACTTGCCTTGCATGTGGCCCATCTGGGTTTGATCCCCAGCACCACACGTGGTCCCCTGAAGGCAGAGTCAGGAGTAAGCCCTGAGCACAGGTGAGTGCTTAAAAAGAAACGTTGCAGGGTCGGAGCGATCATACAGTGGGGAGGGCGTTTGCCTTGCACGAAGCCAACCCAGGTTCAATCCCTGGCATCCCATATAGTCTCCTGAGCACCACTGAGAGTGATTCCTGAGTGCAGAGTCATGAGTAACCTCTGAGCATTGCCGGATGTGACCCAAAAAGCAAAAAAAAAAAAAGTTGCTACCAGAGACCAAAGACCAAAGTCCAGAGGGTACAATGTGTGCCGTGCACCTACTTTGTCTTGGGAGGGTCACACTCTGTGGTGCTCAGAGCCAGATCCTGGCTCTGTGCTCTTGAATCATTCCCCGAGTCCTTGGTGCTGGAGAGTGAATTCGGGTTGGCTGCACGTGAGGCAAGTGCCTTTGCACCCAGTTTGACCCCGGCACCAGATGGTCTCCCCAAATGGCATCCTTCTCCTGGTTGGCCAAGAATTGCAAGCTAGGTCCCCTGAGCACAGTTTAGGAGATTAAAAAGAAAGCCAGAGAGATAGTTCCAGATGAAGGCACTTGCCTTGCATGTGCAGAACCCAGTTTAAGCTCCAATGCAGGATCTCCTGAGCACACCAGGAGTGAGCCCTGAGCACAGGACCAGGAATAGCCCCCGAGGACCCCCAAAGAGTCACCCACTCGCCCCAATTAGGGAAGCTCTCAACAGGTGGGAAAAAAATTAAAGATGATACAACTATGTACCCTTCCCCCAGGGAGAGATGGAAAACTGCACATAGGCTGAGAGAGAGCCTCTATGAGCACTGGGAAGAGATCAAAACAGCCATGTGGCCCGGCCACACCCTACAGCTGCTGCCAGGGGCTGTCTGCACCGGCCCAAGCATGCACAGCCACTGGGCTTTCGCGGGAAGCCAGTGACCTGTCCCTTCGCAAGCTAGTCGGGAAGTCGGTCAGGAAACTGGAAGACGGTGTCGCTCCATCATTCCATCAGCCACCCTGGGCTCTTTCGATCAATGAACATTCCAAGCATCGGAAAGTTTGGCTCGTCAGTCGCCCTGGCCACTTTCCAAAGATTCAGCACCAGGCTGGTGGCTCCCATATTGGAGAGCAGAGACAGAGAATGTCCCCCTAAAGGCAGAAACTTCTGCTGGACAGCACCACTGCAGGTGCCACCTGCCTTGCCAGTCATCCGTCCCCTCTCCTGTACCGTGCCAGCTGCCGCCCTCTGATCATTCGGCCCTTCATTCCACTCAGATCACCAGAACTAAACCTGGTGCTGTATCAGAGTCCAAGGCCTGGGGGGACGTGAAGGAGGTCCGTGTGGCTCTAAGACCACTGTATTTTTTTTACCCCCATTTTAAAATTTTTTTAATGAAACACCATAAGATTCAATTACAGACTTACACACTTTCGTGATAACATTTCAGTCATATAATGATCGAGTACCCATCCCTCCACCAGTGCCCATTCTCCACCACCAATGTTCCTAGTGTCCCTCCCGCCACCCCTACCCCGTCTCACCCCCACCCCACCCTCGCTGCCTCTGTCACAGGCACATTCCCTTTTACTCTCTTCCCTTTGGCGTGTTATGGTTTGCAATACAGGTAACAAGTGGCCATCACGTCAGGTCTATAGTCTACTTTCATCACGCATCACCCATCCTGGGCGGGCCCTCCAAGCATCCTTTGCTTGGTGTTCCCTTCTCTACCCGAGCTGCCCTTTCCCCTAGCACGTGAGGCCGGCTTCCAAGTTGTGGAGGAATCCTCCTGGTCCTTATCTCTACTATCCTTGGGTGTTAGTCTCCAATCCTGTTACTTTATATTCCACAGAGGAGTGCAGTAAGACCACTGTCTTCATCTTAAAAGTTGGCTACAAAGAAAACAGAACACACACAAATGCTGTTCCTGACTCCACTGATTTGTGGAGAGAAACCGCGCAACCCCCAAGCCACGAGGCTGGCGATGCCCCCTGCCAGGTCTTGCTGGGATCAGCAAGTTCGGTGTTGCCACTTCCTTAGGAATCCTGCAGCTGCCAGCCCTCAGGAGCCACGCGCGCTGGCATGCTGGCCCCGCTCCTCTCTCTCTCTGCTTCCAGACCGACTCTGTGCACCTTGGTGTGAACCCAGAGCTCTTTCTTCACTTGGCACTCCAGCCCACGCTGGGGTGGGGACGGTGGGGGGGGGACGACGCTCTGCCTTCCTACCGCCGGCGGGCGCGATGCCTCGGTGTGAGCCCCGGGAGAGAACCCATAATTGGGGAGGGAGTCCTGGGGAGCCACGAGACCCAGAAACAGTGCGCGTCCCCGTGGAGCCTGCAGAAACCAGGCTGTTCAATTCGCTTCTCTGCTGTTAATTCCAAGGTGCTGCTACTGCGACTTCAAACTGTAATAGTGTCTACAAACAATTTGCACTTTCCGAGAGGCACGGTCCCAGGGGGTAATTAACTAACCCAGGGAACCATCTCTCTAAAAGCCTTTAAAAGCAACAGAGATTGAGGCCACCATCCCAGGAAACAGAGAAATCCTCCCCCTCCGCTCCCCCCCACCCCCAACCTCTCTTCCTCTGCGGTTTCAGAAGCTACCTGGCTGGACGCTTAGGCTTGGCACGAGCCCTAGGTCGTGCGCCTGGTGGGAAGTTCCTCAAGAGGTCTTGATTCGACAGCAAACACGGGCTACCCACGAGCTGTGGAGCATTTGTGTGGAAGGGGGTGGCAGGCTCGAAAGATTGGGCTGAGGTGACAAGGGGGAGGGGCAGGGACCCACCAGGGCCGCGCCTCACTTACCGTTGACCGATCCCAGGTAGAAGACCGAGTTCACCAGCACGCCGCCTTTCCGGAAGTGGTCGCTCATGTGCTCCAGCCAGTTGGCATCCAGGCTGCTCACCGTCTGGCCGTTCCTGGAGACCCGCAGGGGGATGGTGACGGGGTAGTACTGGCGGGCCTTCTGCTGGCTCTTCGGTTTGTTGAACAGGGCAAAGATCTCCATCTCTGTGGGGGTTTATCAACGGGGTGGGGGAGAAGACAGGAAACGGTGAGCTGCGCCAGCCACCCTTGCTGGGTCTCCGGGAAGCACACAGCATCCCAGGAACAACCTGCTCCCTCGGCCACATCGGGACACATCCCAGGAAGAACACCGGGAGGGTTTGCACGGAACATTCAGGTGCCGTGGCCCTCAAGGGCTGAGCTTGGAGCAGGGGTTGTGGGGGGGGGGCTTCCTTTTTGGATCTGGCTTCTGAGCCATAGCTGTGACTTGGGATTAGTTCATTCGATCATAATTATTTGCGAGAAGGACCTGGCACTCATTTCTAAGAATCCATACAAAAATGTCATTTGGAAACAAAAGCAGGCCTACTGGGCCCGAGTTGTTTTCTCAAAAAAAAAAAAAAAGTCAATGCTGATAAAATTGAAATGAAAATAAAGTCAATGTGCAGGTGGACGGGGTCTGGGATGGGGTAGGGCAGTGGTCAGGGCACTTACCTGGCATGTGTCTGAGCTGGGTTTAGTCCCAACACTACCTACTCAACTGAGCATTGCTGAGTGCAACCCTGGATGTCCCCCCCACCACACACACACACAGCTGGGTGGTGTCCCCAGCACCGCAGGGCCTGAGCAGAAGCACATTTGTGGGTCCTTGCATTGAACGGATGGCCCAACTGGCTGAGAAACACCAGGGACCCCCGAGGCCTCTTTCAGAGCTCACTGAAACCCCCCGAAATACCACGATCATCCTGGGGTACTTGTATACCCCGGTCCCTATTTATAAACTGCGGCGATGTTTCCCGGGGCCAAAGCCACACTACTTACTCAAGTGCATCAAAAAATACATCATTGATATAAATGTGTTCCCGTAAACGAGGGTTTCAGCCTGGAGTGGTCAGCTACTCCCGCAGCCAGGCAGGCACTGGGCTCCTCCAGGGTTACATTTATAGCTCGGTGCCTCAACAATCAATACGCACTGCCCCCCACCAGCTCCCCCTCGCCGGTCGTACGTGCTGCCAGCCATGAGTGAGCTGAGGCCGCCTCCGGGAGCGAATACCTGGAATTTCAATCTAAGTCCGAAGGTCTATTTTTGTGTTCCTCATTGAGTCAAGCAATCAAGAGTTCACCCGGCTCCGGCGGCTTTGCTTACTTACACAGACCAGTCAAGAATACGCTTCGGTTTCCAAAAAAGATCTATTTGGATAAGAAGAAAATCTCCACCCTTCTTTCAAAGAAATATTTGAAAGGTCATAAACAATGCCTGACACCTGGCCTGGACCCACACTCCAGGGGGGCTGTGTCCCATTTTTCAGGATTTCACAATTCCTGGCAGGATCCAAATATCAGCTGAATTATGACTTTTCTAAACAGACTGACTTTCCTTTATTTAAATAAATGCAGAGAAAAGGGAAACTTCGCCTCGTGACCGTCAGAGAAACAATGACCACTGGGCCATAAACAGGAGGGAACGATGAGGCACATCAACGCCAAATATGTCCATCCATGTCCCAGCTAAAATTATCTCGCAGGAGTATTGTATTCAGGGACAAAGGAAGTCCTTCCCCAGTGGCGTCCGAGCAAGCTGTCCGAGGGCCGTGGACAGCAGTGCCAGGCCCTGAGACAGTCACCATCGGAAGTTCAGCTAACAGGGGAAGCCACTTCCAGGAATCTACTGGAAAGAACCAAAGAGAGAGAAATATTCCCATCTTCTCCAGTTCTTCTGCAGCAGACACCACCTACGCTGGTCCATTCTGTCAAATGGCTTTTCTCCGGGCCCTGGTCCGATCTAAAAGCCAGCTCTAGCCAAGAAATACTTGCACCCAAGAAATCAAGCCTGGGCCTATAGAACTGGCAACCAATGCACTGTTTCATGCCTTAGAAATACAAACTTCAGGACCGGAGTCATGCAGGGAAAGGTGCACAGTCAAGCCAGGCACTGGAGTTGGGTTGGCAGGAAGTGGGGGAGTGTCAGGAGGGAGCGAGAATGATGGGGTGTTTTCAGGTCCTGGTGCTCCCAGGGTTCCTACGAAAGCCAGAGCGACTAAAGGTGAGAGGAGAAGCAGTGCTCTCCCAGTCCTCAATCTCCTCTGGATTTCTTCAAAAGCAAGTCCTGGAAATTCTGGGCACAAGTAGTTTACTTGGGCAGAAGGAGGAGGAGGGATGAGAAGAGGGAAGCCAGGAAAGGCAGTGGAGTGTGGGTTCTTCAGCGGCTTACCACTGTGACCAGAGGGCTCAAGTCACGGGCATCAGAGATGCCAGAGTGACTGCAGGTGGGCACACCAAGGGACCAGGAAGTCAGGTTCTCATTCTTGGGGACTGAGAGCCATTCCTGAGGCAGGACATCCTGGAGGCCTGGGGCCTGCGGCCACATCCTCACTTTAGCGGATACCTGGACAGGAGAGCTGTCCTTGGGTGACCCCCAAGAAGGAGGGCGAGACAGAGCCCCGGCGCCAAAGCCCACCACAGTCAAACCAGATGCAGGCAGGTTATGAGAGAGGGGAATAATCCCAGCCTGAAGACTCTGTGTGTGTGTGTGGTGTGTGTAGGGGGACTATGAAAGACACAAGGACACTAGCTCAGGATTCCTTACTCACAGGCCCAGGCAAAACACAACTTTCCTCTAATAGAATATGAAATAGAGAAAGAAGGTCCAGGGTCGGAGCGATAGTACAATGGGTAGAGTGTTTGTCTTGCACGTGGTCGACCCGGGTTCGATCCCCAGCATCCCATATGGTCCCCCATGCACCGCCAGGTTTTATTCCTGAGTGCATGAGTCAGGAGTAATCCCTGAGCATAGCTGGGTGTGACCCAAAAAGAAAAAAGAAGATGAAGAAGAAGTTCCAGAAGTAGAAGCAAAAAGGCCAGGGTGGGTGGGGGAAAACAGGGCCATCGATTGTCCCTCCCCCCCTACCCCCCGTCTCTGCATGCGCAGGCCTCTCTGTGCCCTTGGAAAGCAGCCGGGAGCGGCCACAGAGGGCTCCCACGGCCCACCGTCCCGGTTCGCAAACACACAGTGCACGCAGAGCAGCCCCCGGCATGCCGAGGTTTTCTCAGCCGCCCTCTGGCTCTGCCGTGACCCTGGCAGGAAGATTTTCCCAGACGTGGGACAGAAAGTCCCAGAGGCGGGGTGGAGGCGTTGTTTCCTGAGAACGTTCTGAGAAGGGCTGAAAACCGTGACCCGCGCACCCGACCAGCACGGGCCCGAGGACCTTGTATTTCTATTTCTGTCTCCTCTCCTCTTCCTCCTCCTCCTCGTCTTTCTCTTTCCCCTGACCGAGGCCTCTGCCTTGTCCACTGAGACCCAACTTCCCGGGGAAGGCCGGCCATCTGGTCAGAGCAGCTTCAAGGACCGCAAGGGAGGGAACAGGCGGGAGCGGCAGCTCGGTGGGGTAGGAGACGGGAGGTCGGTGCTTGGTTCTGAGTCTCCTGGGTAGTGAGGACTTAGTACAGATGAACCCTGGGCTCATCCCTGGTTGGGGTCCCCAGGCTGGAGGGACAAGAGGGTTCCCAGTCTGACCCACAGAGCCGGCTAGGTTGGAAAGCGTCAGTGGGTGTCAGACTTGGCCAGATTGCTGATCAAGGAGAGCACTGAGGTCTGGGGATGGTCCTGGGCACCGGAGGACAGGAGGGAAGATGCAAGGTTTGGAGGCCGGATCTGTGGTCCCCATGGCGAAGCGCGTGTCCTGCAAGCCTGGAGCCCCCCTGGTCCCTGGCACTGCATGGCCCCTGAGCACCACCCGTACTACCAGCAGCAAATCAAAAATAAAAAAATATGGAATTGACACCCGGAGGGCTGAGCAGGGGAGCCCTGGCAGGCAGAAGGCGCCGAGGAGCACTGGGCCAGCCCTGGTTCCGGGGCTGGGAGGAAGCTCCTCCCGGCTGCCACCAGCCACGGGCAGCTCTGGGCCTGGCGGAAACCAGGGCAAAAGTGTGGGCACAGCTGCATGCAGCTCGGCCCTCTGGACATACAGGGAGGCCACGGGCACACACTTGTCATTCTGAGGGCTTCCCCCCACCCACCCACCGGCTCACAGAATACTCCCAGAACCCACCAGAGGAGCCCTTTAATTCAGCACCCAGAAGCCTTAAGTGGCTCCCCCTGCCCCCCACCCCGGCCTCCCCAGAAATCAAGCTGCTAAGTGGCAAAGCCACATGTCTTTCCAGCTCCAAACCCCAGACTGTGTCCTAAATCTAACAAGCAAGTGCTCATTTGATCAGGCGGCTGAGAGCAGGCACTAGGAACGTGGGGGACGCTCGATATAGCGGCCGTTAATGGCCTGAGTGGAAAAGGCCGGGAAGAGAGAGGTGGGTCTGGGATATGGGGAGGGGAGGAGACCACCAACCCCCAACCGCCCAAAGGAGAGGCCCCAGATGGGGACGCCAGGTACCGAGTATGCATCCTCTCCCTGCTCAGAGCCCCCTGGACGGCAGCCCGTGGCGGCCACAGACACAGCTGAGACGCTGCATTTTTCAGCTTTGGGTGAGCCGGTGCAAGCCAGGTCTCAGAGGATGACCTAAGGGGACAAATGAGTGTGACACTGACCATAGGGCTCCATGTTTCTCTGACCCAAGGAGCAGCCCCAGAGATGCCAAGGGAAGGACCCAGCAGTGATGCTGGGAGGTGGGAGAGAAGTGTGTGTGTGTGTGTGTGTGTGTGTGTGTGTGTGTGTGTGTGTGTGTTGGGGGGGGGCTGAGTGATGCCTCTTCCTGATCTGCCCGCCCCACCTGTTGGCTGTACAGGAAGAAAGCCAGTGGTCCCCTGAGCACAGAAACGCCTCTCGCACAGGATGCGGGGAGGGGGTATTCACCCCCGAGGGTGACGCTGGGGCCAGGTGGGTAGGTTCCCCAAGACCCCCAGGTGTGCCCTGCATAGACGCCCACCCTGATGCCAACCAGCAGGAGCTGTCCCTGGACCAGAAAATCAACCAGAAAAGGCGCGAGGAGAGAAGAGCAGGATGGGTCTGCGGGCAAGAGGGGCCCCAAGCCCTGGGCAACAGGCCTCAGGAGCTGACGGGAGTCGGGGTGCTCTGCTCCCGGGTCGGGGGAGGTTGGCAGCCTGGGAAGGGGCGTGTAGTTCAGCCTCAACCAGCTCCCCAGGACCCTGGGAAGGAAATCCGTGAGAGGAGGAGGTGCAGGGGGGTCCCTCCAGATTCCGTTTAATTGTCTTGCTGTGATTGCCTATTTAAGCCCACCTGGCAGAAAGAGGAGGAAAAACACTTCATCCTCCTCAGGGCGCCCGAGAGAGCCGAGCGCTGAGCCGAGCGGGGAGGGGAAGCCGGGAGGGACTGTCGGGGGGACAAGGGACAAGCGCCTGGACTTCCCAGGGAAGGAAGCCACGAGACTTGCCCAGAACAAGATAGGAGAGCCGCTGGGGTCAGCCGGGGGCCGTGAACCCTGGGACAGGGCCCGAGCATGTCTTTACTGGGGCGCTGATACACAGCGGTTGGAAGGCAGGGAAGGGATATGTGTCTCTGGGGGGGTCACAAAGCTGTGTGTGTGAGTAGGAGGTCCTGCTGCTGAGGTGGCCATGGGGACAGCTGTCTGCCCGTCCATCCCCTGCTGCCCGGAAGAGTGGTGAGGCCTGAGAACATGTGAGCTAAGAGAAGACAGCCACGGGCCCCCTGCAGAGGAAGTTGAGGGGCCACAAGCTGTCACCTTTGGAGACTCCTGAACACAGTGACAGGGCCCGGGTCACATACAGGCTACGGAGAGCCTCTGCCCAGCCAGTGACATGTGGGGACACTCCAACACCCTCCTCTGCGGGCCTGTCACCTCCGACACACACACCAGCCCTCAGGACCTGGCCTCAGAAGAGATGGCAGGTACTTGGGAAAATGGGTCCCAGGAGGAGACACGGGTACCGAGCAGCTTCTGAGCCTTTGGTGTCGGGGGATAGACGGGAATGAGGGGAGGGGAGCAGCAGGGGAAGGTTCCGGTTGAATCTCCCAATAAATTCTCCTTAGGGTCTACCCCAGGAGGCAAGAAGTCTGGAAGGCGCCTTGGAGAAAGGGGGTGTCTGAGCTCTCCCCAGGGGAGTGTCCGAGCTTCATGGCCCCCTTTCCCACACCCGGCAGAGAAGGTCAGCAGCAGGACGAGGGAGCAAGGAACGGCGGTTCATGGGTGGGGATAAAAGGGATTTATGGGAGCTTCAAACAAGGCTCCTGTGTCACCTTCCGACCAGAAGCCGCTGCTGCAGCTCTGCCTCGCCGGGGAGTGACAGAGGTGCTGCTGGGCACCCGAAGGTGGCAGAGTAGAAGTGAAGGGCTCATTTGGGGGTGGGGTGGGGGTTTGGGCCACACCCACACCCACAGTGCTCAGGGCTTAGTCTGTTCTGCAGCTCAGGGGTCACTCCTGGCCGTGCTCTGGAACTGGGCAGCTCTGGGGGTGGCACGGGGCCAGCCACAGGCAAGGCAAACATCGGGACCCCTGGACTACCTCTCCAAGTCTCCGGGTCTCCCTTCTTTTTTTAATTGAATTTTGGGCCACACCTGGCTGTGCTCAGGGCTTATTCCTGCCTCGACACTCAGAGGACCAGAGTGGACCAGCAGATTAACCAGAAAAGAAACGAGGAGGGGAGAGCAGGATGGGTCTTGGGGAGCCGGCAGGCAAGAGGGGCACCAGCCCCGCCAGGCCACAGGCCTCAGGAGCCGACGGGAGTGGGGGTGCTCTGCTCCCCTGGGTGGGGGGAGGTCGGCAGCCTGGGAAGGGGGGTGTAGTTCAGCCTCAACCAGCTCCCCAGGACCCTGGGAAGGAAATCCGTGAGAGGAGGAGGTGCAGGGGGGTCCCTCCAGATTCCATTTAATTGTCTTGCTGGGATTCCCTATGTAAGCCTACCTGGCAGAAAGAGATGGAAAAAAACATTTTAGGGATTACTCCTGGTGGGGGGGCCATATGTGGTGCCAGGGATTGAACCAGAGTCAAGAAAGTGCCTTTCCACTGCACGATCACTCCAGCCCTGGACTCTGGCTCTAACCACTGTGCTACCTGCCTCCCCAGAACTCCTGTGCCCTTTCCTGCCTGTCCTCAGCCTCCCCCGCCCACACCCCTCCCACAGGACTCCGCGCACACACAGCCGAGTGGCTATGGGACATGGACGTTTCTTGAACAAGACTTGCACATTTCAAGAGAAGGAGCATCCAGAATCTAAATGGAAAAAAATGCCCCAGACCAGAAGGTGACACCTCTTCTTTTGTTACGCCAGTACTTGCCAAAAAGAAAAAAGTGGTTAGTTCTAGGGTTTATCTGCAGAGCAGACAGAATTCTGCCTTATCTAATGATTCTCTTCTGAGCCTCTCAGAGGTGGACAGAGGCAGAAACCTCCCTTCCCCGTGGTTCCTGAGCTCTTTCCAAAGCATAAACTCTTCCTCATGGATGAATTTCAGAATCCGTAAATAAGTAATAACAGAAACCAGAGGGATGGCGCCTACAGAGAATCCTATGTGAGGCTTCCTGCCTCTCAGTTCTCCCCCGTTTGCCTAAGTGCCTGGGGCTCAGGAAGAGGCTGGGGGGAGAGCAGGAGTGATAGAGAAGCAGGGGAGCAATGTCACTCTCACAAACTGTGTGGTGCTTACTAGCCTTGAGAGCCGTTCAGAGAGACGCACCAGAGGGCAGTTAGGCCTGCCTAAATCACAGGCCCCAACAAGCCAATTTCTGGGAGCCCTCAGCTTCCTCATCTGGGAAATGGGCTGTGGTTGCAGAGCTCAGCTACATCACAGGGCTACCAGGAGAACAAAGAGGTCAGTTACAGAAAATGCGTGTTAGCCCTAGGACCTGATGCACCAGAAATACTGATGCATGCCTGTTATGAGTCTTGTCTTTGAGTCATTTATTGGTGTTAATGTTTCTTTTTGTTTGTTTTTTACGTTTTGGGTCACATCTGGAGATGCTCAGAGATTACTCCTGGTGATTCTCAGGGGACCATAAGAGATGCCGGAGATTGAACTGGATTGGCCAATGTAATATGGCAAACGCCCTACCTGTTACACTATCATTCCGGCCCACAGAGCCATTATTTAAAATCCTCCACCTACATTGCATGTCTCCTGTAATTCCAATCCTATTAAGAGGATTCACCTCCTTGGCCCAGAGTTCTCTCCAAAGCCCTGATTTGTCAGCCACATAAACTCCCTGAAATCTGGCAGTTTATAGCCTGTGTCCAGCACAATCCATCCATCACTGGCATTCCTGATTTCGTTCTTTAGGCAGATATGCAAAATAAGTGAACAGAAAGTGGAAAGTGTAGCCCTTGACACTGAGGAGAGGATCAGTTTAGGGGAAGTACAGACACGAGAGGGAGAAACTAACTGTCTAGAACTGGCTTCACACGTGACGGGTCAGAACAACTGTAAGTCAGGTGCACCTGGCTTCCTCACCCCGGAAATCACAACTGCAGAAAAAAAAAACTGTCAGGGGGCTTGGAGAACCACATCTCTACCCACGACTTCCATTTTTCCTCCAAGAGGCAGCCACACAGACACATACTTACTTCCCGAGACCGGCTCCTCGAGCACTTCCGTCAGGTCACCATCAGGGCCATCCAGGGTCTTGCTCACCCGGGGTGGGGGCAATCCTGCCCCATCTCCTTCTCCAGAGGGGGGTCTGCTGGGTTTCTGGGTCCCAGGGGCCTCCCCACCTGGGTCCCGGCTGGGCTCGGGGCTTCCATCTGTCTCAGCTGGAGGCCCATCGGGGGTCCCTGGGTTCTCCCCCCGGCAGCCGGCAGGTTCTTTTCCAGAGTCTCTGGCATTCTGGGTGCTGTTGGCGGGGTAGTGATACTGAGGTATGACACCAACGAATTTCAGGCCCTGACCCGCAGCCTCCTGGACCTGTGAGGCAAAGGAAACAGAAGGGGCAAGTGAATAGAGGGTTGGACGAAGGCAGATGCAGGCAGGCAGCTGCCGCAGACCTCGCCGTGCATGGGTCTACCAGGTGGGCCCGTGGCAGCAACCAGGTGGAATGTGGCATCTACCAGACAAGAAGATGGCATATACCTGGTTGGGACGTGACAGCTAGCAGGTTGGCCAGAGACGCCTGCCAGAGGCTCCATGTCCTCAAGACTCTGTCACACACTGGTCATGGCCCAGTCTGTGTGTGTGTAAGGTTGTTGAGTTTTAGGTTTTTTTCAACTATCTTTCTGGTGGAAAAAGAGAGCATTTGCAAGGAAGGATCGGCATGTCTTAGACTAAAACACTGAATCAGTCCCTGGTTTAGTGTTGTTTATTTTTTAAAATGAGACTAAAAATTTTTTTTTAAAAAAGCCTCTAAAAAGAATGAGATGTAGCAAAGGTGGCTGGAAAGAGGAAGTTTATTTTGGTGTTACTTTTCCGTTATTCTTTCCTGATGAGCCGCCCGCTTCCAGCCTGCCAGGCCACCATCTCATCAACATGTCCACAGCACCTAGCACTGATGGCCAGATGACACTTGGGGACCCAAAGAGCTTCCTTTTCTGAGAGAATGCTTTGAGAGAAAAACGCCCTGGGCAGAAGCTGGTGGACACAGTCCTGAGGGTGGAACTCTGGTGAACACCAGCTCCTCGTACCTCTCTGGGCCGGGGAGTAGGCAGCCAGGGATGCCCACGGATCACGCAGGGTCGGGCAGACTTATTCATTCATTTTTGTATTGGGGGTCACACCTAGTGTAGTGCTAGGGAGGGGCTCGCTCCTGGCTCTGCACCCAGGGATCATTCCTGGTGGTACTCAGAAGACCATAGACGATGGCTGGGCTCAAACCAGGGTCAGCTATGTACAAGGCAAGCACCTTAATGCCCGTACCAGGTCTCCGGCCTTGATTCATATTTTTCAGACTTTAATTCTTTTTTAATTGGGATGAAGCACCATTGGTTTATTTCAGGGGCATCATGTTCCCACACCACACCCAACTCTGGAGAGCCAACATGCCCCTCCCGGCACACTGTCTAGATTACGGGTAACGTCTCACTTCCTGAGCTGCCGATAGGGGACTCATAGCCTCTCCTACAGCTGTGGAGCCTTCCCTCTCCTGTCCCTACACAGGAGAGCCAGGCACCTGACGTCACAGTCCAATGAAAGAGACATGGAGACTAACAGGGTCAAGAAATCAAGCAAAAGAAGCCGCTCACTTTATAGCTAAACCCGGGAGAGGCATTCTCAGAGCCGCCCAAATCTTGAGTCACTGACCCTGACACATATCGGCCCCACAGTGGTCATCTGTTGTCAGCTGAGAATTCGCCAGGAACAGCCGCATGGAGCTGCTTCTCTTAAGGGAGAAGTGTTGGCGGCTCTCCCTGGATGAACCCGCCTAACATGAGCAGAAGGTCATTCAAGTTCAGCACTGCACTGCACATTCTAGAAGAAGCTGATCTAGAAGTGGCGACCAAAACCCAGTCCGAAGCTCTCACCGTGTGTAGCCTGTGCTGGACACAGAGCTATGGAAGTGTCACTGCTACCTACCAGACACCTACTGTGTGCTGGGCGTGTGCTAAACACCTACAGATCATCTTCCTTCATCTCATCAGTGACCCTGTGAGGGAACATGGCTCTATCTGGGATGAGGACACTGAGGTCTATAGACATTCAGATCACAAAGCGAGGGGGTAGAGAGAGTATTGCGGGGTTAAGGTGCTTGCCTGGCTCGTGACCAGCCCTGATTTGATCCCCAACATTTCATGAGTTGGATCCCTTGGGTACTGATCCCCGAGCACAGAGCCAGGAATAAGCCCTGAGCATTTCTGGGTGTGCCTGTAATTCCTGAGCACTGCTGGGAAACAACTCACAAAGCAAGGGGTTCAGAGTGAGGTTGGTCTAGGTTACAAGTTCATTCTCTTAACAACAAGGCCAAGCAGATGCACCTCAAGGGATTAAGTGCATACATGTTCTCAGACAGGTAAGCAGCCACACCTACACGCATGGCTGCCGACGGGATGCCAAGTCAATTTGCTCTGCAGAAGTCTAAAAATAAAAAGGAAATCCATCTTTCCTTTCCAAAAATTCATTTCTCCAGCATCAGTCTGTGATATCTACCTGCTTTTAGAAACTTTTTTTTTTTTTAAACCCGCAAAGACACTAGAAACCAAAGCTTTCTAAGAGCGGGAAGACAGGACCCAAGCGACAGGTACAGAGGAGAGGGCGCTTGCCTTGCATGAGGCGGACTCAGGTTCAATCCCTGGTATTCCATATAGTCTCCTGAGCACTGCCAGGAGTGATTCCTGAGTGCAGAGCCAGGAGTAACCCCTGAGCATTGCCCAGTGTGGCTCAAAAAACAAAAACACAAACGGTAAAAAAAAAAAAAAAGAGGAGATAGTGATACCAAAGAACTATGGGTTCAGGGAGGCTATTTGCAGACAAAGGCCAGCCCTGCACTTCCTAGCAACACAGGTGAAAAGAGAAAGGGGAGGGATCTGACCTTCCTCCAGTGAATAAGGGTCACCTGAAGATCACACCAGGTCCCTAAGAGAAGATTCACTTTCTTTGAAACACGAACTTTAAAACATGCATAATTTTCTAGGGATATCACACAGCACATGGCTTTCTTGGGTTTTGTACACTCTGAAGGATTCCAAACCCCGACGAAAGGTGCAGGCGTGCGAAGGCCCCGGACTCAGGTTCAGTGGGGCTAAGGGGAACTGAGTGAGGCGCGCTGACTGACGCGGGCAGCTGTGACCCACCACAGCATTCTAAACTGGGCAGAGTGGGGGAGCAGGGCCCCTCCAGCAAGCACAACCTTCTCAGGTTCCCACTGTGGGGAGAGCCCCGACGGACCTCCCCCGTCGGAACCAAACCAAACCAAATCATGCGGCCAAGAGCGTCTCTGGATGGCGGTTGTGAAGACGGGCTTAACAGCTCACTTTGAACATGAGCTGCAAGTATGCAAAACCTGTAATGAGAGTAAGCTCTAACGACGCTGCCCCAACTCTCCACACTGGGGAAAGAATATTTAGAATCCCCAGCACTTAGAGAAAATGAACTGTGCCCCCCCCCCCACCTCCCCAGTCCCCCCAAACACCAACCACAGAGATCTGTCTCAGGGAATGTGCTGATCCCAATCCCACATGGCTCTCTCCCTCTGTGACTGCAAAGAGCAGCAGAGGGCGGGAGGAATCAGTCTGGCATCAGAGGCTACAGACTTTAAAAAAAAAAAACAACAATCTGCCTACTGAAGACTTAGAAAATAACTGGTCCTACTAAGAGCTCGGTCACAGGCTGGTTTCAGCTTGAGTCAAAGGGTTTGAAGGCGGAAAGGCTTGGTTTCAAGCCCCAGCTGTGTGATTCCCTGGAGAGGAAAAACCAAAAACTTGTAAAGCCAAGCTTGCTGTGCCTCAGTCTTCTCATCTGTAAAGCCAGTGCCCTATTTTAAGTTCCGAATTTCTTCTTTATAATGAGTGGTAGGAGCCAGGTGATGATGTCATCTAGGGGTGCTCAACTGCCACTAGTGTCCCTCATACAAAGGGTTCATGAAGAGCAGGGGCTTATATCTTAGAAATTTAAAGGGTGGACGATTCCTCCTTGCTGCTGCCCAGAAGGTTAGAGTTTGCATAGGGTAGGTATGCCCACGGCTGGGCAGAGTGAAGAAACTGTGTGCCTCATTGCTGTTTAGCCCTGCAGACAGGGCGGAGAGTCCTCTGTCCAGAGAGAGAAGGCCAGTGGACACAGGATATTACCCCAGCCCCCTGTCTGGTGAGAAGAGGCTTTCACATCCACTGATACGTGCCTTTCTCCTACCACACCACTTGACCCTCTATTCTCCTGGATGTGCCAACTTATCCTCCATGCCAGGTGTGCTCCCAGTTCTCCCATCCTAGTGGCATCTGCAGAAACTGGGAACTCACGAGAAAGGCAAATTCTCAAGTCCTGCAGAATCAGAAACTGAACCAGAAAGTCTGGCAGTGGGGTGGGCCCTCAAGATTTGTGATTTAGCGAGCCCTGCCCATGACGGCAAGACAGCCTTGGGTTTGAAAAGTACTCTCTAGAATATTCATTTCATGAGGATTGGGGTTTGGGACACTCGGGGTTTCAAATGTGCTACGACGATGCCAACACAGAGTAGGTAACTGACAAGCATCTGCTGAAAAAAATGAATGAACACGTAAGTAATGAATGGAAAAGCATGTGGCCTTTCCCACAATGAGTGGCCAGCAATGGGCTTGGACCAGAAACTACAGGAGGACATATCACAGATGTCACTGGGTACCAGGTCCACAAAGGATCTCTCTTCTTCCTGGAGGCCAGTGATTCCAGCTGTTCCATCAACACAAGAAACTCTGAGAGGGAAGAGGGGGCAGGTAGGTCTAAGGGCATAACATGAGACTAATCAAATGCTCCTTTTTTTTTAAAACCTTAAACATGAAATTGTGTATCCTACACCACAGTGCTGCTCAATATCAAACTTTTTAAAAAGATGCCAAACTAAATTCCCATCCCATCCCTTTCACCCAAGCCTTTCCATGGACACTCATGCCTCTGGAATATGAAACGCCCTGCGCATAAATTTTTGTCTTAAGTTCTGTTTACTTCCTTTGGGTAGATTCCTGGAAGCGGAATTAATGGGTCAAGGGATATTAACTTTTCAAAGACTTGGTCCAGGCTGCCAAATTGTTTACCAGAAAGGATGAGCAGTTCTTCTGAACCAGAAGAACCACATTCTGATTGTAGAAAGATCAATATTTGGCTAGACCCTAGGGACCCTGACACTTCTGGTCCTCCACCTCTCTCAACTCGAGGCACTATCTGCTATTTCCCAAGACTATGGACTGTGTTTGCCACACAGAACAGAACCTGATTAATTTCTTCTTTTGATTACTCAGCGTGATTTCTTTCATCGATAACCTCAGCTGAGCAACTCCTGGATGCCGAATGGTGGAGATGAACGTTGACTGGGTTTCTATACAGTTCACCCTGGCTACCAGCTCTTCTCACTCTGCACTCCCTGGGGTGAGAGCTACTCGCTTGGATTCAGTCTTTAGACATATGTTAAGTATCCTCAAATTTGGACTCCCCAGCCCTGATTTTCCTCTGGGGTTCAGACTGCTAGGACCAACAAGTGAGGGGCTCACTTATTAATCTTGACCCTCAAACTGGAGTCAAGGGCATCTGTTGTTTTTGTTTTTTTTTTTTTTTTTGACTGGAGTGATAGCACATGGGTAGGGCGTTAGTCTTGCATGTGGCTGACCCAGGTTTGATTCCTCCGTCCATTTTGGAGAGCCTGGCAAGCTACTGAGAGTATGCCACTCACACTGCAGAGTCTGGCAAGCTACTCGTGGCATCTTCAATATGCCAAAAAAAGTAACAACAAGTCTCACAATGAAGGCATTACTGGTGCCCGCTTGAGCAAATCGATGAGCAACGGGATGACAGTACTACAGTGACAGGCTTTTTTTTTTGGTGGAGGTGGGTGGGTTGGGCCACAGCTGGCAGTGTTCAGGGCTTACTCCTGGCTCTGTGCTCAGGAATCACTCCTGGTGGATTTGGAGGACTGTATGAGGTTCTGGGAATTGAATTCTGGGGATTGGGTCAGCCAGGTGCAGAGCAAGTGCCTTACCCACTGTTCTATCTCTGCAACCCAAGGGCATCTTCTTAAGCATTTTTCTTTCCCTAGTGCTATGTGTACAGATACTTCATCCTAGCTGGATTAGTCCCTAATATCTCTAGAATCCCTCCCCATTTCTCCGTGCATTTGGGATCACTAAAGTGATGTATACCGTCCTCATCATTAGACGTCACATGAGTCCTGGACACCACTTTATGTCTGTGTCAGGTCAGCCTTGGCCTGCAGTCAAATCACTGTGGAAGATGTTGCCATGAAGACCAGGACCCTTGGTTCTTCTCCACTGACCATCAAATGACCACCAAACTCCTCAAACAGCTGCTGGAGAGAGGAAAACTCTCCTCCAAAGGACTTTAACATGTCTTATCTGAGTTCTCAGCATGCCTTGGGGAAGAGGAAAAAGATCCTGCCTGCAACCACTATGACTGGTCCAACATCCCAGGCTAATCACAACCAATGCTTACATCTGACCCTGAATTTCCTAAATCCAACCCATGCCTGAAATGCACCTTACCCACCTCCTTCTCAGCTCTGCTCCATCAAAAAGTCATTCTCCAACACTAAAAGGGGTAATAATTTTGAGTCTATGTACCAAAAATTATTTAAGCCACTTCTGACTAACCCAAACTTTTTTCAATGAGTTAATAGTAAGTGAAAACAAATATAGAGGTAACTCTATTTTCCCAGCATAAAAAATCAGGGGTCAGATGTGAAAAAATATAAATTTTACTTAAATATATGTACATATATTTAGAGTTCACTTATAAGAAATGGTTCATCACACTGTAAAATCATAACACTTTTTGGTTATAGATCTAAAGAATAACATTAATTGAAAATTACAATATGACATTGGAACAGTGCTAAAAAAACTGAGGGTAAACCATTTTTCATTTTACTTTAAAAACACATACTGTGCTGCTTGTCCCCTTCCCTGGGATTCAATTTCCTTCATCAATAAATTTTGGCACTGTGGTTTGGGGTTTCCAGTACTGTTGCTGAGAGGGTTTCATACACAACACTTTACCACCTTTCAGCACTAGCTCCTTCTCCAGGTTGAACACTTCCCTCCAGCACTGTCACTGCCCTCTCCCTGTCCTGTCCCCCGATTCCCTGAATGGCATGTTTCCTACTGAATACCCATTCTTATGTTTGTTTCTATTGTATTTAGGTATTCCTTATCCCACTATTACATTATGTTTCTTTGTATCTTGTATATGAGATATAATATGCATATTTATATCTTGTATATGAAATATAATATACAGCCACACAACACCTTATAGCCTACTTCTTCCTCTGGGAGAACTTGGCAATCTACTGAGAGTTTCCTACCCACATGGGAGAGCCTGGCAAACTCCCCATGGCGTATTCATATACCAAAACCAGTAACAATGATGGGTCTCATTCCCCTGACCCTGAAAGAGCCTCCAATGCAGCACCATTGGGAAGGATGAGTAAAGGGAGGCTTCTAAAATTTCAGGGCTAGGACGAATGGAGATGTTACTGAGACCACTCGAGAAATTCAACGATCAATGGGATGATGATGATGATGATGATGATGATGATGATGATGATGACTGTGCTGCTAATGAGGAGGGCAAATGTGCACGCTGTCTAGTACATATGCTCATGTTTCCGAGTGCCTTTATCAGTCAGGGTGTAGTCACTTTGCAAGAAGTAGGACCTGTGCTGGAATTATTAACAAGGGAAGTAGTATGTGGTACAGGAAAGGGAGCAAACTTTTCCTACACCATCAGGAGAAAGACTCCCTATTGATACCCTGACAGGAGCTGGAGTACCCACAATCCACATCGGTTGGTGTGGGGGAAGGTTAAGACCATCTTGTCTGAGTCCAGTGAAGAGGGTGTCATGGTTTATTTTATGTCTCAGCCTCCCTAAGTTATGTAACTTGTTATTTGCTCAACCTAGTTTAGATGTTGCTATGGAACTATCTTTTAGATATGATTAATGTCTTAAATCAATGACTTTACTTGGTGTTTTGGTCTTTTGGTTTCCAAGTGGAGTTCCAGGGACCTGGCCATCCCTCACGGTGACTCTAGGCCAATGAGACCAGTGGTTCAAGGTGGAGCCTGAGGTGTGGTGCTGCTTGAGTCTTGCCAGGCCAGGCCACCCTGACAGGGTCTGGTGGCTCCCAGGCTGCAGCTGGCAATGCTCAGGGGTGATGGGATGGCAGGGATTCAACCGGGACCAAATGCATGCAAGGCAAACATCTCAATCCCTATACTACCTCTCAGACCCTGCAAACAATGGCTTTAACATAAAGTATACAACTCCTTGTAATGAATGGGAGCCTAACCCAATCAGTGGGAAACCTTCTGAGTGAAGAGTGAGACTTTTCCAAAAAAATTATGCTTTTTGACAACAACAAAGCAAATATGCCTGAGTTTTCAATCATCAAAGATTGCACCATCACTGTTACCAGAAGGTTCAGCCAGACAACTCTGATGATTTTGGATTTGCTCCCACAATGGCATGAGCCAATTTCTTAAAATAAAGCCATTTCCTATCAATCTTGGGGAGGGGTGAAGGGAGGGAGGGAGGAATGTGGGAGGGAAGAAAGGAAAGAGAAAGAGGGAGGACAGAGGAAAGGAAGAAATAGAAAGAAAGAAAGAAAGAAAGAAAGAAAGAAAGAAAGAAAGAAAGAAAGAAAGAAAGAAAGAAAGAAAGAAAGAGGAAGGAAGAAAGGAGTAAAGAAAAGAAAAGAAGAAGGAAAGAGAGAAGGGAAGGAGAGGGAAGGGAAGGGGAGGGAGGGAGAGGGGAGGGAAGGAGAGGGCAGGGCAGGGCAGGGCAAAGCAGGCAAGGGCAGGGTAGGGAAGGAGAGAGAGGGGAAGGGAAGGAGAGGGAAGGGAATGGAAAAGAATAGAAGGAAGGGAAGGAGGGCAGGGCAGGGAAGGGCAGGGCATGGAAGGAGAGGGGGGAAAGGAAGGGAAGAGAAGGGAAGGGAATGAAGGAAGGGAAGTGAAAGGAAAGGAAGGGAAAGTACTATGCCTTCTCTTTATTTGCCAGTATTGCTCACGGTTCTTATCTAGGGTCATTTTCCTCCATGTGGTAGAAAATAATGCCATCCTAAATAATTCTGAGTTTTTCTATTCACACCTTAGCTACTGAAAATAGAATGTCTAAACTTCCTGGTTACGTAGAGGAAAAAAACAAACAAAAACCAGGAAAGGACTCTGATCGGCTCAGTTTAGATTAGATTCATATCTGAACCAATCAGCTCTGGCCAAGGTTAAGGGGGTCCCCATGGAAACCATATAACCTATCTGTGGGGATGAGTCAGCTCCTAGAAGGAGTTTAGGCAGATAAAATATCTTTCATGTAGACTCATCATCTGGTGTAAAATTTATGCAGTATTCACAAGTACTAGAATGAAGACAAGAATATGCCAATGTGGGGGTGCAGTGCCGCCAGCAGGTCAACCTGTACCTGTGGGGCAAGTGTATCAGCAGCCTGATGGTGCCTTTAGGCTTCCTGATACCCTAAATTTGCTGCTGTGCCTCTGGCTGGACCCCAACAACTCGGGACCAAGTTACAGGAGAAGTTAATTCTAAAAGTTAGGTATGTGGGAACCACGGCCACAAACCACCTCTGGCTCAGCTGTACAAGCTCATTTAATGGCCTTGCTCCAGAGACCCATAAATAAATCTAGAAAGAGATCAAAAGCCGAAGTTAATCTCAGACCTGTGTAAAGCTGAATAGACCAAGGTAAATTGGAGAGGGGCGGGTCAGTTTGGTGCCCACCCAAGTACAGCCCTGGCAGCTGCTTGTTTCTACAATCTGAAATCACCACTATGACCCCAGCCCGCCTCCACTGTCTCAGGACAGACCTCACCGGGATATAATCTGCTGAAAATTCGGGTATGCGGATTTTGTGACTGAAATCCACAGGCTTTCTCAGGGTCAGCTGGGCTACCTCCCCCTACTTTCCTGTACTGCCAGAAGCCTCAGCCATCATGTCCACACCCCAAAGCTGCCACCCAGTAAAAAAAGCTACTTAACTTCCCGATAAAAATAATACTGAACATCCTAAACAAACACGGTGACCTCTTAGTACTTGTATTGCAAATCATGATAGACAAAAGGAGAGAAATAAAGAAAAAAAGTGCCTGCCACAGAGGCAATCTGGAGGTGTGGGGGGTTTGTTGGGGGATGGTGGGAGGGAAACGGGGGATATTGGTGGTGGAAAATGTACACGGGTGGAAGGATGGGTGTTGGATCATTGTATGACTGAAGCCCAATTATGAACAGCTTTGTAATAGTCTATCACGGATATTCACTGCCACTGTCATCCCATTGCTCGTTGATTCGCTCGAGCGGGCACCAGTAACGTCTCCATCGTGAGACTTGTTGTTTCTGTTTTTGGCATATAGAATACGCCACAGGTAGCTTGCCAGGTTCTGCTGTGTGGGCGAGATACTCTCAGTAGCTTCCCGGCTCTTCAGGTCGGCCTCGTGCAAGGCAAACGCCCTACCCGTTGTGCTATCTCTCCAGCCAACACGGATATTCAATAAATTTTTTTAAAAAAGAATACGTCAATGTCATAAAAGAAACTGAAGAATTAATATGAACAAAACAAAGCAAATAAATCTTATTTGCCACAAGAAAATGGTCAAAGAGCTTCCGGCTCCAGTGGTTTAAGTAGTAACACAATAGTTATTCTGCTTGACAGCGACATCTTTGCAGCATCTTCATTAGGTCTGCCTGAGACTCATTTACTCAGTCTACCATCACCCGCCTCCCCCCACCGCCCCAGCCTTAATGAGGTACAATAGAAAAATATTATAAATAAAAGACTTTCTGAACTCACTGTCTCACCCTCAACCAGAGCTGTGTGGTAGTGAGCATCCCCCCTAGAGCAGGGGCTGCTGGGGCAAACGGGCATCCCCTCTGGCAGATTTCTGTTTGCACATCCCTGATCCCCAGCAAGGGATGCCCTAGGCAGAGCTGAGGGTGCTCACAATGCCGTTTTCAGTCCAGGATCTTGGAGCCTGTGCAAAGACCCTGGGCTAAGAGCTGCCCTCACACAAGCAGGAATGTTGCAGGGGCGAGAACTGGCAGGAGAAGCTGCCATCACCTGCCAAAGCTGTAAGATCCAAAGGCGCCAACCAAACCACCAGATCCTGGTGGCATCAAACCAGGAGCTCAAATCTCAAAACATTACGTCAGCAAAGCACTGAAAGAGACTTTGGTCCTAGTCTCTTGGCAGTCAAGGAATGGTGCCAAGCCTCTGGTTCGTCAGATTCGTGGCTACCTAACTCAAGGTCGACAGAAACAGTTTTCCCCACTGAGGCTCTGGAACTGCAGAAATGGCTGGGGAAAGGGTCTGCTGGGAACCAAAGCCTGCAGAGGTGAAGAGGCCAGGAAGTGTCTGAAGTTATGAGAGAAGGAAAAGCAACAGTTCTTAACGCCTGCAATGAAAGTCTCTCCTAAGGAGCTGAGCACTCAAACTTTACATGCATGACACCATCCCTCCCCTCCCGCTGAGCCCCTGTAATTGAGCACTGTAATAGAGCAGTAACAAGAAGCAGTCTTTCCCCATGTGAGGATTCTCATCTGAATTCCAGTGCAGTGTTGTGGGGCAGGGGGCGAAAGTGTAGCGCAGAGACCCCCCCAATCAACAAGTAACCCTCTGATGCCAGCTGGGAGGGCTTCTCAACTGAAATAATATTGGCATCCCCACTGCACCATGCCAACAAGCTCAAGGGCTAGTCCTATTTCCCACATCGGTCACCAGCCCAGGCTGTCACCTCTGCTAGGGGGCTACTGGAAGTCCCCAAGGGCCCTAAAGGACCCTTCTTTGATGTCCAGTAAGTATCTAGGGAAGCTCATAGGACCCCCCCAAAAGAAACGTTTTATGTAGCAATAGTCATCTTTTCAGAATGATTTAACCCAGGAATGGCCATACGCAAGAGATGCAGAGGGTAAGATACGGGGGGATGGTGCTCAGACCTCCAATTGCCATGTGTTACCAACTCAGAATGTTCTCAGAAACATCTTTTTGGTTTTTCATTTGTTTGTTTTGGGGACCCACCTGGCCATGCACAGGTCTCACTCCTGGTGGTTCTAAGGGGACAAGATTCAATGTTGGGGATCAAACGAAGTCAGTGGCATGTAAGGCAAGCGCCTTAACCTCCGTACTCTCTCTCTAGCCCCCATCTTATTTTTTTTAATGGAGTCTTCATTACTTAGTCCCAACTGAATAAATCATTAGTCACTGGTGACTGCTTCAGCCTTCAGCCCCTCTCCCTTCCATTCTTAGATGTGGTTCAAAAGTTATCTCACTATTTATTTGGCAGAATGTAGAGATTGGATTGTATTCAGTGCTTCTTAGGGGCTATTTATGGTTCAGAAGTGACCGCTGGGGGGGGCTGGAGCGATAGCACAGCGGGTAGGGCGTTTGCCTTGCACGCGGCCGACCCGGGTTCGAATCCCAGCATCCCATATGGTCCCCTGAGCACGGCCAGGGGTGATTCCTGAGTGCAGAGCCAGGAGTAACCCCTGTGCATCGCCAGGTGTGACCCAAAAAGCAAAAAAAAAAAAAGAAGTGACCGCTGGGAGTTCTCAGAGGACAATATGTGGTGCCAGGGATCAAATGTGGGTCAGCTGCATGCAAAGCAGGACCTTACTTCCAGTACTATCTCTCTGGTCCCCATAATTCCAAATTCTCTCTCTCTCTCTCTCTCTCTCTCTCTCTGTGTGTGTGTGTGTGTGTGTGTGTGTGTGTGTAGAGACAGTACTGGGAATGAACCCAGGGACTCTCAAATGCATGGCAAGTTTTCCACTAAACTATGTCCCCTGTCTCATGACATTATCTTAGCAAAAAACATCTTGATGAATTCTTCATTTAGAAAATTCCTAGAGTTTCAGGAGTCCTGTACCCCCAAAATCAAATATTATTTCTTTCTCTAAATAATAAAAAGATCAAATATTATTTCTTGTTATATATACAAGAGAGTCTCTTGCCCACATGTCTGACTGTCCTCCCCGGGGTCCCTCAGAGGGGATGGGCTCCACCTTCCCTCCCCACCCTGAGCAGAGCTCCCGGTGGCTGAAGACTACTGGAACCTAGCTACAGCCATGCTCGAGGCCCCTTTCCACATGTTCGGATGGGCCTCACGCACGAAGGTACTGGCAGAGGAACCCAGGTGTGTGTAATCCCATCAATGGCCAACATCCAGAGACTTAAAATCGAACTCCCAGAAGTGCGTGGCTGCTTTGCAGCTGCGCAGTATCTTGTAGCCTACTTCTTCCTCTGGGAGAAACTGGCAATCTTCTGAGAGTTTCCTGCCCACATGGGACAGCTTTGCAAGCTTCCCATGGTGTATTTATATGCTAAATCCAGTAACAAGCTGGATCCCATTCCCCTGACCCTGAAAGAGCCTCCAGTTCGACATCACTGGGAGGGCTGAGTCGAGAGAGACTTCTAAGATCCTAGGGAAAGGATGAATGGAGAGATTATTGAGCCCCCTCAAGAAATCGATGATTAATGGGATTCCGTGATCATGATCATTATAAATACAGAAGCTACTATTACAAACTAGAAAAATTGCTTTATGTATATATGTGTGTATAATGTCATTTAAGGGGTAAAGAAGTACTATGTTTGGAGCCAAGCAAGTAAAAGTATGGTCAAGAAGAGGTACATCAAGCCAGTTAAGCTTTTTGAAAGATGTGATGTGTCTGTCCACTAGTTTTGTGAATTAGAGTTTCTTCCCCTTTGGCAGTTACAGGTGAAAAATAAGCATGTCCCATCAAAGGGAGGCAGGTGGACTGGGAAAGAAGACAGAATCCCTCGTTTGGAGAGAAGAATGGGGGTCCCACTGGAGCCAATCTTCAGACTTGGTCAGTCTGACCACTTCAGGGCATGATCAGAAGTTTCATATCCATCAATTCATTTGAACATCAAAGTGGTGCAACTTATCCTCAAGAAGAAAAAGTCCCACACCCCTGTCACACCTTGGGCTACTGGACCGAATCTTTCCCTTCCTGTGTCTATAGATTTACAAAGAAGACTCTCTTCCTGGCTTGGACCCAGCCATATTCTTGGCTATGTGATCATATGGGGTTTTTTTTGTGAGGGGAAAGGGGAGAGATGGGGGAGAGTAACGGAGAGGGAGATGGTGAAGAGAGGAGAAAGAGAGGGAGAGGGAGAAGATGAAGGTGAAGGTGGAAGCCAGGGAGAGGAAGAGGGCGAGGGGTGAAGGAACGTGAGGGAGAAAGTGAAGATGGAGAATGTCAGGGAGAAGGGAAGGGGAACAGTGAAGAAGAGGAGGGAGACAAAGGAGGGGGGAGCTAGAAACATTTCTTTAGAGGCACAGCACCACAGAGAGGCGGGGAGATTTACCCATGACACATGAAGAAACTGCAGGGAGACTCAGATTTAGGATGTTCGATTCCATCATCCATATTCCTACTTCCCCCATATTCCTACCACTCAGATCTGCATTCACCAGAACACACCTGGAGCAATAGTACAGCGGGTGGGCATTTGCCTTGTAAGCGACTGACCCAGATTCAATCCCCAGCATCCCATATGGTCCCCCAAGCACCACTTCTTCTTCTTTTATTTTTTTGCTTTTTTGGGTCACACCCGGCGATGCACACGGGTTACTTCTGGCTTTGCACTCAGGAGTTACTCCTGGTGGTGCTCGGGGGACCACATGGGATGCTGGGAATCAAACCCGGGTCAACTACGTGCAGGGCAAACACCCTATCCGCTGTACTACAGCTCCAGCCCTGACACCCTAACTTCTAAGCTCCGCTGTGCGATGTGAGGGCTGTCCTGAAGACTGCTGAAGCGTCAGCATCTGGACTTTTCATTCGGAAGGCACCGAGGTGTCATCACAGTTTCTAGGCAGCGGTGACAGAATCAGGTTTATCCCAAGGAAACTGACTGGCTACAGGATGTGCGTGGGAGGGATTGGCGTGGGGTGGGCAGTTATAGAGGCCAGCAGACAGGAAGTGAATCAAGTGGCCGGGGGCCTGAGCAGGCGGAGCAGGGGCCATGAGAACACTTCCTGTGGGAAAGGACGAGAGGTGTGTGTGGGACAGAAGCAGAGAGCCGTCTGGGGACTCAAAGGCCAAGTTCCAGGGGCATGGATAGGCTACACACCTGGTTGGTCATCTGTCATCCAAACCAGGAGCTGAACTTTGGAAAGTTCAAACTATTATTTATTCGGTTTTGGTGTCATGACTGGCGGTGCTCCTGGTTCAGAGATTACTCTTATTTCTGTGCTCAAGGATCACTTCTAACAGTGCTTGGGGGATCCTTTTGGGATTCTGGGGAGCAAACCTGGGTCAGCTATATACAAGGCAGAGGTCTTCCCCGCTGCCCTATTTCTCCGGACTTCCAAATCAAACTACAAATAATTGGGTTTTTTTTGGGGGGGGGTCAAACTCAGTGATGCTCAGGGGTTACTCCTGGCTCTACACTCAGGAATTACTCCTGGCGGTGATTGGGGGACCATATGCGGTGCTGGGGATTGAATCTGGGTCAGTCGCTTACAAGGCAAATGCCCTACCCACTGTACTATTGCTCTGGCCCCCATACTACTAATAATTATGCTGTGATGCCAGGCAGGAGCTGGACTGCCTTAGCAAATGGACATCACCCCCTCCAGCAGGCCCGGCATTGAGAACCCAGAGTGGCTGGCACTGCACACACCAATGTTGCACTTGCTCCTGCTCCCCACCTGGGCTGTCCTCGGCTTCCTGCGAGCTCTCTGTCCTTGCCGCGTGGCCTCTCAGCCAAGGGCAAGGGTCCCACATCTGCTCAGACTCACCCGAGGAAGGCCTGAAATTTTCCCATCCAGACACCTAGACTGGGATGTTGGCCTGAGGTCCCTCCTCCTGTCCTGGTCACAAGCTTGTCCTTGTTCCTACTCCACAGCACGACTGAGCCTCCGCTGGCACATGCCTGCACTCTTTATTATTATTATTATTATTATTATTATTATTATTATTATTATTATTATTAGTTTTTGTGTCACATCCAGTGATACACAGGGGTCACTCCTGGCTCGTGCACTCAGGAATCACCCCTGGCTGTGCTCAGGGGACCATAAGGGATGATGGGAATCGAACCTGGGTCGGCCGCATGCAAGGCAAACATCCTACCGGCTGTGCTATTGCTCCAGCACCCCACGCCTGCACTCTTGTACCCTTCGCAGTGTCTGTCTGGGGGTGGCAGGAGCACACGCTTCCGTGTGTCTCCCTCTTCCTCCCTGTTTACTCCTGATCAGTGCCCCATCGACAGCCCTCCCTGAATTCCTAGTCTCACCCGCTCACCTGGTCCCCCTCCGTGTGAGTTTCCCATCCCTCAGCGGGGAGGCAGACAGGCAGGTAGGGGCAGAGAATGAGTTTCAGGAAATAATGAAACCAATGACTAGCCCTGATAAGGTGAAAGTTGGACGTCCCCTTTCAAGGAATTAAGGCCCAGTAAGACTGAAGGGTCCAGCACAGACGAGAAGGCTGAATCCCTTTAGAGGAGACTGAAGAATATGAAAGCCCGCCGAAAGTTCCAAGTCCCTCCCCTTGACAATTCTTTATTTTGCAGGGAGGGAGCGTGAGAGGTTTGCACCACATCCGGGGGGTGCTGAGGGTCACTCTTGGCAGTGCTGAAGGGACCATATGCAGTGCTGGGGAATCGGACACCCAAAGCAAGCACCCTAACCACGAGACTATCTCTCTGGCCCTGACAATTCCTAACAGGCCCAGGGAACTCCATGCCTGGAGATCTTAGAGAAAACTGGAGAAAACTTGCCTGAAACTCCTCCCCCGAGGCCGACCTGGGCTCTTCCTCTCTCTGGAGAAGTTGCTTTCTCCTCTCAACATGTTTCCTTTCCTCTGTTCCTTTCTAATAATATTTGTCTTCCTCTGCCTCTTTCTGAAATCTCTCTGTGAGAACAGACGTCGGGCCTGGGGACCCGGGGTGAGGACCAGAACGGGTCTCCCTTGGTGGCCTGTGAAGAACAGCCCCTTGCCTCCACCCAAGAACTGCTGTCCCCCTGCCTCATAACAGGAGCCTGGCCACAGCTCCCACACCTGCACAAACTGGATTTTGACGGGGCTCCAGGGCAGCCCTTCTGGGGCCGTGCTGACCTCCCGGGGGTAAGGTCAAGGTCAAGGTGGGCAGAGCAGTTTGCAGTGTCAGATGCCTCTGCCCTGTCTGGTGGTTCCCCTCATTAGGCAGCTCCCATGTCCCTTACGGCCAGCACTTTTGTTTGTTTGCTGGTGGGTCCTACCCAGTGATGCTCGGGGCTTACTCCTGGCTCTGCGCTCAGGAACTACTCCTGGCGGTGCTGGGGGACCTAATGGAGCACTGGGGATCCAACCTGGGTGGGCCACACACAAGGCAAGCAAGTGCCACACACACTGTACTATCACCCTGGCCCCGTTTTCCTGCTACTTTATCCATTCTTCGCAGCCAAAAGAGCCCCCCACAAGGGCGGGGACAGTGTCTGTTCAGCTCCCTCGGATACATTCAGCATCTCATACATTCACACATTCTCATACACTCCTTTCTGGCACCTCATCTATGCATCATAAACACATATGAAAGCAATGAGCCGGGGCTACGGCCCAGTGTAGAGCATTCGCCGTGTGTGTGTGAGGTCCTGGTTCGATTCCTGGCAGCACCAGAAAAAAAACCAAAAATCTTTACGTCATTAAAAAAAAATAGGCTTCTGCATCTTACATAAACTATAAATAAATAAATAATACGACTTCCTTCTTTTTAAAAAGGGAGCACATTTGTAGAATCTGATGCTATGCCTAAGGGAGAAGCTTCTAGAGTCCTTAAGGTCGGGGAATAGACATCTGGGCCCAATGATGTTTGGCAGATACACTCGTTTGAGTTTTTTTTTGCAAATCTTCACATTGTTTGCTGCTTTTGTATCCTTCAACCAGCAACGAAAATTGAGACCTAGAAAATTCAGGAGTGGCAGGTCTAAGGGCTGAAGAAACTGCTCTGTTCCAGCCCATCTCTTAGCAAAGCAGGTCAATCTTCCCCTCAGGAAAACAAGAAAACATGCAACCACAAACTGTTCGTATCAGCACTTCCTGTTGAGGTGAAAAAGGCCTCCGCACTGGGAATATCTCCTTTGGTTATAGCTCTCCCTACTCTTCAAAATAAAGGTGGAGGGCTAGAGAGATAGCGCAAGGCTTAAAGTGTTCATCATGTGCGCGCGCGCGCACACACACACACACACACACACACACACACACACACAGACCAAGCCCAGTTCAATCCCAGGCATCCCACAGGATCTCCTGAGCCTGCTAGGAGAGATCCCTCAGTGCGAGTCAAGAGGGAGCCCTGAGTGTTGCTGGGTGGGGCCCTGCCCCCAAATTCAGCCAAGTTAACTAAAATTAAAGGAACCTTTGCAGGGTGTAAAGAGAACGTTCTGTCAGAGATTAAAGTTTAGGGTTTCGGACAGCCAAGAAGAAGCTCGTGAAGAGTTCTGAGCTGCTTCCCATTATCCCAGCAAACGCCAGCATAGATGCTGTGCTGACAGCTGGGTCATTCTTGATAGAGGAAAAACTGACATGCAAGTAATCATTATAAAAAGATGAAGCATTTGCTTTCTGACTTCTGATAGGCATATGGTAATTCTCAACTTTCTGGCTGAACAAGAGAAAAAATACACTTGTACTCAGAGATTTAATTTTGTGGGGGGTGGGGGTGGGGAGGGTTTGAGTCACATTCAACAGTGCTCAGTCCAGGAGCAAACGGTGGTTGGCCAGGTGCATGAGCTGGGAGGTAGAGGAAATGTGGGATTTTAAGTACAAACCCTTTGTCTGTTGTTTGGATCATTGTATTTTGGGGGCGACAGCTGGTAGTGCTCACTGCTCACTCCTGGCTCGGCACTCGGGGATTACTCCTAGCAGGGCACAGGGAATGATATGGGGTGCTAGGGATCAAATCTGGGTGAATCACATGCAAAGAAAATACTTTATTCACCGTATTATCACTCCAGGCCCTCAAGAAGTTTTGGGGGGCAGTCGCACCTGGCAATCACTCCTGGTCCTATACTCAGGAAGTACTCTTAGCAGTGCTTGGGAGACCACATGAAATGCCAGGGATTAAACCGAGGCAAGAGCCCTACCCACTGTACTCTCTCCAGCTCCCACCCCAAAGATCTTTTTCCCTTTAATGCTAACTAAAAAGTCCTCTACAAAACATACCTCCATGCCCAAGTTCTATTCCACACCAGCTAGTCTATTCCATATCCTCAAGCCGGTGGGGATGACAACCTCCCCAGTTTGATACTTTGGTGAAAACAGTGACCCTAGAATTATAACTTGGGGCAAAGAAGCTCCAGAGCTTATTTAGATTCCTAGGAATGTTCTGGAGAAACCAGTTACAGAGCCCTCATGGAACTCAGAGCTCTGTATCCCAGCGAAATGGTTAAGGCAAAAGAACCTAAATTTAAAGAACTTCGACCAGGAGCAGATGTTTCTCTTCACACCACACTGCTTTAACATCCAGGATTCGTGACTTGTTTTTCCCACCACCCCCTGATTTACATAAGCTCCCCAAACATTAATGAAAAGCACTTTAACACAAGGTTGAGACAGTATGGCTGGACCAGTGCTATTCTGGTTCAAACTCTGGTTCAAACCCCTTTTTTAAGTCCTAACGCTAGACAAAAATATAACACAGTCCTCATGGCATTGGAAACCCCCTGGTAAAGAGAGCAGTTAAACTAAGAACTTGGGGATGGTTTTCATTACAACGTGCTGAAGAAATGACTGTTTTATTGTTCCTTTGTAAATACCCCGGAGAACCCTGGGATGGTTTTTCTGGAAGATGGAAAGGAATTGAGAGAGTTTCAGATTTCCTGAAGATATGTAATCTCTTTGAGTAACAAATCGAGGTTTGGGGGTTTGTTTGTTTTTATGGCTGCTGGAGGGACTGTGTATTTACCACTATTTAGAATGACAATTCAAGATTATTTTCCTTGCCCCGGTAGGTAACTTATTCCCAATAGCTACCTTCTCATGGTAACTTCTTGCCTTTCGTTTCTTCCTTTATTCAGTGAGCTGGACACCAGGGTTGGACCCAGGTTCCCACACAGGAGAGACGGGGCCTCTTCACTAAGTCACAGTCCTCTCCCGAGCAGCTCTCAGGGGGTCCCGGGCCCACTCCTGGAAGTACTCAGCCCAGGCGTGCAGTTCTGACAAGTCAATGCTGCTCGGGCATATCAGGGCAGGGGGCTACCAGTCTGCTGGGCCTGGGGGGGCTCCCCATTTTTTAATGTATTGTATGAAGCCTGCATCTCTCACAGTTCTTTCCTAAGAGAATGAACGATCATGAACCGCACATATCTGAACTACTAACAGTACAGGCTATATCTTCGGAAGAAGAACAAAGCAAGAGTTCTGAGGCCACCTGGGCAGCTGGAGCCCTTCACACCCCACATCAAAGGCGGGGGCGGGGGGGCTTTATCTGGGTCAGTGATGGCCTTTGTGTTTTCATATATTGATACTGCGGTGTGCCTGACAGATCAAGTGCTACAGGCATCAACACCGTCATGGCATGAGCCGGGAGATAGTGGCAGGGGCCGCTAGACGAACAGCACCTCACCGATGTACACACAGGGAACCACTATTTAGAATGACAATTCAAGATTATTTTCCTTGCCCCAGTAACCTTTATTCTCAATAGCTACCTTCTCACGGTCACTTCCTGTCTTCCATTTCTTTCTTTATTCAGTGAGCTGGATGCCAGGGTTGGACCCAGGTTGGACCCAGGGAATGACAGGAGTCCTATATTGCATCCCATAGGTCTTGCCAGAGGCTGCCTGTCTCTGCTTCCTGTGGATTCCTCTGAGGTGGCATGTGGGTGGCAACAGAGACTTGCCAATCCAAAGCAGCCACCTGTTAAACCCGTGGGCAAAAAAAAAAAAGAAAAAAGAAATAAAGAAATAATAATAATAATAAAAAGAGGGCAAATGCTTCTAAAACCTGGCTATTGGAGAGACACCTGCTACCCCATCTTCCCACCCCCCTAAACCCCGCCTCCTCTGTAATGATTTATCAGACAATGATAAAGCACCTCTGCAAACATGGTGTACTTTGGGGCATTGAGTTATGTCCAACAGAGACACCCTCTAACTCGACACTCTTAATTTTCTCCGGTGAAGACCACCCAGGACCCCTGGGAATGGACGGACCAATGCTTCCTGCCAATTGAGCTGTCCGAATTGCATGCCATGCTCTGTCCTGGGGGCCCCTCCACTAAAATCAGATTGCGCTAGATTCCGAAGGGCTTCAATGATGAAGTGAACCCCGAATGCACGATAGTTGGGGAGACAACTATTGTTGGGGAGCATGCACACTGTTGGGGGGCCAAGCTGGGATCACAAGATGGCCACGAATGAGATGAAAAGCTAAAGGTACTCTGGAGTCATGACCTTCCACACTGGCCTCGATCCCCCTCCCCACTGCCCCCGCCCCCATCCCCCCAAACACACACACACACACACACACACACACACACACACACACACACACACACACACACCAGGAGGCATACTCGGAGCCTCGTGCCTGCGTCAGTGGAAAGAACTGGAGCCAATGACCACCACAACCCAGGGAGGGGGGACCACCTTGAAGAGGCACTCGCAGCCCCCCACACGCCACCCCAGAGGAATCCCCAGGAAGCAGAGACAGGCAGCCTCTGGCAAGTCCTATGGGATCAAATGTAGGACTGTTGTCATTCTCAGGGACAATGTTTTGGGAGGGTCGGAAACACAGCAATAAAAAAGCCTCTTAAAATATACAGTAATCCCCGCTAATTCATACCCATGGGAAGATGGGAGGCTGGAGCCATTCCTCTAAGTAAAATCCACAGCCCTTTAGGAAAGAATGCGGCTAGCAGCACTCGCAAACACACTCTCAAGCACACCGAGATATAAACAAGGCTGACACAGACACTTCCAAGGAGTGGGCCTTGAGGGACGTCTTTGGTAACGAGATAAGAACAGTTTGTAATTAGCCTCGCAGTTTGCGAAGAGACACCCAAACTGTGGGAGTGAGCAGGTGCCCTGAGGTGAGGACTGGCCCCTGCAGCAGCCCTTACATTATTAATGGCCCAGGTGGAGCAAACCTGTAGGCAAACTTGGGCTCGGGTCCTGTTTATCACAAGTTACAAATGTGCAGAACATGAATTAATGATGAGGTTTTTACTATTCAAGAATGACACTGAAGGATGCCCATATTCTCAGGCGCCATCGGAGTCTGAAGAAGTTCCTGCGACCCCTGTACCTGAGGCTTCTTCGGGAGGGGGGTGGGAAATTCCGCCCATGATTCTTAAGGCACCATAAAGAGAAGCTTCTATCGTCCTCTGGGACTGTGTCAGAAGCCAGTCAGAGCAATAACTACTGCTCGCATTCAGCATGGAAGTCTCTGAAGGAAAGTTTCAACAACAACTGAACAATAACTAATTCCAACAAAAGCCAGCTTTGTTTCTACTAGGAATATATTAGAGTATCTTCTTTTCATGGTTTCCGATCTCCTCCTCTTCCATCTCTTCTGACTTCTGTGTGGTGTATCTGCCTCATTCCAACCATTTCTCTCAGATTTCTTTCTGAAGCTGAAATGTCTTAGGGGCCAGAGAGATAGAACAAAGGGTGAAGTTGCTTCCCTTGCATGCAGCTGACCCCGGTTGGATTCCTTGCACCACATATGGTCCTCTGAGCACTTCTAGGAGTTATCCCTGAGCACAGAGCCAGGAATAAGCCCCGAGCACCGCTGAGTATGGCATTAAACTCTCTCCCCAAAAGTTTAAATTTCTTCTGCCTAATAAGGTCTTAATTACGCACTGATTCCATGCCTTGTGTTGCTGTCAATGATAAACCAAAAGAAAAGTTGTTATAGAGTCACACATGCATGGCGGTAGTCCCAGGGGACTATCAACACGGCTTAAGTCCGGAGCAGCTAAATCACCTAAGTGTGGGTAACTGTACTCTGTGAGATTTGCAGAAAGAAAAAACTGCACCCCACTGTTAAGTAACAGGACTCTACAGATACGCCAGCATATTACTCAGCTACACAAAAAGAAGGAGATCTTGGTCCTTTGGGGGCAACCTAGACCATGGAACATTATGCTAAGTGAAATAAGTCTGAGACATAGCACTGTAGCACTGCCATGCCGTTATTCATCGATTTGCTCGAGTGGGCACCAGTAACGTCTCCATTATGAGATTTGTTGTGACTGTTTTTGGCATATCAAATATGCCACGGATAGCTTGCCAGGCTCTGCTGTGCGGGTGGGTTACTCTTGGTAGCTTGCTGGGCTCTCTGAGAGGGGCGAAAGAATCGAACCCAGGTTGGCCGCGTGCAAGGCAAACACCCTACCTGCTGTGCTATTGCTCCAGCCCAGGTCAGAGACATAAGGACAAATATTGTATAAGCTCGCTTCTGTGTGGAATCTAGAATGTGTCTATTGCTTAGAGCAGAAAGTAGAGAGGCACTCAGGGAAAAATAGGGAACTCAACTGTGAAATGGTCCAAACTTTTCATATGTTTTGTTTTGGGGCCTCACCTGGCGGTGCTCAGGGCCTATTTCCGACTCTGTGCTCAGGACTTAGTCCTGGTGGAGCTAGAGGAGCCATGGGGGGTGCCAGGAATGGAACCCTGGATAAGCTGTGTGAAAGACAAGCACCCTACCAGCTGTACTATCGCTTCAGACTCTCAAACTCTTAGTTGGAAGATGAATAATTTCTGGGGATATGGTAGCAACAGGGTGACTATCGTTATTAATACTGTATTGTATCACTGAAATTGGTGTGATTGAGAGTTGATGTTAAATGCTCTCATCATACACACAGTAACTACAAGTGTGTTAATTAACATTACTGTGGTAAGGACTTTACAATATATACATCTGTCAAATCAGCACATCGTACACCTTGAATTTATACAGTGTTATTTGTCAATTATATCTTAATGAAGCTGGAAGAAAATAACATCCCGACTACACCCCCAAATTTGACATCCCTATCACTCCTGCCAGTAGCCTCCCTGATAGAAACTCTTCCCCAGAGACATCTTCAGTGATGAAGACAGACTGGAAAGTGTCCAATGGGAAGTGGGGACTAAATCTATTTTGCCTTATTGTTTGGGCTGTGTATATAATAATATAGCTATTAGAATACCTGTGCCATTTGTCCAAACATACAAATTTTAAGTCACTTCTACAGATTACAGGTCCACCAGAACCACCAATAATCTTATTTTTCAGTCTTTTGTATACTTAAAAACTTATCTTTCAGGTGAAGGAAGGGGATGTGATTCAATCAGGGTGCATACAACACATGTGTGAGGAACTTGGGAGACACACACAGATACACACACAGATACACACACACACACACATACACACGCAGAGAGAAGAAATGAGTCATTGAAAGTTTACATTTTCCTCACAGTAAAGTTTTATCCAGTGGAGTGTCAGAGGGCAACATTTACTTTTGTGTGTGTGTTGTTTTTGGACTTTGCAGAGGCCTCACACAGTGGTGCTCAGGGCTACTCCTGGCTCTGTGCTAAGGCGTGACCATGGGCAGTACCTATATATGGAGCCAATGATTTGAACCAGAGTTGCTGCCACCAAGGCAATGACCTCGACTCCTACACTATCTCTCCAGCCCCACATTTGCTTTGAGTTTTATAAAATGAGGAACTTTGTAAAATTAATCCCCTGTATGTTGAACAGTAAGTAAGAGTTTATTGTTATGAAGGGATAACACAAAGACAGTTCTCAGTAAACACTGATGGAGTGAATGAAGCGAAGAGGGAAGACAAAGATGCACTGGTAATTCTGCTGAGAAAAACTCTACAAAAGCAGAGTTGAAGGTGCTTCCATTTCACTTGCCCTCCTCATAGAGCTGAGAGTCCAACAACGTCCTCATAGGGTGCAACACAGCCCCTCGGATAGTGAGGAGGAAATCATGTAAAAGCCGGACTGGCCACACAGTCACAGAATAGTATGATCAGAGGCAAATGTTGAGATTATCTGTGTGCAAAGGTCTTAAGAAAAACAAGCATTTAAGCGAGTCAGGTACCCTGTCTCAACAGCTCCTTTAAGAAGCTGGTGTCCTCGCCTAAAATCAGAAAATTATTCTAGCACTGAGCCTTAAACGGCCCTGATTTCTCCCAGTCTCAGTCACTGACTCCTTTGTGTCCCCGCTTTCTCCTCCACCCCACCCCGCTCCCTGCTGACGGGTCCGTGCAGGACCTGGGGCTCTTTCCACAGGAACGCTCTTCCCAACCGCAGAAGTGGAGGAAAATCTTCCTCGAGGGCTGCAGTCCTGTCCCCCAGGCTCTGAAAACTCTCCGGCAAGCTTCCACCTCCTCTGAAGCTGTAAGAGTGAAATCTCCCAGCTTGATTGCCTGCCAGGATAAACTCCATTTCTCACACGAGACACCCTTCCCCCACACGCCACAAGGTTAGTCCAAATTCCCACACTCATTATCTGTGCTGGATCCCAGACAGATCCGGCAGACAGGAGGTCTCACGGAGCGAGCCCACACCGCACCTCCGCACATCCCAGATGGGCAAGTTCAACCTGCGCTGTCAAGCCGTCAGCTGCCACATGTGTGCCCTGACAGTGCATAATTAGCACCCTACACATGTTCCATCTCCACCCTCCCCCCTCAATCTATAGCCTCCATAAACACACATACATATCTCTGCACACACACACACACACACACACACACACACACACACACAGAGGCATATCACTTGGGGAGCCTGTCTAATGATAACAGCAGGATTCCACCTTTGTAACTATGTCTGCCAAGAAGGATGAAGGCCTAACAGGACACTAGCCACTTCCCGGGAGGGGCTGGTCATTCAAGCGTCAGGCACCCCAAAGAATGAAGAATATATATCCATGACTTTACCAGTTGAAAAAGAGAATTTCTATGGTCCATCCAGATTTTCTGTGGGGGAGGATGTGGGGTGGAGGGCTGGCCCACACCCAGATGTGCTCGGGGCTTACTCCTGGCTCTGTGCTCAGGGGTGACTCCTGCTGGGCCTCAGGAGACCAAATCCAGTGCAAGGAATCAAACAGGGGTCAGCCGCATGCAAGGCCTCATGCCAGCTGTGTGCTTTCCTCCCTGCACCGTCTCTCCAGCCCCTGTCCACCTTCCCTTCTTCCCTGGCATCACACCACCTCTGGAAGCATCTGTTCCAGTGCAATTCAGCTCCCCAGTGTTGGAAACACACAGGCTCTCTCCTTCCATAAATATTCATGGAGTCTCCACTGCACCACTGCTCCACACGCTTCTCTGTGTGGCAGAATTGCAAGAAACAATAAGTGTAAGAATGAAGTTCACTGTCAAGTGTCTAGAGAGGGGGAAAAGATCCAGAGGCGGCAGGAATATGGAATCACTACAATGGGGTGCAGTTAGGGGCACCTTCAAAATGCGGAGGAGAGCAGGGCTGGGCACAGGGAACAAGACAGAGGTGAACCTGAAAAAAGATGGAAGGAAGTGAAGGAGGGAAGCCTGGAAGAGACGCGCAGAGGGAAGGGCTATGTAATGAGCTCCCAGTGAAGCCAGTGTCCTGCTTGCAAAACCCACACATCACCCCTGTCTGACATAACGCAGAGTCCATTTCTGCTCTCACACCTCAACCCCCAGACATCACCCGCACATTGCCACCTCTCACCCCCAGAAATCGTCATGCCTCAGAACAGAGGGAATTACTCGAGACACAGATCTTCACAAAACCTCTCACAATACCAGGTGAGAGTTCTGAACAACAAAACATTGCAGAAGACGCATTCATCAAAACTGGCTTGGGGCATAGTTTGAAGTGGACTGAGGAGCTTTGAGTTTTAAGAAAGGAGGAATACAGATTTAATGAAAAAAGTCCACATAATTTCTGTCACTGGAAACATTTCAGGGGCTGCCGCAAGCAAGGAGCCAGTATCCTGTACAGATGAACAGGGAGCAGCTGGCAGCGATCAATTCAGGGTCAGCTGTGTGCAAGCAAGGTGACTTCCCTTCCATACCATTTTTCCAGCCTGGAAAAACAACTATTGTGATATGAAATGAATACGCACTTGGGACACTTAAGATTCAGAATAGAGTGTCCAGTGAGAGCATCAGACGTGAGTTTCATTTTATTTTATTTGCACCGCACCTGGTGCAAATAAAAAGTAGATGCTTCCAGAAGTGGCATGATGCCAGGGAAGCAGAGAACCTAGTGGTACTCAGGGCTTACTCTAAGCTCTGTGCTCAGGGCTCACTCAAGTGGGTTTCAAGGGACCATATGTAGTGCTAGGGATCAAACTCTGGTTGGCTGTGTGCAAGGCAAGTGCCCTACCTGCTGTCCTATCACTCCAGCCTAGCGTGAATTTTGAAAGTGCCCAAATCCTGGGGATTGGAGAGATAATAGGGTGGAATTGTTACTAAAAAACTAGCTAGGAAAAATAAAACCTATATTCTCTGCAGCACTAAGGAAAAGAGCCTAGATTGAAAAAAAATCCAGATGTCCAACATCTGATGACTGAATAAAGGTGTGGGATATTCCATACTCAACTAGAAGAAAAGTCACGAAATCTGTCTTTTGCTGCAATTTGGATGGAGCTAGAGGGGGGTCCTGTTAAGTGAAATAAGTGAGAGGGAGAAGGACCAGTACAGGATGACATCACTTGTGTGTGTGACCAAAAGAAGCAGAGGAAGGGAATGGGCAGTGTCTAATGATAACAATCCCTTGTATGATGACAACAGACCTGAGGCCCCCGAGCAATGGAGGGAGATGGCTGGGACTGGGGTGGGAAAGGAAGTGGAGCGACAGAAGTGAGAGAGGCATTTTGGAGATGGTGGAGATACAGTGGCTCTGTATGTGAGCCAGGGACACAGCTCAGTGGGTTGAGCACAGCCTCTGTGTGCAGGAGCCCGAGTTTTTTTTTTTTTTATTTAATTTTATTATATTGAATCACCGTGAAAAAAAAAATACAAAGCTTTCAGGTATAAGTCTCAGTCATATAATGATTGAAACCCCATCCCTTCACCAGTGCACATGTTCCACCACCAAGAACCCCAATATACCCCCCTCCCACCCAGCCCCCACCTAAGTAGCTATTGATCTTCATTTTATTCTCTATACTTTGAATACATTCAATATTTCAATAGAGAACTCACTATTATTGTTTGGAACTTTCCCCCAATAATCAGGCCTGCTGAAAAGACATCATTTAAAAATTTCTTTTCATTGCTGAGAATAAAGATTCTGTGAGCTCGCACGGCTGCAATAGCGGCCACGCAGTTTTGGATTTCTGATGTTTTAGTTCAGTTCACAGTCTAGATGCATTTCTGTAAGAAGCCGAGGAGCCCGAGTTTGAACCCCAGCATCACATAATTCCCTGAGCACTGCCAGGAGCCAGCAGAAGCCCCATGAGTTCCCAAAATCCCAAAAAAGCCAACAAAAAAGTAACAGGTTGCACCAAAAAAAAAAAAAGCATAAACATGACCGTAACCCTGTTACTGCAACTCCAACTACAATTAAAATCGAGGAATAAATGGATGAAGAATGGCCCACTCTCTGCCACGCTCATCACGACCAGAGAAATGAACTTTCTCTCCAACTCTCCTCACTGTTCTCCAAATAAAACTACTTTCCTTCACAAGAAGAGCACGGGGAAGATCTCATTACATGTTAAAAATAACGTGAATATGCTGAGATAGAAGAGATATATTGCTCACGTTCTAGTTCTATTGGATTTTATTGCTAAGGAGAATAAAATGCCACTTTCAACCCACAACTATAGGAAAGGCATAAAAGAATAAGAAATCAAAGCTGGGGGGGGGAAGCAATTTATAGGAAGATCTGATTAACAACTACGGTGCAGAAGCAGTCCGGGACAGGGTGAAATGGAGTGGCTGGAGAGGAGGCTCCAGCACCTCACGAAGACTAAGTCCTTCCTCAAAGAGACCTTGCTTGGTCCAATAAACAAGGAGCAGCTCAGGCCTTGCAGCAAACCCCAGGGCTGACCCCTTTGAGCTGAGCGTTCAGAGACCGCGTTGTGTGGGCAGCAAAAGACAGAAAGGGCTTTTCAATGATCCCATAACAAATCTTCCCTCCAGTTGAGGCTTGGGGGTGAATTCGGCTACACCCCGGGGTCTGGGCAGAGAGAGTGTTCTAGTGAAGCCAAGAAAATACCAGACGGGACCCGGGTTGTGCCAAACTAAGAGGTAGAGACAGCCTAGGACCTGAGAAAGCAGCACAAACAGGACAGGAGGCAGCTCTGGGTACCTGAAAGACCTGGGCTGCCCCCGGAGGCCATGGGGTTAGTGGAGTGCTGGTGGATGGGGTAGATTTCCCCAAAGATGCTGCCTCGGTTGGAAGCAGGGCCCCGGGGAAGGGAAGGAGGTGCTTAAACCCCCTGAAGGAAGAACAATGCCGCCGGTTTCCTCTGTGGATCTTCTCCAGACCCTGACTCGTTGGAGAAGTATCAGGATCCTCCCCGTGGATTCCCCACATGCCTGGCTACCAGACACTGTGACCGCACAATCTCTTCGCTAAGGGACATCTCGAGAGGACACAGGCCAAGAGGTACTGGAAGAAAACTCCAGAGATGCAGCCTGCCCTTCTGGAAGAGTAACAGTAGTAGAAGCAGTAGGAACAGTAGCAGTCGTAGGAATAACTAAAGAGCTAGTACAAGGCCTTGCATGCAGCCAACCCATGTTCGACTCCCAACACCACAAATGGTCCCCTGAGCACATGGCAAGGAATAGCCCCCTTGGCAAAGCCAGGTGTCACTCCCTTCCAAGTGAAGAATCATTCTCCACTAGAAGCATGACGCAGGGGGCACAGGACCCAGCACCTGGTGGTCAGCCCCCCCGTCCCTCCCAGGCAACAGCCGGGAGTCAAGTGTGTGCCAGGTGCCCCCTGACCCCAGCAGGCCCTGGAGACACAGCGCCTAGCCAGAGCTCACCAGCAGGCCTCTGGCCTGCCCCTTCCTTCCTTCCTTCCTTCCTTCCTTCCTTCCTTCCTTCCTTCCTTCCTTCCTTCCTTCCTTCCTTCCTTCCTTCCTTCCTTCCTTCCTTCCTTCCTTCCTTCCTTCCTTCCTTCCTTCTTTTCCTCCCTTCCCTCTTTCTTTCCTTTATTATTTTTTATGTAGGGCACACCCAGCGGTGCTCAAGGCTTTCTCCTGGCTCTGTGCTCAGCTATCACTTCTGGCAGATTCACAAGACCATAGGGGGTGCCAAGGAATGATCCCGTGTCCACTACCTGTGAGGCAAGCACTTTACCCACTGTATTATCTCTCCAGCCCCATCTCTGTCATCTTTCTTCAGATTCTGTAAAATTCTGTGCTTTTGTTCCCACTCCCTCTCATAAAATATGTGATCTTTTCTTCTCTAGATCCTCTCGAGAGCTCCGGACACTGTGCTTCTCTCTCCCGCCGATGGGTACAAATGTCTCACACCGAAATTCACCCTGTCTCTTGGCTCTGCAGCCCCACTCAGGAAGCTACTCCCCAGTCTGGTCCTTGTCCCCCTGCTGCTCCAGGAACTTTCTGTCACAGGCCTGGGACAAGACAGAGACAAGAGTGAAAGGGAGCATGAGGCGCTTTTAAAGTTACCCTCGATGCTGCTCCACATTTCCCTGCATTTTATACGTGTGTATGGCTTCTGAGTGGGCAGAAAAATTTGGTCCCTCAACACAGACAGTTGAGAAACACACGCCTGTCCCTTCTGTTTTCCATTGATCTGATCTGCTTACATGGGAAAACCCAGAGGATTTTACAATTAAAAAAAGAGTGGGGCTGGAGATAGCGTACAAAGAGTCAAGGCACTTTCCTTGCATGTGGTCAACTCTGATTTAGTCCTGGCATCCTGTGGTCCCCTGAGCACTTCTGGGAGCAACTCTCAAGCACCGAGCTAGTGGTAGCGCCTGAGCACTACTACCAACCTGTTATGCTCTCCTCACCACGTTACAAGAATTCAGTCATGTGATCAATTTCTCTAAACAAAATCGAGCAAACAGAAGTGTGACATGAGTCCCAGTGCTATAGTTCCTGAGGTGGTGGCTACTCCCAGGAGGTGGACACGAACCCCCCAAATGACCTCCTGACATGCTTCCCCATCATCGCTGCTCCCAGACTTCTGTGGCCCTCAAAGGCTGTACCTCAGACAACTGCAGCTCATTCTGGGCCGCCTGTTGAATGCCAGCCCAATGACACAACTGCCTTCTGGAATGTTCCCCGGTGTGTCCCACAGGCCCCTTGATGCGAACAGTCCACCTCCAGCCTCATTAACCTCTGCCTCCTGCTGGCTTCTCACACTGTGAGATAATGTGTCGCCACAAATGAACTCACCTCGCACGCTAGTCACCTGAGTGAATCTCTCAGCTTCTGTTTTTCTTTCAAAGCCCCCATTCACGCAACAAACACAGATTAAGTTCTGGAGACACAACAGTATTGGAACAACAGCACCAAACTTCCCACCTTGGCCCATCTCTGCTTGGTCCCCTTCCCTTCTTCCACACCAAGAGCCTGAATACTCATCACTCAAGTCGCACTCCATTTTGCCTTCACCCCTCCAGATTCGCTTTGGAAAATAGTATTATGCTCTTGGGGCTGGGAGACATAGCTCAGAATTCAGCCCTGCGGATGCTGGAACCTGAGGTCAAACCCTGATTCTGTAGGGTCACACTCCCCCCCTCCTCCCCGCCCCTTCCTGTCCCCCAGCACCACACTGCCAGCATCAAGCTGTCAGGCTCCCACAGAAAATAGAACATCACCGGAAGTGGCCTGCAGATCCCCTGAGGGGGCCGCCTGGGAGACACTCCCACCCCCAGCCCCCAAAGAAAACTACCTCATCCTCTTGGTTTGTGGAGAACAGGAATTCGAGGGGGGGGGGCGGGGAAAGGGAAGCTTTTTTTAAACATAATTTCCCTTTCACTCTGAATCAGCGTCTTGCGCTAATTAAAATTAGGCACTCGGCACTACTCTTGGAGAAATGAGGCTCTCAATGCTCCACAATCAGTCAGAAAGTAAATGATGAGTCATTTATATACCGCAGGAACAGTTTCATCATCCTCAGGCTCTGGGAGACTCGGTGTCGTTATTAAAGGGAGCCACTGAGACGGTCAGATTCTGCGGGTCAGGCAGCAGTAAACGGGGTTTCGCGGAAACTGTGTCTTGTTTCGTCTCCATGGAGTTTCTGAGACTCGTCCTCCAACCCCCACACAGGGCCAGGCTGGGCAGACCTGGCCTCCTCGTCTTCTTCCTAAAGGGTCCTCAGTCACATCAGAGCAGCCTGGTGAACAGTCGCCACTTAGTACAAACTGCCTGGCTTCTCTGTGCCTCAGTTTCTTTACCCGCGTGCTCACTGAGAAAGTGCGTCTGTGGAGCAACAAACCATTTCCCGTGTAAATAAGCCGATGGGTACAAGAATACAGGCCAGCAGGCAGGAGCTAATAAGGCCAGAGGGATCAGCACGCCTCCCTTCCTTTCCTTTCTCTTTTCTGTATCCCTCCCGCCCCACACCCTACCCCGCTCCAGACCCCGGCCACTCCCTGCCTCTTGATCGAAACCCCACCAGCCTCGTGCATGTTGGAGTGGGAGCCTGTTCCATGTAATCAAGACATGCTTCCTCCCCCATCCTACACGCCAAATAGGACGTGGCTCTTTCTCAGCCCCAAGCTCCCATCCGGCCCAGACAGGAATCTCACTGGCATCCTTGTTTCTCCATCTCCCCAGGAGTTTGTGCCTTTTTCAGAGCCCTCATACAACGCCACCCCCCAAACCTTCCCCTGGCCACCTGGCCAAAAGAACCTTCCTGATCCTTTCAGGACGGGCCCAGTGCTGCCCATTCCACTGTCCTTCCCCTAAGGCCCCCCCGTGGATGGAGCCCCACCTCCCACTCACTTAACCTCTGAGCTTAGTTTCCCCCTGTCCAGCATAGACAAGTCTGCCGGGGCGGCCCCTCGAATGGAATGATGGGGCAGCCGAGTCCAGAAACTGTATAATCACCAAGGTCTTTAAAAGCGCTTTCCAAACACAGAGGCAATTTCCCAGGAAACGCTGAGGAATGTAAAGGAATGGGAAGATGGATCTATAGAGGCTCTCCGTTCCACATCGCTCTGTCTTCTCCACACGCCGGTGGGAATTTGGCAGAAAGGCAATTCCAGGAGGGCCCACAAATCCACCAGTTGGAAGATCGTGGCGGGTTCCCTGCTTAGCCCAGAGGCCCGGAGAAGCCACTGGCACTTCTCCTCCGGCTCCGAATCGCCTCATCCATCCCCTGTGCATCCGATTCCAGGATTTGGAAAACACAGTGTCTCAGAGAGGCTGCCATAAATCTGCATTTCAAATGTTGCACGGTCCCTAATATGTCATTTACATAAAGGGGTCGGTTGGATGGAGCACAGCGGGAGAGCAGAGGGAAAACAAAACGCAGCCATCCAGATCCAGAGGCCCAGCCAGGGTGCTCACTGACTGTGACCCTTGCACACCGGGAGGGGCGGGGTGGCGGTGGGCTTCCATCACTTTCTTGACCCCAAACCAGGAGGGAGGGGAGCTGAAAAGGGCAGCAGCTTCAGTTCACGGGACACCGCGCGGACACAAATGACTTTTATTTTTCCTTGGGGTGGAGAAACCATGAAACCCGCCTTGCCCTCCCTCCTTCTACGCCTGTTCTCCATCCAAAGGTTGGGCTAATTTGAAACATTTGGTGGGAAAATAATACTGGGGCATTGTTCTGAAGGCAAAAAAAAGAGATTCTAATGGCTCCGAGTTTAATGCCACTCCGCAGAGAGGCATATGAGCGTCTCCGGCGGGAGGGTACAATGACAAAATGAGTTAATTACCGTCTCATCACAAGATGGATCTCCTTGTCAGAGGCACGGGAGCCATTATTTCACACAAAATAATGACCCAGATCAAAGTAATGACTGTGAGCTGGAGGCGATTGTGGCCCAGCTTCATTCTGGCCTAAGTGAATGGCAATTAACAAGTGTCACCACCATAAATAAATATGGAGCATATATACGTACACAGAGTGCCTCTGGCTCGGGGGGCCGTCTCCTCCCAAGGAGGCGCCTGTGATCATCTACCTGTGTGATGACAGAAACATTTCCATGTGTGGGAGATCCCGCCATCCTGTGGGGGAGGTGTGAAGCGTGCCGAGGGGCCGACGGCTCCGCTCTGTTCTCTGCACGCCGACGGGTGTTGGGCCCATAAATCAGCTCTGAGATCAGAGAAGAGGCTCCGAGGAAGGAGACCTCAGTGTCTCCAGCGTTGTTCCTCTTCTCCTGACTGGCATGGCCGTGCTCCGGAAAACTGACAACCTGCCTGGCACAGACACCCAGAGAGCTCGGCTCCTCCCAGCACCTGTCCTCGTCTGGCATGGCCAGGCAGGTGCCCAGGGGCCAGCTGTGTGAGAACTCAAATGACCAGGATGGGCAGCTTTGTGTGACAAAACCTTGCTTCTAGATGTTCCCTCTGCCTTAACATAAAAGTATCTGATAAAATATTTCTGGAAATGTCTCTTGTATCACTTGTATCACTTGTCATCCCGTTGCTCTCTGATTTGCTCAAGCGGGCACCAGTAATGTCTCCATTCATCCCTGTTGTACGCTAGTGTAGCCCAATGGTATCTGCTCACTTCAGGAACACAAAGAGCCTCAAACCGTTCGTTCAGGGTTTGGGCGAAGAAGTCTGACCATCTCATAGGTGGGTGGCCACGTGGTCTTTTGACGTCATGTGGATTCCAGTCGGAAACAGCTCTAGTCCAGCAGTCGTCTCTAAATCACATTACATGTCCGGCCCATCTGATTTTTGACGCCTTGGCAAATGAGACAGCATCCCTGATTCATAATCGTCGACTGAGGTCAGAACTCCAGATTCCTTCTCTCACTTGAGTGAAACGTGATAGTCCAAGCATAGCTCTTTCGATTCCTCTTTGGGATACCTGAATAGCATTCTCATCCTATTTTCGTAGGGCCCAGGTCTCTGAGGTGTACGTTAGTGCAGGAAGAATGGTGGAGTAGAAAAGATGTGCCTGGAGCTGGAGGGTCTTCATTCTCTTAACCACTTCTTCGACGCTCTTGAAGGCGTTCCACACTTCCACACTTCCACACTTCTCTTCCTCCTGCGAAGTTCTGGTGCCAAGTCATTCCTCATATTGAGTTCTAGACCCAGGTACACATAGCTGCTGCATTCGGAGATGTTCGTTCCATTGAGAGGAAATGCCTCTAAATTTAGATAATCTGTGTTCTTTAAGGTTATGGTAACAGTTTCTCCTGGGGTTTGAAGGATTTGATCTACCTAAATTCTGCCTATCAAGGCAACAATATGGGAAAAAGTCAGCCAGCCTACTTTTCTTGTCCGTTTTTGTTTATTGTTGGCTTAGAGGCCATAATCCGACTGTGCTCAGAGATTACTCCTGGCTCTGTACTCAGGGACCAACTCCTGGTAGTGGTCGGGGGACCCTGTGCCAGACCAAGGATCAAACCCAGAATGACTGCATGCAAGGCAAGTGCCTTTCCTGTATTATCTCTCCAGTCTCCAAGCCCGCATTCTTAATAGAAACACCAAATCGGGGAGGTGGGGGGCAGTGGAGATCAGAGATGAAACTGGCAAATGCCCTTGAAGGTTTCCAGATCCTAACCCTGGGATGATCTCTTGTGCTGGAGAGCCAGTCACTTGCGCTGCTGGAACACCATCCGAGCATCACTCACGGCATTGCAGACTGCCTGGGTACCACGTGAGGCTCAGGGAAGACCAAAGCACTAACTAACACATCTGTGTGCTTTCCCCCCTCACAGTTTCTGGGGTAGGTGTGGGCTGGGGGTTGAAATGCCTCCCTGTGGGGTAGGCGATATCCCCTATCACCTGCTCTCAAAGAGCTGAGTCCATGTTGGGTGAGAGAAGGGATGATTTGTTTGAGGGGGGAAAAGCCTGCATTCCAACTGTGGAACTTCTGAATGAACTGTGTGAAACCAAAAAAGTCAATAAACAAACAAGAGAGCAGAGTTGTTCCTGGACAGTCTGGGCCCCCTCCCATCTTTCCCACTCACCCCTCAGGCATTCCATGGCCCTAAATCTCAATGACAAAGAACACTGTGACTCCCCAACACCCCCAACCCTTAGATCCTAGGGTCATTTACACCTCGAGCACGTCCCAACCCAACTATCTTAGAAACTTTATCTGCAGCAATGCAAAGGCCACAGTCCTGTTTACCCAGAGGTCCCGGAGTCAGACAAACACTCGAGTTCTCAGGCTCATGCACATGGGTGCAAACGCAAACTTTCCCACGCACCCCCATTTCTTAAATGATCAGAAAAGCTGACCTGAGAAGTCATCTATTTCCTCCTCTCCTTTCTTCCCTTCCCCCAGATGGTTCCTGGGACCCACAGAACCCAGCTGCTCAGCAGCTCGGCCTGTGTGAAAGAGAAGGACCCCGGCAGGGAACCAAAACAATCTCCGGGCTTATATGTTTTTGTGGCTGTCATTGGCTCTTATACTCAGGAAGTAATCCTTTTTTTATGCAGAGGACAATATATTTTGGGCTTTGTGTACCAACATTTCCTTAGCAATTCACCTGTGCTGTTTAATGGCAAAAGCAGCTACAAATATATATATGGATTAATGAATATAACTGTGTTCCAATAAAATAATTTACAAAAACAGATACTTCACCTAGTATTTTGATGGCCCATGTCATAGACCCTCTTTAAAAAATTTTAATTTATTTAAATTTTTTTTTTTTGGCTTTTTAAGTCACACCCAACGATGCTGAGGGGTTATTCCTGGCTCTGCACTCAAGAATGACTCCTGGTGGTGCTCCAGAGATCATATGGGATGCTGGGGATTGAACCCGGGTTGGCCATGTGCAAGGCAAATGCCCTTCCTGCTGTACTATCACTCCGTCCCAAAACATTTAAACAAATTTTTAAAAATTATTTTTTAATTAAAAAATTAATTTAAAAATTTTAATTAAGTGGGCTGGAGCAATAGCTCAGCGGGTAGGGTGTTTGCCTTGCACGTGGCCAACCCGGGTTTGATTCCTCCATCCCTCTCGGAGCGCCCGGCAAGCTACCGAGAGTATCCCGCCCGCATGGCAAAGCCTGGCAAGTTCCCCGTGGCATATTCGATATGCCAAAAACAGTAACAAGTCTCACAATGGAGACGTAACTGGTGCTCGCTTGAGCAAATCGATGAGTAACGGGATGACAGTGATACAGTGATAGTTTTAAAATACATGTTTTTTTAAAGTTTCACTCTAATTCATAAAATATAGCTTAGGAATGTTTTTTGCTGTTGTTATGGGGGCCACATCTGGCATACTCAGGGACTGCCAGGGTCCCACCTAACAATGCCAGGGGCAGAGGCAACACGCACTGCTGGGGGTCAAAGCCACGGCCTGTGCGTGCTGAGCTACATCCCCACCCCTGTGACACACAGCTTTCCTGTAGAAGCACCAGCTACTGGGCTTAAATGGGCCCATTCAGGTCTGGAGCAATAGCACAGCGGGTAGGGCACATGCCTTACCCTCGGTCAACAAGGGTTCGATTCCCAGCATCCCATATGGTCCCCTCAGCACTACCAGGAGTAATTCCTGAGTGCATGAGCCAGGAGTAACCCCTGTGCATCACTGGGTGTGACCCCAAAAGCAATCAATCAATCAATCAATCAATCAATCAATCAGTGGGACCATTCAGGGCCCGAGCAACAGTACAGTAGGCAGGGTGCTTGCCTTGTAACTCAGTAGACCCTGGTTGATCCCTGGAACCCCAAATGGTTCCCAAACCTTGAGAAGAAGTTATCCCTGAGAACTAAGCCAGGAGTAAGAACTGAGCACAGATGGGTGTGGCCCAAACCTGCATCCCCTCCCCACCCTCCTTACCCCAACAAATGAAAGTGACAGGAGGCCAGAGCAATAGCACAGAGGGTAGGACACTCGCCTTGCATGTGGCTGACCAACCTGGGTTTGATCCCCAGGATCCCACATGGTCCTTTGTGCCCCACCAGGAGTGACCCTTGAGCACTGAGTCAGGAGTCAGCCCTGAGCACAGAGCCAGGAGTCAGCCTTGAGCACTGCCAGGTGTGACCCAAACCACCACTAATCCTCCCCTGCCTCCAAAACAAAACAAAATAAATAAAAATTGACAATTCAATGGTTTCCCTCTTCTGCAAAATACTTCTCGGTGGTCTCTCACTGCATTTACAGCTGAGTCTCGGCCCCCTCTCACCCCCTCTCGCTCCTTTCTCTCCGGAAGGCTCTTGAGCAGCATGTGTTGGGGTTGGAGGGATCTCACCCTGCCCCAGGGGGGCCCCATCCCCAGGTCAGGAGTGTCTCGACTCCAGGCCCCTCGCTGGGGACCCTCCTGTCAGACTCCTGCCTCACACTCATCCATGTGGAGGGCGGGGACTAGGGTGATACTGTCTCCTGTGTCCCGGCACTTCGGGCTATTTCTGGTCCAAGTTGGTTGCTGACTGTTACTGTTACTGATTTGGCTCATGACCGGATCCAAGCCATCCCGTCCTCACCACCACAGGCCAAGAAATGGGCTCCTACTCCAGGAGAGGGGGTAAGGGACGAGAGCGTGAGCACTGTGCCGGGAACCCAGCCCCAGGTCAGGCCAAAGCATTCCTTCTGCAGTGACGCCGTCCCATGAAGCACAAGTGGACCCCACAATTAGGCAGAAGACCTCACTCAGCGCTAGGGAAGTCTGAAGCTGGACACGTTTCTGGGAGGAAAGCAAACGTCCTGCAGTGAGGTGACCTTCCCAGGCCCCATCCCATGCCAGCAGGCAGGGGACTCTAGTGTGTTCCACAGAGGCCAGGACGTGGGCTCCTGGGAACAGAGCTGAGGTGAGCCCTGCAGACCCCATGCCACCATGGGAGCTCAGAGTCCCAGCAGAGGGTCCCGCTGGCCTAGAGGCCCATCAGCCCTTGATCTTGCACAAGTGCTAAGAGGTGGGGGCGGGGGGAAAAGACGCTCGCCAGCCCAGGAGAAAGGCGGCCAGTCCAGCCAAAGGCCGGGGCTGGACGAGGCCTGGCTCTTGCATGGCCGCACAGGGGGCCCAGGCGGATGAGCAGCCCTGAGCCAGCCCTCAGCCCGATCACTCGGCGGCCTACTCCGCCAACCCGTTCCCTCCTATCTGACCGCGGGGTTCACCTTCTTCACAAACTCGGGGATGAGCTTTTGGTCCGTCAGGTGGTCCAGGGAGGAACAGCAATCTAATTCCAAGACGTAGCCGTCGTTGTGAAGATCGGGCTTCTGAGATCTGAAGAGAGAGCAGAACACACACAAAGGTCGAGACGTTGCGCTAGATTAAAGGAGAAAATCATTGGGTGTTTAATGAAACCCCAAATTCTTTCCTGAAAGCAAGGGCCAGAAGGCACTGCTGAAAAATAACTTAATAGTAAACAACTCGAACGCTATCTAGAGACCTCCATCATGAAAGGACCTCCAAGACGTGTCATTAGCTGAAACACATCATTACAGAACCTGGGTACAATGTGTACCATACGGTTTGGACTCTCCCTCGCACCCTTCTCTCCTGTCCTCACCCCTGCCTGACCCAGGGAGGCATATGCCCCGCCCAGTTTCCATCTGCCAGGGTGGAAGCAAAGGACTCGGAGGACAGCACCCCCTTACAGCAGCTCTTGGGCTGAGCAGGGCTCGGGACGGGAGGAAGAAGAGTGACCTTAAGTATCCACGTACCATTTCAAATAGGAAAATTGGACTTTAACAAAACTTTAGGTTTTTCATGTTTGTATTGGGGGGGATGCCCCGCCCGTGCTGTAGGGGACACCCAGAGGTCCCTCCCCATGACCCGGTGCACCAGGCTGAATTGTTCAGGAACAAGCAATGTGGTAGGTTTTGAGGGTCACCAGAGCCAGGCCTAGTCAGGGGGCCACAAGATGCTGGGAGAAAATTAGGGTCCTGGTCAGGAATGGCTCCTGAGCACTGAGTGATCTCTTCAGTCCCTGAAAAAAAGGTATGAGAAGTGTCCAGCTATACAGAGGGGATTCTGGCAAAAATCTATGAAAATGAAAGCTGCCTCAAAAAGACTCTGAGGCCAGTGGAGCAGAAGTTCTGGGGTGGGGGGGAAGGTAGAGAGGCTTGTCTGTGGTAAACACCTTCAGGCTTCTGAGGTAAGCAGTCACGAGAGGACACTCTGTCACTTCCCACCACTCCTCTGAAGGGCTCCACATGACACAAACGTGGGGCTGAGGAACTTCTGGAAGCACAAAACTGTTGGGATGTAAAGTGACTCCTCGGGCTGGTGGAATTGAACAGGAAGTAGCACTGCGGCTCAGCGGGCAGGACATGCTCTCTTTTTTTTTTTAACTGAATCATCGTGATCGACAGTTACAAGCTTTCATATTTGAGTTTCAGTCATACAATGATCAAACACCCATCCCTCCACCAGGGCACATTCTCCACCACCAATATCCCCAATATTCCCCCCAACCCCTTTCCAACTCTCCTCCCACCTCTATGGCAGACAATTTCCCCCAGAATCTCTCTTTACTTTTGGGCAAATGGTTTGCAATATAGATACTGAGAGGCTATCACATTTAGTCCATTGTCTACTTTCAGCACACATCTCCCATCCCGAAGGATCCCTCCAACCATCATTGACTTGGTGATCCCCTCTCTATCCCAGCTGCCTTCTCCCCCAGCTCACGAGGCAGCTTCCAACCATGGAGCAATATTCCTGGCCCTTGTGTCTACTGTCCTTGGGTGTCAGTCTCCTATTATTTTATATTCCACAAATGAGTGCGGTCCTTCTACATCTGTCCCTCTCTTTTTGACTCGCTTAGACTTTCTCCTGAGGGGCCAGTCAGAGCAAGGAAGGCTCAAGGGCTCTGTCCAGGGCTCCGCCCTAAGAGAGCTGCTCTCCAGAGGGGAGTGGGAGTGGGGCCCTCTCTGCCTGTTCCTGAGGATCGCTACCTCAGTGGTGGTTTGGGGCAGCGGGGAGGCTGTCTGGGCCCAGGAGAGCTGGTGAAGCCAGAACCCTCTTCCCTCTGTCTTTCCCTTCCTGCTGCTGTGATGACAGGGCAGGACATGCACGCCTGGGTGTGATGCTCCCACATATTCAGGCTGCAGTGCCTGTTGGAAGTCACTGAGGTGTGCGCGGAGGTGCACCGTCCCGGCCCCAGCCTCACCGCGCACGGCAGCCACAGAGCTCCCTCACACCTGGCCCACACTGCACAGAAGGGCCGAGGCTCCCAAACAACTGAGTTTAGGGGTCCCACTCATGGCCTCATACCTGCAAGGCAGGCGCGCTTGCCATGGAGGCCCCTGAGGACCCCAGAAAATGTGGTTTTGTAAAAATTTGGGGGCCATCTCTGGCGATGCTTGGGGTCAAACCTGGGTCGCCCACAGGCAGAGTAGGTGCTCTTGTTCTCCTAGCCATCTCCCTCTCTCACCTCTCCATGGAACATTCTGAATGTGGGCATTTCACAAGAAGCACTTGAGACACACCTACCTCATCAAAAAAGAAGTTTCCAAATGCTACCTGCCATGATATTTTTAAAAAAGAATTTCTAAAACCCCTATGTCATTGCAGGTGATTTATGGGCGTCCAGGGAGATATGGCTGGGGTTCTTGCACTTGCCTGGATCCCAATGGCCCCAGTTCAATCCCTGATCCTGCACAGGGTTCCCCTGAGTACCACCAGAGGTCACTCTGGAGCACTGAGACTGGAACAGTCCTTGAACATGGCTGGGTTCATCCCACTCCCCATCCCCCTTACCCCAAGCCATTTATGTGCCCATTAACTATCTGGGAATGATTTACCTGAAATTCAAAAGTGAAAGAAGTAAAGTAGATTGGGTACTCCCCAGGCACCCGGCTGTGATCAGGGAATCAAATGTTAATAGCATCTTTTGACTTTAATTTTCCTTCTGACAGATCCTTTTAGGAGGAGGGATGGGTGGCACACACGTTTGAAGGACAAAACAACAAACTGACTCCAAACTGTTCACACTGAAAATGCACCCATTGGAAACAAATAAACCAAGTCTGCACTTCAGCTCGCCTGGGAAGACCAGTCTCCTGTCCTCCGGTGCTTCCTGGCCTCACGGAAGGGAGTTTCTAGAGGAATGAGAGCAGAAAAGGCTCCGATTTTTTGAAAGAAAGGACCTGGTGGAAAATATTCTGTATTGTGTGGGATTGCAAGCCAAGCCAGGCACGGGAGGGGAAGAGTCTGAGGGGGCAAATTCCACGTGATAAGCATTAGCTGAATTGGTGAGATTTACTAGACTCACCCACTTATATTTTAAAGAATTCAGTTGGAAAACAATAATCATTTAAAATAAGTTATCCCCTCAGCACCCTGCCCAGGAGATAAGCGGAGGGAAAAGTGAGGAATTTCCAGCCCCAAGTCACAAGGAATGACTGTTGCACAAGTTTAATAATGATCACGTTGGGTTCTGGAATAAATTCTGGAAGGCAGACACTCTTGGTTAACTGCACTGGAACATTAGCTCTGTTACAGCGGAGCTGAAGGTAGTATAGCAGCTCAACAAAGATGGGCATTATTACAACTTTCCTGGGGGAACCATGAAGAAAACAATCTCTGGCCCGTGAGTCTGTGATCTCTTGAGAAACCCAAGCGAAGGTTCTGATGCACATTGTGGGAAGAGATGAGGCCCTCCTGCACTTTAAAGCAGATCATCGAAAATGAAAGGATTTAACACTGACAGGTCAAGGGAGGGGATGAAGACCCTTGAAGGACTAAAGCCATTGAGCTACAACTGGATGTGAGGTACAGTCCCATGAAACCCTTCTCCACACCACATAAGCAAAACAAGAACAGCAACAAAAAATATCATATCTGGGAGTTTGGGGCTCCTGAGCACTGGCAGGGGCAGGGAAGTGGACACACCCTCAGGTGACGCGCCCTCCCCTCCCTACCAATCCTAGACTTCTTTGCCTTGTGCTTTCCCTCCCTTCTGTGGGGACAGGACCTACATAGGCCTCTGACCAACACACTGTGGCAGAGGGGATAAGATTTTATTCTTAAATTTCACTCGGGATTCTAAGATTTTCTCAGCGACTGGCGCCAAAAACGGCCCCCGTGGGTTGTGAAGAACTAAGGTTACGTTATGACAGGAGCACATGGCAGGGGGATGGTGGGCAACACTGACCAAGAGCCAGCAAGAAACAGGGATCTCAGTTCTACCGCTCTGAGGAGATGATCAACGCTGCCAACAAGCCAGGGCACACGGAAGCGGGTCTTTGCCTGGCCGAGCTTCTGATGAGACCACAGCCCAGCTCTGTTACAGCCTGACAAGACCCCGGCAGAGAACCCAGAAAATGGGCAGAAACTGCTTGTGCCGTGAGTCGCTGAGTCTGTGACAATTTCTTACAGAGCTCAGAGAAGTGATAGATGTGCTCCCAGCTTCACCTCAGGAGCAGCCCCCCATGCTGGGGGAAGGCCAGTCCCATAAGATGCAGACACTGGAGGCAGCGTCTGTCAGAAGATGAGTGTCCTGCGTCTTTGAAAGCAGAGGCAACCGTGGCCTGGATTTCCAGGGGACCACGGTCTGAGGGAACAGGTGCTCTGCAATTTATCAAGTTCCTCAGGAAGAAGAGCGGTCCTGAAACTCTGCTAAACTCTCAGGCACTTGCCATCCCTGTGTGTGGACATGCATGTACAGCACATGTGTGTGTGTGCATGAGTTTTCCCACACATGAGTGTGGGTGGGTGTGTTTGTGAGAGTGTGTTAGGGTTAGAGGAACATCACTTATGTGCAGGACAAGCTCGTGTCCTTGTGTCATCCTGGGAAAGCAAAGGGGAAAGCACCAAACTTCCCCTGAAAGGCAGCCAAGACGTCGCTTCTGGGAAGGACGGAGAGGCTGGGAATTGGTGAGGGAAAAGAGGAACACAGACAGCATTGTGGGACATGCCGGCTTAACGACCAGCCAAAGACTCCTTATCTGGAAATAAACAGTAGATACTCCAAGCTGAAATGCAGCGGGTCAGAGACGAGTCCCATGGACACTGACAGATGCTTCTCTATGGCCCTCCCTGACCCCATCATTCCTCCACATTTATTCATTAGAGGCTAAGTACAGGCTCCAGAGCTAACTGGGTGAGTCACTTACCAGCTCTGGGTCTTTGGACCATTTATCTAAACTTTTTGTGGATGCTAAATGAAAGTACTAGGTGTTTCTCTCTCTTAGCATCATTGTGAAGATTAAATACAGCAAGGGCACACCAAGTTCTTCATAGAGGATGTTGCAAAAGGTCCAGATTCCACACATACCTACGCCTGCAGACCTATTGAGATTGGGTAGGTCCTTCTTCACCTTTCGAGCACCCCTCACAGTACACCATTTCTCATTCTGCAATAAACACCAGCCACCTTACCACTATGCTCTGCATACTGACTACTTTGCCTTACACCAACAAGCAGATGAAACATCATCTCTTGCCCTCACTGTGGAAAGGGGTGGGAAGTCAACAATAAACATGCATGAGCTCTTCCAGGGGCATTTTAGTGGTGGTCGATGTGCGTGCAAGGAGAAAGAAATGGAACGTGATAAGGAGAACCAGGAGTGGGGCTGTAGAACTGCAATTCGAAGGAACATGATCAGAATGGCCTCATTGGAAGCGATGTTTACAATAAAGGTCTAGAGGAGGTGAGGGAGCTGGATGAACTGGTATCCAGGACACAAACTTCCAGGCAGAGGGAATAGTGAATGTGAAGGTCCTACGACCACACTCATGAGGAATCTACAGCTGGAGCTCTGTGAACCAGGGGCAGGGGGAGGAGGAGAAAGTAAGACCAGTGAGACAGATTGAGGCCAACGGCTTTGACTCAATGACCTGGGAGGTGTGCAAGTGAGAAGCTTCCAGGTCTGCTTTACCTTGCAAAGGATCTAGCTGTAGGGGGCAGCTGACTGACTGAGTGGTTCAAGCAGGAGATGATCAGGCTCAAAGTGCACTGAGCATGATGCAGCAACTCAATGTACACCGAGAATGATGCAGTAACTCAAAATGCACTGAGAGTGATGCAGCAACTCAATGTACACCGAGAGTGATGCAGCAATTCAACATGCACCGAGAGTGATGCAGCAACTCAATGTACACCGAGAGTGATGCAGCAACTCAACGTGCACCGAGAGTGATGCAGCAACTCAACATGCACCGAGAGTGATGCAGCCACTCAACATGCACCGAGAGTGATGCAGCAACTCAACATGCACCGAGAGTGATGCAGCAACTCAACATGCACCAAAAGTGATGCAGCAACTCAACGTGCACCGAGAGTGATGCAGCAACTCAACATGCACCAAAAGTGATGCAGCAACTCAACGTGCACCGAGAGTGATGCAGCAACTCAACATGCACCAAAAGTGATGCAGCAACTCAACGTGCACCGAGAGTGATGCAGCAACTCAACATGCACCAAAAGTGATGCAGCAACTCAACATGCACCGAAAGTGATGCAGCCATTCAACGTGCACCGAGAGTGATGCAGCAACTCAACGTGCACCGAGAGTGATGCAGCAACTCAACATGCACCGAGAGTGATGCAGCAACTCAACGTGCACCGAGAGTGATGCAGCAGCTGCGAGAATTGCTGGGCTCTGGAGACATTTTGAAGGCAAGAGCCTTCAACACTTCCTTATCTCCAGGTGGTGGGGTGTAAAAGAGAGCAGAAGGATTTCTTCCCCGGCAGCTGGGACAATGGACAAAGTTACCAAAAGTCAAATGGGGACAACTGTGGGTGGGGCAGATGTGAGGGGCTGGGGAGTGAGATCAAAAATACAGTTTCCGATGGATCAAGGGTGACAGATTTAGTCCATATCCACAGAGAGATGTGTGGAAGCTCTGGCTAAATATATATGTGAATCTGGACTTGGAGAGAGGGAGTGGGAGATGTAAATTTGCGAGTCATCAGCTTCCAGATGGTAAAACATGAGCTGGGATGAGATCACAATGGATGCAGAAAAGCAACAGTCAAGGGCTTAGGTTTGGGGTTTCTTCTGCCATGAAAAAGGTTGGAGAGAAATGGGAGAAAGGAACAGGTGGGTGAAGAGGGAGCAACCAGGAAGGAAGAAAAAAAAATTTTTTTTAATGTCCTATTGGGGACATTGAAACAAAGTCCCTCTCAGAGAGCCTGGCAAGCTACCAAGAGTATCCTACCCACAGGGCTGAGCCTGGCAAGCTACCATACTGGATATGCCCAAAACAGTAACAAATGACGGTCCTCATTCCCCTGATCCTGAAAGAGCCCCCAGTACACCATCAAGCTTCACTAGCATGTGACAGGGACGAATGGAGACGTTACTGGCGCCCACACGAGCAAATCAATGAACAAGGGGATGACAGTGATACAGTGATACAGTCCTGATGGAGAAGCAGAACCAAGGAAGCAAGTAAGGAGGCTGGGGAGGAGACCATCGGGTCAATTGCCCCAGTGAAGGAATTCACAATCAATTCTTCAACTTACTTATCCTCTTGGAATTCCAAGAAGGAAGTGGGTTTAACTCCCTCCTGGGGTGTGACAAATCAGTTTGCATTCAGTATATGATCATGCTGTCAACTGGGCTGATTGTCAAATTAATCTGTCAATTTGGGTTGTGAATTGCTTGGATCCTAGCAAAGAAAGAAAACATCTTTGCTGTTGGGTCATTTCTCAGAAATATCCCGAAGCCACACGCCCTCCTCTCCTCCTTCCTGCTGTACCCAGCCCCACACGCACCCCCCATCCCTCCCCCTCCACACGCCCCCCCAGCCCCCTCACCAATTTTTGCATAGCACTGGAGAGCTGGGCAGGTTAAGGTCAGCCATTCCAAGGGGATTATTTGAAAGGAAGGAAGAGGGACTGAGAGGCTATTACTGAGCAGAAAAGTGCCGTACTGAAAAGCAGGACAAAATGAATTCAAATTCTGGGCGTGTAGCAGCAGAGCACTAACAAGACTGTTGGAAAAAAAATAAAAACCAGAATAGTCCCGGAGAAGAAGCAGCTAAGACATCAGCTACGTTTTTAAAAGCCATCACGACGTGACAACCCGTGCAGTGCGAGGTCCTGGAGCAAGTCCCAGAACTGAAAGATGGCACCGAGGGAGAAACCGATGGGATCGCAGTCAGACCCGCAATTTGGTGGACAGTAGCAAGCCCTGGGGTCAACATTTTCATTCCACTAAGTGTTCCCTGGTAAGGCAAGGTATTCCCGCTAGGAGAATCTTGGTGCAGGGCCCATGGAAAGGCTGCTGTGTCTTTGTAACTTTTTTGTTAACTTTGAAATTCGTCAAAAAAAAAAAATATTTTCTGAGAAAGGGTGAAGGGGCCGGGGTGGTGGCACACATGTACATGGAGCCTCGGGTTTGATGCCTGGCACTACATGTGCTCCCTGCATGTGGCCCCATGACAAATATGTGTATATACATATATATATATGTACATATATATGTATATATATATATATCAATTCTTTAAAAAACACAATTTTCTGAAAAAAGAAAGATGGGGCTGGAGAGAGAGTACAGCAGGTATAACCTTGCATGTGGCTGACCCAGGCTGTGTTCGGGCTGACCCTGGTGCCCCTATGATCCCCTGAACCCCACCGGGAGTGATCCCTGAGCACTAAAAGAAAGGAAAGACCATCATCTACCATGGAGGATTGGCTTCATTATGTGATATTTGTTCTGGGTCCGTGTCTCTAGAGTTCTCCCTGACTACCCTCGTTATATAAGAGACACCTAAAATTGCAACATCAAAATAACTGAATCTGGGGAGGGGGGGTGGGAAAGAATCATTTCCTTGAATATGCCCCAACTTTTGGCACAGACATCACGCAGAGAATAGCCTTGGACTCAGTGCCACGGGTGGGGTATCCCCCAGGCCAGAGATTAACCCTGGATTACACTGAGAAGTGCTCACAGGATCCAGGTTGAACCCCATTCCACTGGGATGAGGCATCTGGCCTGGGCAAAGGAAACTCCCCTATAATTCCCCTGTGCACGCAGGGTGGAGGAGCATGGCATACATGGGGTGTGATGTCTGTGCCACACTTCTGGGGACCATCCCTGGGAAGTAGCTGAGCAAGTGCACCGGACAGAAAAACAGTGATATTGACTTGAAGGACCCATCATGCAACTCCTATGTCCAACAGATGACCAAGCTCCAAGAAAAGGACCCAGAGTTGAAGAGGGGGATGAGAATCTTTCTCTAAGCCTCCTTTCTCAGGAAAATCCAAAAGGACTGCCAACATTTTTCACATTAACAGTCTGCCTCTATTTTTTTGTGCTAAGAATCAACATATTATGTGTCATGCGTTCTACTGCTGACACACAGCCCTTTTAATTTTGACTTATTTGGGGGGCAGGAGTAGACCATACTTAGCATTGCTTAGGGACTATTCCTGGCTCTCTGCTCAGAAATGACCCCTGGCAGGGCTCAGGGGACCATATGCGGTGTCAAGATTGCAGGTGGGATCAGATACATACTCAAGGCAAGTGCCTTACCTCCTGTACTATCTCTCTGGCCTCCCCCTTTAAATTTTTTCATGGTGACAAAGTACAAAAAACACAGCATTTACCATCTTAACCATTTCCAAGCATGCAATTCAGTGCCATTTAAGTAAACTCCCAAATGTAGGGCAAGCCTTGCCACTCTGTTTCCAGAATCTTCTCATCCTCTCAAACAATCCTCACTTGTTTGACAGCCCTATAAATGGGACGGGCCCACGTGAGCAAGTGAGAAAAAAATTTTTAAATGCTTTTCAAACAAACACATAAAAGTGGACTTAGACAATGAGCATCTGCACACAAATCTTTTCTACATGTAAAATATGAGAGTAAGGAGCCTTCAGTGTCAACACAAATGTTCACAGTTGTCAGACTTGTTTCAGTTGCTGATAAAAGACCACCTTAGTCTGTGCCTTGTCGACCTCATTTCTCATATGCAAACATCAACCATAATTAAAGCAGCCAGACTCGAGTCAAACCCAGCAATCCTCACCCATCGCAGAAACCCCTTCTCCCCCCAATTGTTTGGTTATTTCCCAGACAGCCACAGGGGCTGAAGGTCACACTAAGGATTGCAAACCCGAAGGTCCACATGAGTGAGAAAGCATCTCGCTTTGATCCAAGCACACAATTTACAGGCAATTTGTGTTCGGGTGAAAGGTACTGGAATCGTCTCCTTGTCCCACAAGAAATAGGCTCTTGTATTTTATTTCAAACACACAGCTGAGGCAGAGTCGCCCTCACAGTCTCATCTGAGATTTGCGTGGCTGCAGAGACACCTGTGTCCACCTTGAGGGAGGTCACTGTACAGCGACAAATCAAATGGTGTCACTGGAGTCCTGTCATAACAGTACAGATGGGATGATGGGGAAGGAATATGCTCTGGTCAGCCAGGCGGGGTATGACACTGTCATTCCTAGGAATCCCAGGCCTGGACTGCCAAAGCCTTTTGCTCCCCAACACCACTTTTTTTTTTTTTAAGAAGCCATTAAATCATGTCTTGTTCTGTTATTATATCAGCCAAAGCAGTCAAATTTTGACTCCAAACATTCCTTGGGGGTATTTGGTCACACCCAGACATGCTCAGGGTTTATTCCTAGCTCTGTGCTCAAGGATCATTCTTGGTGGTACTCAGGGCACCGTAAGTGATGCTGGGGACCAAATCTGAGTCAGTCTCACATATGGCAAGCACCTCAGTTCCTGTGCTATCTCTCCACTGTGCTATCTCTCCCAAACACTGATCCATATGCCACCCATATTTGAGACTGAACTTGACCTCTCCATCACTGGCCTCTCGGCTACAGAGTCAAAGTTCCAAGCTGAGGCACCCCAGGCAGGATGTCAAGGAGAAGATAAGAGTTAACAGACTATCTAGCTGTATCAGAGTCAGAAGGACGAGCTCACAAACACAACCCGGATCACTGGGCCCTCTTGGTGACGCAGCAGATTCTTCTCTGCGCCTGTGGCCCGGGTAAACCATGCCAGCTCACTTACAAGGCCCATCTGCTCACTCACCGCCTCCAACATAACCCCTCTCTGAGCCCTGGAGGAACATGCTTACCAGCACACCCTGTAACACTCAGGAGTGCTTGACATATGCAAAGTGATGGCCCACTCTTGGGTTAATGCTCACGTGATCCTGACCCCCCTCCCAAACAGTCAGTTGAATACGTTTTTACGGCCTCAGGCAAATCAGAATCTGATTTCAAAATCAGGCTTCAAACTAACAAATGCCTGGTGAAAAAGTATTATAAACTATACGTTATAATAATAAACATGTGAATAAAAACCACCCGAACACACTACTTTTCAATAATAAACATGTAACGTCTCACTTTCAACTCATAAATCCCTGAGATAGCTTCAAAGGCCAGGAGTTTAAACAGTTCCTTTTTCCCAGGACATGAGGCAGAGTTTGAACTGAGTTATGAAAAGGAGAGAATGTGCAGATCATCAATAGAGCTATTTTTGCTTCATCTAGGAATAATCAGAAAGAAACGGTGACAAACACAAACTGAGATTACTAGGCACCTCTCCAACGGGGGTGGGGGGAGGGCGGGAATCACTAAATGTCAGTTGACAGAAATGAATTCTTTATTTCTGGGAAACAGGAAGGAATTTTAAGATATTTTCCCCAAGGCTATACCAGGTTCAAGTAGAATGATTGGAACATATTTTATTTTTAAAAGGAGCAATTAGAAGAAAAGTGAACAACAGATTTGAAAAAGACTTGCCCATGAAAGAGAACGGTTTTACTGGGCTATATAAGCCTAAAGACAACATAAAGATGTGGTCATCATCTATTCAGCACTCTCTTGACCACTGGCCATGAGATTTTGAGGTTGAGTCCCATCCACAAGACATCTATGAGGAAAGCTGAGCCATATAAAAACAGATGATGTAAGAGAATCCCATTTCCAGTGAAAAAAGGGGTAATTAGGAAAATTTCAAAATAAGCCAACACGTGTGCAATCCTTGGAACTGTACTGTGGGCTATTCACAAGACAAAGGACAAAAAGGACCTTCCTGAGAGGGAGAACAGAAATTAAACATATTGTGTGTGTGTGTGTGTGTGTGGTATGTATGTGTATGTGTGTGAGTGCATGTGTGTGTATGTGTGTGTGTGTGTGTGGTGTGTATGTGTGTGTGTGTGAGTGCATGTTTGTGTATGTGTGTGTGTGTGTGTGTGTGTGTGTGTGTGTGTAGGGGGAAGGGTGAAAACATGAGTTGTATAACAGAATGCTCAGCTAGGTAAAATGTGCATGGAGGTAAGGTTGGTTGTTTTAACTCAGCTGGACTAGGTAACACCAGCCTAATGAATGTATGCGCGAGCCTCAGAGTTTGAGCACTGGGCAGGAGTGTCTAATGTTATTTTCTTCTAGGCAGCTTCTTGCATCTCTGTGTGAAGTCCTCTGTGGCTACAGCAGAAGGGTGGAAATCCAGCCCATATTTTAAAATGTTATTTTACCTTATTATTATTTTTAATATCTTATAGCCTACTTCTCCCTCTGGGAGAACCTGGCAGGCTACCGGGAGTTTCCTGCCCACACAGGAGAGCCTGGCAAACTCCCTGTGGTGTATTCATATGCCAAAACCAGTAACAACCTGGGTCTCATTCCTCTGACCCAGAAAGAGCATCCAATGCAGTATCGTTGGGAAGGACGAGTAGAGAGAGGCTTCTAAAATCTCAGGGCCAGGACGAATGGAGGCGTTACTGAGACTGCTCGAGAAATTTGACGAGAAATTTTGAGAAATCCCTGGGTGCTTTACCAGGGATTCCCAGCCAACGGACCAGTGGATCATACGAGGGCCCAAAGATGCAATGCTGCCAGGACCCTGTGGTACAGGGGGCACCTGGGTCACCCTGGAGGTGCTGGGGCCCTCAACACTGTGCCTGGCAATGCCTGGGAACAGTGAGCCAGGGTCAGGCTCATGACCCAAAGTGCTAGGCACAGACCCAAAGTGCTGAACTATTTCCCAGCCCTGAAAGCCAGCTTGCTGCTGTAACTCATCACAACAAATGAGAGTTGATTTCCTCCTGTGGTCAAGGGCAATCACACATGAACTTGGACGAAATGAGATATGAAGATAAGAGATGTTTAGGAAGATTAAGCTGATGATATTTTGTGCGATGTAGAAAGGGGGGAAGAATATGAAATTTCTTTTCATATACTTTTTTTGGGGGGAGATATGAAAGCTGAGCTAAGTTTTCTGCAGAGGGAGTAGACGCATGGGAGAGAAATTTCAGGAATTTTTGACCCTGAATTGGTGGTGGTTGAATATCAGGGTTAACTTTAAACCACCTCTTCCCAGAAATGCTTTCACGACAGTGGGGAAAAGATTTCCAACCATTTTTATCACCCTCCCCTGACTCCTTTTGAGATCAAACACATCTTATTTCCCCTCCCCTATGCCCATCAAAATGAGGCAACTGGGTTTGAAAGTTTCTCTAATATGTAACGCTTCAGAAATGCGTGGGATGGGGTAACCCACGAAAATAAAATTCTAGTGATTCTTTATAGAAAGCTCCTGACTATAGAGCCCATCAGGTGAGCTCAGAAGTAGCAGGTAGAGAGAACGAATGCATAGATGGGTCTTCTCCCATTTCCCCTCCCTCTTATCACAGACGGTCTCAACAGACAGTCACCACTTCTGAGGGACAGAATTTGCTACCTATTACCAAGAATGTTCTAGAAATGAAGGGGAGGATATGCAAATGGCAACTTAACCACACACTCTCTTAGCTGTGACCTGCCAAGGAGGTGCGTGTCACTCTGGGCATCTGCGTCTCCAGCAACGGCTGTTTATTCTAGAGCAATCTAGCCACATCCTGTCTCGCTGTTCACAGTTGAGGCCAGCTCCCTGGCAGGGAAGCCAGCAGCGGCTGCACCACACAAGGAGTTCACCACAGACCTTAAAAGGCAAGAGGGAAAGCAAACTCACGAGGACCCCAAAGATCCATGTGTAAGTATAATGGGGCCGTGGAAATATTCCAGTACTCCGCCAGCACAGCAACAGGAAAACACCACCCCCCACCAGGGTAGATGTGGGCAGGATTCTACTTTCTTGGGAAAGTGGCAAAGCAAAGGCTGCTCTGACCGAGGGGAACGGACTAACGGCAGCAAGAGTGCACAGCGGGTTCTATCTGGCCACAAGCTGAACCCTCACTCAGCAGAGCAAGCCAGCCCGCCTGGTGGTCCAGGTTGAGAAGACCCACAGGATAGGCGAACAGAAACAGCAATGAAGGTTCTGCCAGGATGTTCTGTGCAGCCAGGAAGGTTCTGTTGCAGGATGTTCAGAGGTCAGGTCGGGTCAAATGGCATGACGTCTCTTCTCATCGGCATTGAAAGTGCACGTTCTAAGTAAAAGCCTACTCCGCATTTCCTTTGAGATCTTGTCACACAGGGCCTCTCCTATACCTCCACCCCCCCTTTCAGCAGCCCTGACGTGCTCGTTGCTCCAGAGCACTGAAAAGGTGGCTGGTACCAGTGAGGACTTGGTTTGTAAAAATTATTTCCTTTAAGAACAAACGTGGGGCTGGAGTGATATTATAGTGGGCAGGGCGTTTGCCTTGCACGTGACCGGCCTGGGTTTGATTCCCAGCATCCCATATGGTCCCCCGAGCACAGCCAGGGGTAATTCCTGAGTGCAGAGCCAAGAGTAACCCCTGTGCATCACCAGGTGTGACCCAAAAAGAAAGCAAACAAACATAATAACCTCTCAGTATCTGTGTTGCAAACCCCAAAAGGGGGGAGGGAAAGTGCAGGGTGGGGAGAGAGAGAGAGAGAGAGAGAGAGAGACAGAGAGACAGAGAGAGAGAGAGAGACAGAGAGACAGAGACAGAGACAGAGACAGAGAGACAGAGAGAGAGACAGAGGCCGGGGGTAGGGTGACATTGGTGGTGGGAAACGTGCAGTGATGGAGGGACAGGTGTTGGGACATTGTATGACTGAAACCCGTGAAACCCAACCATGAACAACTTTGTAATTGTGTATCTCATGGTGACTCAATTGAAAAAAATTTTTTTAATTAAAAATTATTTCCTTTTAATTCAATCTATATAGCCATGTGGAGCAAGTGACTATATCATAGTTTACCACTAAATACCTTCACCCTGTTTTCAAACCTTAGGGTGCAAATGGATCACCAAGAATCACGGGAAGATGCAGATTGTGATTCTAGGACTGTGTGGGGCCTGGGGATCTGCATTTCCAAGACACTGCCAGGAGACCCCAAAGTTGTAGGCGAGTGGACCACGTGATGATCGTCAGGCCTCTGGGTGCTTCCGGAACCACAGGTGGGACCCAGCAGCCTTGTCAGTCAGTGGTTTCTAAGTTTCTGATGACACATCTGGCCAGTAAACAGCTCCTGTATCCTCCACCGTACCAACAGCCTCCGTTGACAAAACACCAGAGGGACCAGGAAACACAGCAGGTAAGCTTGTGCCAGACCTGAGTTCAATTTCTGTCATACCGCTCGGTCACTTGAACATCATTGGGTGTGGCCTGGAGGCCCCCAACACTGCCAAAGTGACCGAATGAGCCCTGGCAGTGCAGGACCTGAACAGAATAGCATTCATGGGTTCTTCCATCGGCCCACTGCCCAGTTGGCCCCCTTCAAAGGGTTCTCCCCCAAAATCACAGAGGTGAAAAAGCATTTGAAAAGGTGAGAAATGGATGGAGTAAGAAAAAAACTTGATTGGGTAGGTTTGTATCATTAAAATTCTATTTCATGGTATAAATATACTTTGGGGGAGCGAGTCTGAAGAAGTGTTTAGGGGACTGAGGGATTACTTCCGTGATGCTTTGCTGACCTGAGTCGGCGGCTCAGTACTTGGTTCCAGTGTAGGTGAGGGCTCCCGGGGCCAGTGCTCGGAGCCAGTGAGGGCAGGGGATGAAGCTCGGGTCCTCGCATGCAAGGCACATGTCCTGTCCCTAAGCTATCTCCCTCGGAAGGCAAACATTTATAGTGAGATTTACTGATTAGGATCAAGGCAATAAAATGCACATTTCAAAATGTCTTCGTGACCATCTTTTCCTGTCAGACCTAAATAGGCAGGCTTGGGTTTTCAAATTTTGCTGCAAAGCAACGGTAAGAGATGCGTCATCAATGCAGTCATTTTCCGTGTGTGTGTGTGTGTGTGTGTGTGTGTGTGTCTGTGTCTGTGTGTCTGTGTGTGTCTGTGTGTGTGTGAGTTTATAAATGTGTTTGTGTTGTGTGAGTGAGAGAGAAAACTCAGGGGGTGGGGTGGGATTTTACATTTAAATTACTAGTATTCTCCTTGCTCTGCAGTCACTTTACAGGAATTTTTTCAAGCCATGTGTACATTACATGAGGGTTAATTCAGTTAAAGAATTTTTTTTTTTAATTCTCCAATTCACTTCACTGTTCTCAATTAAAAGTGTTCCTCTGAACCCTGTCTCCATGATTCTATGAACCCTATCTCTCTGAGGTCCTCCTCCTGCTCTCCCAGACAGATGATCTCTGGCCTTCAACCTGGCTCTTTAATATTACCCGGCATCATTTCCTTCCTAAGATTTCTATAAAAATAAGTGTGAATAGAATTGTCAGCTCTCTTCCCACTTGGGTATGTGTATCCCCACTCTGGTAACTATGTACACAGAATTTTCAGAATGATCACAGAGCTCTAAAATAAAATTTCACTTCCGACAACAATTTTAAACTCCATGTTCTTGAAAACACATGGTGGAAATTCTTCTCAAATTAGTATGTAAATGTAATTACAATTTCCACCGTGTTTACTGGGAACTGGAGAAAATTACTTTTAGACTATACAGAAAAATCATTGAGCACAAGTTGCCAAGATCCTAAAAAAAGAAGAGTGTTCTACTTGATATTAATGCACACAGAAAACCTACTATAATCAAAATAGCACGATATTAGCATAAAAATGAATCAACAGAGGCTGGGAGCAAGTGGCAGCCATTAAGACTAGCATGGCCCAAACCTGGGTTCAGTTCCTGGTCCCCTGGTCCCCCAAGAATCACAGGGTGTGGCACTCTGGACGCGCACTGCTCAGTGGTGCATCTCCCCTGCCTTGGTCTTCGGGAATAAAGATCATGTATATTAGAAAGCACCATGCAGGAACTTAGACCAGTCAGGACCATCACTAAACAGTAGCTACTGTGCCACATGATTGATTTATCATATGAAGAAGTGATATACAACCTCATCAGCGAGGAACAACAGAACTGACTCCTAGCCCTGGTGAAGACTCAAGGGGTGAAGAGTGGAGGGAGAGAGAGTGGTTGGGAGGAAAGTGTGGAAGGGTCTTTCTGATGAGGGGGTGTTGGGTGTGGTGAGTCCAAGGCACATTCGGGAACAAGCAAAAGTCATACCCTAGATATCCTAAGATACGGCATGCCGATGATAAATTGATTTTAAATGGGGGGCGGGAGAGATGGGCTTGTAAACATTTCTTCGTAAGAAAAGTGGGATCCCCCTCTCCCTCTTCAGTGTCAAGGACCAAACACGGAAGCAGTCACTCCACAGGGTTACATTCCTCGCCCCAGATGGACCTTTTGGTTTTCCTACAATGCAGGTTGCGTGCAGCAACCGTCTGGGTGCTGAAACTATAGAAGTCGGAGAATGGAAATATCAATGTTAGTGAAGTTATAAACCTCCACCAAGACCAAGAACTGTGCCCATCTCATTCTTTCTGAGGCCCCGACCTTAGAAGACACAAGACACCTGAAAAGGACATTCTGATTGTTTTGAGGGAGCACGAGGAATACAATCCAGTGAGGCGCTCAAGGACCAATGAGCTTAAACACTGCCAAGATCCCACCAGCTGAATGAAGGGGTGGGGCAAAGAATTTGCAATGGCAGTTTGTGGATAACCAGCTTTCTGGTCTCAAAAATCTAACCATGGCAGGGACTGGGACGATGGCAATGCCTAAAGAATTCTGAGAATTTTTTTTTTATGCACAGTTACAAAGCTGTTCATGGTTGCGTTTCAGTCATACAATATTCCAATACTCATCCCTCTACAGGTGCACATTTCCCACCACCAATGTTCCCAGTTTCCTTCCCACTACCCCTCCCCCTCTCAAGCCTATCTCTATGGCAGGCACTTTCACTCTCTCTCTCTCTCTCTCTCTCTCTCTCTGTTTCTCTCTCTCTCTTTCTCAGGATTCTTTAACCCAAGTGGCCAAAAACAGATGAATGGTGAAAGAAACTTCAATACATCTACACAATGGAACACTATGCAGCTGTAAAGAGAGATGAAGTTATGAAATTTGCTTATAAGTGGATGGCCTTGGAGAGTATCATGCTAAGTGAAATGAATCAGAAAGAGAGGGACAGACACAGAAGGACTGCACTCATTTGTGGAATATAAAATAACATGAGACTGACACCCAAGTAAGGACAGTAGACACAAGGGCCAGCAATATTGCTCCACAGTTGGCAGCCTGTTTCATGAGTGGGGGGGGGAGAAGGCAGCTGGAATAGACCCAGGTTCGATTCCCAGCATCCCATATGGTCCCCTGAGCACCGCCAGGGGTGATTCCTGAGTGCGGAGCCAGGAGTAACCCCTGTGCATCTCCAGGTGTGACCCCAAAAAGCAAACAAATAAATAAATAAATAAAACAAAAGTAGAGAGAGTATGGGGGAAATTGTCTGCCATAGAGGCAAGGGGAGAGTTGGGAAGGCATGTGTGTGTGTGGGGGGCAGGTAATACTGGGAACATAGGTGGTGGAGAATGTGCACTGGTGGAGGGATGGGTGGTCGATCATTGTTTGACCAAAACTCAACCATGAAAGTTTTGTAGCTGTATCTCATGGTGATTCATTCAATAATAAATAAATAAATAAATAAATAAAATAAAGATGTTGAAGTAAACTCCAAGGCCTGTAAGCTGAATTACATGGTATCATTCTGAGCCATGAGACTTGAGACAGGACGTGTATGCTAATACCCATTTCCATGCCTGCACCCAGAAGTCATACATCTGCTCGCACACCAAATTTTCCAAGGCTGCCAGAGTAAGGTGAGGAAGTAAAGCAGAAAGGGATACATTCCAGCTACCAAAGAGACGACGCCCCAAAACTCTGCTGAACGTGCAATGTTTTCCACAAATATTAACAACAAAAACAGCCATCATGAGGACATAATGAGAATCAATGCTAATACTTAACATATACAAGCATGAAGCAAAAGTGCTCTCAGACCTTCAGAAACAGGTGTTGTCTGAATGCGAGTAACTAATTTGGTTTTTAAAATCCTCATAGCCATTTTGAGCCGCAACTCATGGTGGATGAATAGGAAGCAAATGAAATGATGTACTCCACTAAATCATATTTATAGCATTTACCTCTTTGAAAAATGGTCCCATATTCCAACCATTTAAAAATTATAGAAAATAGCTAGATTATAGAGATAATCATTATATCAAAATCTCAAGAATGCTGAAATCGCTAATAATGTACTTACATGGAGCTAAAGTTATTTCTCACCTGCTACTGCATTCATAGCTAAAATGGAAAATCCAATTAGGTCTCATCTTCCTAGGGCCTAGGTCTGGTAATGCTCATTACGGCTTTTCTCAACTCAAAAACCACACACCATTTACGTTTTCTCTGATTAAAAAAGAAAGGATAAAAAAGGTTTTGCTAGCAATCCCAGAATATTTACTTTATTATTTATTTATTCGTTTATTTATTGACTTTTGGGCCACATCCAACAGTGTTCCAGACTTACTCCTGGTTCTGCATTCAGGGGTCACTCCTGGTGGGCCCAGGAGACCACATGGAGTGCCAGGGGTTGAACCTGGGTCAGCAAGGTGCAAGGTGAAGGCTCTACCTGCTGTGCTATCACCCTGGTCCCTGCAATCCTGGAATATTTAAAGTAAGATGATCTGAATTCCAAAATTTAATGTGGGCTCTCAAAACACCAAAATCTGACTGCAAAATAATTAGCCACAGAAATGTCTATGATGCCCAAAACAGTAACAACAAGTCTTAGCATGGAGACGTTACTGGTGCCCGCTCGAGCAAACTGATGAGCAATGGGATGACAGTGACAGTGACAGTGGGCCTATGGCCTCCAAATAGCCGGGGGTTGCCATCAGCCTCCTGCAAGTCTGTGGGAGAAAGCCTCATAGGGTCCTTTTTTTAATGTGTGGAAGGTGGAGGCCGCTACTGATCTTTAAGGCAAATACAGGCATTTCATGGTGCTGTTGAATTTGCATATGTTGTAAGATCAATGGGAAATGTCAGGGAAATGCAGTGCTTGTGTACTTGCGTGTTTTGGGGTACCTGTGGCTTGCGTGTTTTGGGGTACCTGCTGGCTTGCATGTTTTGGGGTACCTGCTGGCTGTGCGCAGCCATTCCAATCGGCTTATGAGAAAGGCTGGAAACCACTCATATGCTAATTCCCTCTCTCAGAGGAGGGGGGCGGTGGGAAATTTAAAAAGAAAATAGAACCTAGGAGAAGACCCAGGCAATCAAGGACAGCTATAAAGCTGGGGAAATGAGCCCTCAGAGGAACAATAAGGACTCTCCCCTCCACCCCTCTCCTCTGGGATAAAAGCCCGGGCTGAGCTGGGAGGGAACAGGAGTAACAAGGCAAGCCATTTAGGGGTGTGGATTGGAAAAGAACTCTCTTTCCCCAAGAGGATGTGGCTTTGCACTGGCATATTAGATTGGAAAGTGCAAACACAATAATTAACAGTGAATCCTGAAACTTCAACACAGCAGCAAAGGGTGTCACTCCAGAGTGAGAGGGGAGAATGGGAGGAATAAATTAAGGCAGTCTCTCAGTGAGGCTGGACAACTCCTGGGGGGGGGCAGGGGGAGGAGGTGGGGGCTTAGGAGGGCTAATCATGTTCTCCAAACACCTGGGGAAGCTACAGGCAGAAATCAGATGAAGGAGGGGAGCAGGCCAGCCGCTGCGAGTGAAGAGCAGGGTCCCTTTCCATCTCCCGAGATGATGAAGGCCCTCCATGGGACAAAGCCCTCCACGCCCGCTCTGATGTAACTACACCCCACTCTCGGGAAATCAGTTGACGGTGGCTCTGTCTTCTCCCCATCACAAAAGCACACCCTGATCACTGAGAAGCCCAGAGTGGCCGAGTCCCCACGTGTGTGTCCCACGTGACCAGATACAGGGCTGAACCCCAGCCTCAGGCGTGAGCAGTTTCTGGGGCACACCTCGGTAGACACTACCCCCTCCTGTGTATTTCTGTTAATTATAAGACCTCTTTCTGGAAGCCCTATAATTCTCCCAAGAGTCAAAGTAATTGGTTAAAAATTAGTCATAAAGAGACACAAGGTCACTTAAAGAGGACACTTTCGACTCTAATTTTTGAAATAATTTTCTTTTTTAGTCCCAATATAATTTTGTACTTTCCCTATTTTGCCCTTTTCAAATGCCAAAGAAAATGTGCATGCTATCTCGTGGCTATAATGAAAGGCAATGTAATGCATTTGTACTCCATTTACTGTCCATAAAGATTCCCTTTCCTTTGAAGACCATACTTTTGATGCTTTTTTTTTTCTAAAGAAGAAATAAAAAAGAATGAAAAATAACATACCCTGTGACAAATGACTGTTATTTGGGCAATGAAAGAACCATAGGTGTGTGCGTGTGTGTGTGCGAGCATGTGTGTGTGTGTGTGTGTGTGTGTGTGTGTGTGTGTGTTCCATTACTTGGGGTTCAGTCTGTGTGACTGCATTAAGATTCATTCTTGGTAATGGTAAATATGCAAGCCCCTGAGAAATCCATCTTGCAATGGATTTATGGTCCTTTACTGAATAAGAGCACCAAAATCCCAGGGCAAAGTATTAGTCCAGTCCATCCCAGAAGATTCTATTGAGCAATACCTACTCAACACTGGACACTCTAAGTGAGCAGTGGAATGAAAGAAGATGTAGCAAGGGGAGAGGAGCGAGGCGGATCTATAAAAAACAATCATAAGAGAGTCTACAGCCATTGTTAGTGTGTATGAAAGGAAGAATGGCCCTTTCAAAGGCTGGATGATTAACTACGCCAAACTAAGCATCACACAGAAATCTTGAAGACTGCAAGATGGCAGTCATCGGGTGAATTAGGGGCATACAATGTTATTTTGAAAAAGGGAAGGGACATTTTGAAAAAGAGCTTTTCTTTAGAAATCCGGATTCCAATCTCTTCTGGGGGAAAAGCATTCTGAGTTCTGAGATACTCGGCAACAATAGGGACAGAGTGAAGGTCCCGTGCCCGGGGAGTCCCCGCTACCAGAGCCTAGGCCTGCGGCCCCGCAGCAACCCGGATTTGCAAACCCTGTCTCAGAGTAAAGGCCACATCCTCAGGATTTCAGGCTCTGGGCCCCTCCAGGGAGAACGGGAGGCAAAGGCTGAGCATGCTTATGAATTTGCTTTCCTGGAAATAAGGCAGCTAAAAAGCTCCCCTCCCTGTCTTCCCCCCTCGACCCCCACCCCCCGGAAAAAAAAAAGTCCCTGCATCACTTGACACTGGGTGGCCAGAGCTGACTCATCCAGCAATCTGTGCTGCTTGGGAGGACGTGGGAGTACATCTTGCTGATGCAGAACGGGAGGAAAAACCTCTCAGACTCAAGCATATGGTCAATTTGGAAGAGAGCGACTCACTTAGCTCGGCTTTCTGCAAGCCACTGCATGCAAAGCGTCTCTTCCAAGAACCCAGAAGGCCGTAGGGCGTAGATGAGGGCCAGAGCGGCCTGGCTCATGCGTTAGCAACCGTGCAGTGGGCTGGGTCCTCACGAGCTCCACAGCGGCCTCCCCCAGCTTCTTGCCTGGTTCCGGATTGCCAGGTGACACGCCCCAGCAAACACCTACCCAGCACCTGCCCCCCCCCCCACACACACACACACACGCACACGCACACACACAAGTGCAGGAACCATTCTTCGCAGTCAGGCCATCTTGTACATCCTGGCTCCTTTCTGTAATCTGCCCCGAGGACCTCGATCCTTCCATCACCATCACAACAACACAGGCTCTGTGTGTCTTCCTCCCACATCTGCACGCTCTGCAGTGGGTCCTTGATCTAGAAGTGTCTGGGGTAGCGACCCTCCTGGCTGCTCTAGTTACCAGCCTCCACTTGGCCTTCCACAGAATGGGGAGAGGCTGAGGTCGCAACCCAGCTGACTCCTCCCCTTCCTGTCCAAAGACCACCCGCCAAAGGATCCCTCCCCAGAAACACTTCCTTCACAGTCCCTGTCATGTGAATCCTGCGCTCAGAGTTGTATGGTGGGAAAGCTCCACCCAGACATCCCTTCCCTGGGCTGACTCCTTCCTCTCCCAGGGAATCCTCCCAGCCAGTCAACGCCAAAAGCGAGCTTATATTTTGATTCTTCCTCTTCCTTTATGCCATCCCTCTCCAGCAAAATGAACAGTAAGTCCAACATTTCCTCTTTGTACCGCTTGCTCCAGCTCTTTCTACAACCTCTTACAATCATCTCCCCTCAGAGCGGAGACCGAGTGCTCCTCAGCTTCCATGTTCTTTCCCTCTTACGTCTTCTAGAGACTCAAGATGTCTCGTGGCCGTAGAGCAACGACAGTATCGCAATGGTCCCTCCCTCACAGACTTCAGGTCAGGATCCAGTTCACGCTCCTTCACCTGACGTTTTGGGACCTCCAGATCCAGCCTCAATGCCTCTCATGCCTTCTGTCTCTCTTTCTTCCCTCGGGGGCCTCCAAGCCCCAGAGTCAGGGCCTCTGCCAAGGAGCCTCCCTCCCACCCCCTGACCAAACCCACCCAATCACTCCAGACCCAGACACAAAAGGAAGTCATGGACCTAAAGCATCCTCACGATCAAACGAAGAGGTGAGAACCAGAACCATCAGGTCTCACGGGGTGTTGCATGATGACAATTCCACAAGCTTTTTGCATCTCCCTCCCCTCGGAGAAGAGCGGTTGAGAGCTGGGAGTTCTTGAAAGTTATCTTGCATGGTGAAGTTCCTTGACATCTGTTCATCTGAGAAAAATCTAACTGAAAGGGAGGAACTTTTGCCACTTAAGACAGTGCCAGTGGCTCGACTCAACAGGCAGCTGTGGCCCGGGATCCATGTGAGAGGAGAGGCGACGAGATCCTTCCATCTCGGTTCCCACAAACACCTCCCTCGGTGCCAGTGTCTCTCCACTGTAGGTGTGATTCTAATGAGCTCACTCTCAGCGCCGCCAACTCCACACCCTGACCGGGGATGTGTGTGTGTGTGTGTGTGTGTGTGTGTGTGTGTGTGTTTGGGGGGCGGGGGGGCGGCGTTCAGGGTCAGAACACAAGCATCTGATTTCTTTCCAAAGGGAAATGCAAGGGTCAAGTAAAGGATGCGACAGCATTTCATGGACCATTCAAGAGATGTTCGAGGGTAGTTTGGGTGGTAGTCTTTGTCTTTTCCCACCCTCCCCAAGATTCTTGAATCCCACCCAGCATCGGCAGCAGCTCCTATATATGTCCTGCCCCTGGCCCTCTGCCCAAAGGCACCTGATGAGCGCAGCACTCACAAATGTCTTAGTCCCCTTATACCATAAAAGCCATTGTTTCAGGGGTCCTAGACCCAAATGGCTTCAATCCATTAGTGATGAAAACCCCATCAGTAACACCCTGAATAAGCTCTGTGTGTAAATGATGACAATTCAAACTCTGGGAAATGGAATGACACAATGCATTTTTCTCCTTATATCGACAACTGTAAAACGACCTAGAATTAAACCCACACTCACAAACATCACAAGTGACATTTTAATAACTGACTTCCCTTAGCCATCAAATTCTGAGATCTTTGGCTACTTGTGATAAGGGAAATTGCTCTACAGGAAAGAAGGACAACTTAACTGTACTTAGGGTTCAGAGTGAATATAACTATACTCTGCTAAAAATCACTAACTCTTCCAGTGAATAGAAAGTAGAACTGCTTTCTCGACGCATTCACTAAGCAGTTCCTCCTTTTTTTTGGTTTTATTTATTTATTTTTTTAAACTAAAAAAATTTTTATTAGAGAATCACTGTGATGTACAGTTACAAACTTATGAACTTTTGTGTTTCCATTTTACTCATACAGTGATCATTTACCCATCCCTCCACCAGTGCCCATTCACCTCCACCAATGATCCCAGTATCCCTCCCACCACCCCCACCCCATCCCCCACCACCCACCCTGCCTCTGTGGCAGGGAATTCCCCTTTGTTCTCTCTCCTTTTGGGTGTTGTAGTTTGCAATAGAGGTATTGAATGGCCCTCATGTTCGGTCTATAGTCTACTTTCAGCTCGAATCTTTAGCTCTTTGTTCCTGAGTCAGTTTTCAAAGTGTCCAGCGTGGACTACAACCAACAACACTTATGTTCAAGTAGGATTCTGTTGGCTGTGTGGTCAGAGTGCCATCTTCAAAGGACGAGGTGGCTATCAGCATTGGCAAAAGAAAAGATCAGGTCATCTTTCATGGGTTGAAGTGAAATTTTGTCTAACCGGTAGAGTCCTTGGCTGCATATGGTGACACTGAATTATAGGAATGCCCATTAATGACCCTTCCAGACCCATCACTGCCATTTTCAAATGACCAGACTGCACCCTAAAATATTTCTTTTTAAGAAATTGCTTTTCGAGCTAGATGACTTCTGAACCCAGCAAGTGCTCCCAACCATGTCCCTAGACCGTGAATTAAGCTTTTGCCCTGTGTCGGCTAAGGGGGGGAAATATCCTTCCTCCTTGGTTCTCTCCCCTCTGGGAGAAGCGGCGCGGTGTACGTCATCTTATGGACGTTTAAACAGGTATGAACTTGGTGGCACGGGAAAGAAAAAAAATGTGTTTTGAACTTGAACAGCGGGACACTTGGGAAGTCGCGGGCTGGGGCTGGTACCGGCTCCGGCTCGCGCTCCGCCGGGATTCGAACCAGGTGGCCATGCGTTCGCATGGCCGCTCTGCTGCTGAACGCCCAACATCCGGAGCCAGCTAGATGACTTCTGAACCCAGCAAGTGCTCCCAACCATGTGCCCAGAACAGCAATGCACTGGGACTGTGAGCTGGGCTATGCGATTTCTGGCAGTATTTTCCCTGGACTTTATACAGAAATTCAAAATGTTAAGTCCACGCGACTTAACATTTATAATTGTCAGCAATGTGAAATGGTTCTTTTTGAACAGGTCTGACTTGGGGGGGAAAACTCCAAATAATAACAGTAAGTTTTTGTTGAAATATTGAAGGTTATTAATGTAGCAGCCACCTCTCTGGACTGTGAACTAAGCAAAAGCCCCACGCTGACCGATGTGGCGTGGCATACACCATACTATGAGGCACGGGAAGGGGGATGAGGGGGAAAAAAAAAGGGAAAAGGAAAAAGGAAAAAAAAGAGTTATGTACTTGTAGCACTGGGGCTACATATCTCTTCATTCCCAGCAATGGAAAACTAATTATCAAATGCTTCCTTGGTAGTAGGTCTGTCTCTCTTGGGTGAAAACTCCAACAATTATAGTGAGTTTTGTGTTGAAATATGGAATGTAATCAAGTAAAGAGAAAATGAAGTGAAATTCATTAGTTATACAGTAGGGGGTAGGAGGTGGGGGTGGGGGGTATACTGGGGTTTTTGGTGGTGGAATATGGGCACTGGTGAAGGGATGGGTGTTTGAATATTGTATAACTGAGACATAAACCTGAGAACTTTGTAACTTTCCACATGGTGATTTAATAAAAAGTTAAAAAAAAAAGATAGCAGGCACAAGACCTATTTCCTTTTATAATACACAAATTTTATGTTAATTATCAGATAATAAACTTATATTTTTGAGACTGGGGATAAAAAAAAAGAAATTGCTTTTCCTCACCTGGTGGGTTTCAGTCTTATATTTGTGTAACAGAAATCAGAGCCAGTTTCAATGTTTCTACCCCCTTCCATTGGATGGAAGCTGGATGGAAGACAGCTTCCATCCAATGGAAATGGCATAGGGACTTCCAAAGCCTGCTGGTATGAGATACATAGCTTATCTTTACATGTTGAGGTGGTAGGTACCCTAGAGGCTGAATCCATGCCCAGGAGACTCTTATACTGGTACTCCTTCCCATCCACACCTTGTTCAGTAGCCAACAAAGACTCCAGGCTCAGGAAGTGTTTCGGAACAAACGAATGAATGAGGAAGGCGTGGATGCAAGCTTGCACAGTTTGGTGCTTTTTCTGTCATACAGACCCTCCGTGCTCGCTATTGGCTGAAAACCACATCCATCAATCATGGTAAGGCTGTCTCCAAGTTTCAAGTCGTCATCCCAGGGTGATTCTTGCTAACAAACCTGATCTGGGCGGAGAGTAATCTCGAAAATTTATCTTCGGCTCTTTCAATGTGGTCTACTTAGAAAATATTAACCAGGCATTTGCTTCCTCTTTGGGAGCTAAATCATTTCATTTAACAGCATCTACAACTGTCAGAACTTTGGCAGACTTGGTGAAAAATGCCATTTTAACTGCCTCTATTAAAAATTAATCATATAAAATTCCCTTTGTTTCGTTTGTACCACTACACTCCCCACTGATTCAGAAGAAGTCCTGATGGTTTTTGTTTGTTTAGTTTTAATAGTGTGCGGTCTTTTCCTGGGGCTGCAAAAACACAGTTATCGCACTTGCTAGAAAAGCGTGAGCATTTTGCAATTATATTGGAGAATGACTTCACTTGCCCCCACTACTACTTCTTTTCCTATACCAATGGAAACTGAAAGTAGGGGGAAGTCCCTAAATCATTTTTGCCAAGAGAATGGAAAATTATCCTAGTCCTTACCTACTTGGTATATTACCAACCCTCTCATTACCATACTTGGTAAATTACCAAACTCTGGCAAGTTCCCTTGGGAGAACTAAGGGGGGACAGGAAGTTACAAAGCCTACATAGCACAAGACACAAGATTATTCACTTATCAAGGAGCTGGAATGTTCCTTAAAGTCAAATGGGCAGTCACTCTGGCACATATAAACACAAATGTAAGCAGCAGCGCTTGGAGATAGTACAAAAGGGTGAAATGTATGCCGTGAGTGTTTGGGGGCCCCAACTTCATCCCTCACACTGCACAGCTCCCCAAACACAACCCTAGATGTATCCTGGCGGCATCTCCCTCTCCCCCTTTCCCGACCCAAGTACCATCGGCACCACTGGACTGAGTACGGCAGAACCCCAAAACACCACTACCTTCTCTTCCCCATTGTAAACCCTCCTAAACACCAGAGCCATCCTTCCTGCTGACCTCCCCTGGAATGTGAGTTCCTTAGCTCACGGCCTCTGCGGGGTAGGAGGGAAGAGCCTCGCTGAACTCCCCCACGCCATCAGTGGCTCTGAAAGACCACTCCTCCGAAGTGCAGTTTTCACTCCTCGAGTGAAGGAGCTGCCTCCACCAACCAGATATTCGGAGTGAGTTCATGCTTTCCAAATCAGTGAGTTCCAACCCCCCTCGGCACTTACGTATATAACCCAGGAAAACCCATCAAGGCACCACCCCACATCGTGACATTCCCCGCAGCCAGGCCCACGGGCCTTCCAACCACGTACCCTCTGCTCTGGCTCAGCCCCCTGGAATTCAACTCTCCCTGGGAGCAGCAACCCGCCACAGTGGGGGGACGTGTCAGGCTTGAAGCCCAGTGAGAGTCAGACTGGTCCTCCACCTCAAAGCGTGGGCCATGGACCAGCAGAACCAGCACTACACGAACTCACCCAGTTCTACCGAGCTAGACTTCACACTTGAATCTAACCTGTGGGAGGCTGAGAGGAAGCACAAAGGGCTAAAAAAGACATCTTCACAGTTAGAGTCAAGTTCATCTGCACTGGGCTGGTAAGACCTGCGATAACATTACCAAAGGAGGTGCTACAGGGATTCCTATGACCTGGACAAAGGAGATGCCCTTCACCCCCACCCCCCCCCCCCACCTCTGAATACCAGGGCCAAGAGCCAGATCTGAGGACAGAAATACTGAGCAGGGTGAGTGCTTCTATATTCTATATTGGGGGTGGGGGCATCGGGGGGAGACATGGTCAGCCAGTTTTATTTTGTTTCTGAAATTGTGATATTCAATTTCGGTGTCCAATAGCAGTATTTAGGGCTTATTTCTAGCTCTGCATGCAGGGGTCACCCCAGAGGGGCTCTGGGGACCATGTGTGAGACTAGGGATCAAACCCCAGTCAGCTGCAGACTCACTATCCTACCTCTCTGGTCCGGAAATTATGCTATTTATTTATTTATTTAAAACTTTTTAAAATTGAATCACTGTGAGATAGATCTTTACAAAGCTGTTCATGATTAGGCATAAGTCATACAGTGTTCCAACACCCATCCCTCCACCAGTGTACATTTCCAGCACCAGTGTCCCCCGTTTCTCTCCCATCACCTCCCCCCTGCTCAGGCTGCTTCTATGGCAGGAACTTTTCTTCTCTCTCTCTCTCTCTCTCTCTCTCTCTCTCTGATTTTTTTTAAAGAGCATTCTATGGAAAAGCAAAGGAAAGGTGAGTCATATATCACTATCAACACTGAACACCAACGCCTCCCTCTCCCACTCATTTTCGTAAAGGGGTTCTCCGTAGCAGAGCGGAAGCGTGCTGGGCCCATAAAGGGGTTCTCCACAAAACTCAGAGGTACAGGAACATGACAGGCACTTCCTGTCAGGGCTCAGACGAAGTGATGGGGGAGTGGTCAACTTGCCTGGGAGCAAGTCAGAGCCAGACCTTGGCAAACAGCCCAACATCGGGCCTCAGTTTCTCATCTCTAAAATGGAAATAAGGAGCCAGAGGGGTAGTACAGGGGTTAAAACACAAGACTTGTGTGCAGCCGACCCTTTTCTCAGAACCACACGGTCCCCCAGAGCATGGCCGAGTGCAAACCTGGAGATCTCTGGGCACTGGGGTTGCTCATCCTGTGCCCAACAACACAGGACCCGTGCAGGACCAGCTCGTTGGACCCTTACATTGAACCACTGGCCGGTTGACTGAGAACTGCTGGGAACTGCCCTACCTGACCCGCAATAAATAAGAAGGAAATAAAGGGGCCAGGGAGCTAGCTCCAAAGGGATGGAGAGAATGCCCGGCAGGTGACCTGTGCAGAATCCCAGCACTGCAGTGGCCCCCAAGCACCTCTGGGCATATCCCGAGAACTCTGCTGCTGTGTTTCCTGATGGCCCCCATCATAACCAGACTGGCCAGCATTGCATAATGGCTTTAAGCACTGAGCCCGGAGCCATGAGGCAAAGCATCACAAAAGTGGTCCCCGGGCTCACTTAGCCAACATTGCTCATGGAACCCTCCCTCACAATACATCCATAAAACAGAAACAAAACTAGTGGAGCCACCTGGGCCCCCAGATGCAGTCCCTCTGGCACCTGATCCTGAGTCGCAGCCAGTCAACAGGAAGAAACCAGCGGGCAGCAAGGGCAGGGCCCGAGGAAAGCGTCCCTGAACACAGCCCACAGTGCTCTAAGCCTGAGCAATGACACGGACACGCCGGCTCCACTTCAGGTGGGGATGGAAGCCAGGCTTAGAGTTCTGCAGAAAGCAAGGACCTGGCTTCCCAGGAGGGGCCAGTCTGAGTGACACCCCTTCCCAGGGGACCCCGTGAGCTCAGCCAGCCCACATTCCTCCACAGTCTTCACTCTCTTCCCTTGGTACCCGAGCTCAGATCTCGGATGAGCAATGCAATTTCCTTTACCAGACTTTACTTCAAGTTTTGTTTTTGTGAACGCAGCAAAAAGATACTGTACTTTGTAACATGCCTTCAATTGTTGAAAGAAAAAAAATATATTTGCGGGCTGGAGAGATAGTATAGTACAGCAGTTAAGGGCTTGCCTGGCACTTCGTGAACATGGGTCCAATCCCTGGTACCACATGAGGTTCTCTGAACCCCCTTCCCACCACACACACACCCAGGGTGATCCCTGGGCACAGAGCCAAAAGTAAGTTCTGAGCACAGATGGGTGTGGCCCCCAAACCAAACCAAAAAAAATTTTTTTTAAATAAATAATTTGAAACTACCTCTATTCCTATACACAACAAAAGTCTGGATAAATATTCAAATGAACAAGGCACACCAAGAAATGGTCTCAAAGCCTTGACAATCATCAATAGGCCCCGGGCAGTTATAGCCCTTGACTCCAGAGAGGGGTGTTGGCCTTCCCAAGAGAGGGAGAGAAGGCAGATACATTCAGGAGGGTGGGCAAGACATGGTGTGGCCTTAACACAAAGCCCAGAGCTTCCAGTCATGCAGCTCAGACACGTATCACTGGAGCCTGTTCTGGAATGATGCCTCTTCAGAGGAGACACGTGTCTACTGGATCTGAATTCAATACAGGAGGGCAGGAAGTCCAAGGAGACCCATTAGAGAGGAAGTCCCAGGAAGAGGGTCTCAGAAATTCCTCTCTGGGGGTGTAACTCAGGTCTTAACTGCCAGAGGGCAGGGGAGCTGGGGAAAAACATGTACATTGCATCTGGAATGGATCTCGACGCACAAAGCATGTACCTTCTGGCTGAGCCATCCCCCCGCCCCCAGCTGACATGTACAGTCCCAGCCCTCTCTCCCCCTGCTCTCCTCCCCCTCGCCCTCCACATCCCCTGCCCAAGGCTCCACCCAGTGATGCCCATCAACCCTCAGCGGCCTTACTTGTCAGTTTTCTTGATCAGGATGGCCCTGAAGATGTGCTCCAGGGGTGACTTTTCCCTCGTGGGGGTGGGCTGCAGGAAGGGGTGCAGGGCCACCAGCGAGAAGCCCTGCTGGTACAGCTCCAGCAGCTGGGCGGGCAGGTCGTGCAGGGAGGCCAGTCTCACGGCCGAGGAGCGTGGAAGATCAGCTGGAGTGGAGAAAGGAGAGACTCAGCAGCTGCCCAGCCAAACCTCCTCCTGTCCTCGCCGCCGCCCAAGGCTCTGTCCCTGGCCCAAGGGGCCACCCAAAGGGCTGCCCATTTCCCAGCTCACTCCAAGGCAGTGAGAGAACGGAGGTTTTTTTTTTTAATTCTTTATTAGGGAATCACTATGATGTACAGTTACAAACTTAGGAACTTTTGTGCTTGCATTTCACTCATACTGTGATCGTACATTTCACTCATACATTTCACTCATACCCATCCGTCCCCCAGTGCCCATTCACCTCCACCAAAGACACAGAGGTTTTGAACTGACAGTCAACTTTCTCAGACACGGCATTAGTAGGCCTTAAAAAGAAGGGCCATCCTACCAGAGTGAAGGAGAGACCCCTTCTCTCCACATCCACGCCAACCCACTGGTTGCCTTTGTTCTTTTGGCTGTGTGCCAGTCTCTGTAGTGTGAGATATCTTATCATTGTTTTGATCTGCAGCTCCCTGATGATTAGTGATGAAGAGCATTTTTTCATGTGCCTTTTGACCATTCAGATTTCTTCTTTGAGAAAGTTTCTGTTCATTTCATCTCCCCATTTTCTGATGGGATTGGATATTTTCTTCTTGTAGAGTTCAACCAGGTCTTTGTATATCCTTGATATTAACCACCTATCAGAAGGATATTGGGTGAATATCCTTTCCCATTCTGTAGACTGTCTTTGTGTTCTGGTCACTGTTTCTTTTGAGGAGCAGAAGCTTCTTAGTTTAAGATAGTCCCTTTACTGCTGGTGGGAATGCCAACTGGTTAAGCCTTTTTGAAAAACAATATGGACGTTTCTCAAAAAACTAGAAATTGAGCTCCCATTTGACCCAGCAATACCACTTCTGGGAATATTTCCCAGAGTTAAAAAAAATGTACAGTAGAAATGACATCTGCACTTGTATGTTTATTGCAGCACTATTTACAATAGCCAGAATATGGAAAAAATCTGAGTGCCCGAGAACAGATGACTGGTTAAAAGAAACTTTGATATACATACACAATGGAATACTATGCAGCTGTTAGAAAAGATGAAATCATGAAATCTGCATATAAGTGGATCAACATGAACAGTATCATGCTAAGTGAAATGAGTCAGAGAGAGAGAGGGACAGACATAGAATGACTACACTCATTTGTGAAATATAAAGTAACAGAATGGGACACTAACACCCAAGGATAATAGAGCCAGGAGGATCATTCCATGGCTTGGAAGCCAGCCTCACATGCTGGGAGAAAAGGCAGCTGGGATAGAGAAGGGACCACTAAGTGAATGATGCTTCAAGGGCTCGCTCGGGATGGGAGATGAAAGTAGACTATAGATCAAACATGATGGCCACTTACTAACCTGTATTGCAAACCATAATACCCAAAAGGAGAGAGAGAGAAAGAGAGAGAGTAAAAGGGAGGGAGGGAGGGAGGGAGGGAGGAAGGAAGGAAGGAAGGAAGGAAGGAAGGAAGGAAGGAAGGAAGGAAGGAAGGAAGGAAGGAAGGAAGGAAGGAAGGAAGGAAGGAAGTCAAGGAAACAGAGCACCTCTGTGTAGAGTTCAAATCCCAAGCAACATATCCCCCCCAGCCCCAGACCCCAGCAATGCTGGGTGAGGTCCCCGTAAAAATTTAAATGAAAAATGGGCAAACTGGGCTTATATTAGTAATTCTAAAAAATACAACAGTTTAAGCAATTTTGGAAAAGATCCTCAACATTAACTTTGAATCTCAAAACAGATCAATCTTTTGCACATATTGAAATATTTTTAAATTGAATAAAAACATTTTGAGAAAGATAGGATTTAAAAGTCAAGTCTACATCTCAGATCTATCTCAGGCTTTTCTCCTAAATGCAATCAATACTAGCCTTCTCTTTTGGCATACATGTTATTAATTGCTGAATTCATACACAGGTAAATAAGTCTATATATCTCCCTGCCTTTTGCACAAATGGTAGCATAATGTTATGTACCTGGCTTTTAATCAATTTTTATAAATGATCAGTATACTCTTCTTAGAGATGGTTCAATACACAGAGCTATTCCGCATTCTTTCCACAGATGCTCAATGTTCTATTGTGTGTTGTACCATGGATTTTGCGAATCTTTGCTCCTGTAAGTGATGGTGAAGTGAAAATAGACTGCTACTGTATGGTTCTGTGCATATATAGTTATGCATTACCTAAAAATGTAATGCTTAGATGTGTGAACTTCTTTCTGGGCTAAAGAAATACTTTGCCCCTTTTTTCCCTAGATATTGCCAGATTCTCTTCACAAAGTAACTCAACTTTGGTTTCCACCAGAAAGATACAAAAGTCTTTGTTTTTCCATAGTCTGGCTAATCTCATTATCCTTTTGAGATGGATATATATATATATATATATATATATATTTCTCTTGTTATGTGCTTTGTTCATCATTTGTTTCATCTTCTAGTATTAGTTTTTTGTCAATTGGTTTGTAAGAACTCTTTATATAGGAGGAATTTTAGTTCTTATTTGTGAGGCCAGTTCTATCTATCTTTCTGATACATTCTTTGACTTTGCATGAAGAGTTTTTTCCATAATAATTTTTTTTGGGGGGGTCACACCTGGCAATGCAAAGGGGTTACTTTTGGCTCTGCACTCAAGAATTACCCCTGGCGGTGCTCAGGGGACCATATGGGATGCTGGGAATCAAACCAGGGTCGACCACCTACCTGCTGTGCTATTGCTCCAGCCCCCATAACAATTTTTAAAAGCTGAAATTGAAGTCATTGTCACCTTGACTTTATTGTCTTCTGAGTTTTATGCCACAGTGAAGATATCAAAGAGTGGAAAACAATTCCATGGTTTCTTGATTTCTAGGACAAAGTGGTTCTTTTTATTTTTTAAAAGATTCTGATGCTGTTAGTATAACCCTGTATGCATCCGTGTTCTCACAAAAATGGAATGGTATTTGGTATGCCATACATATGGCATTATTTTGGTTACTGCCTAGCTCTGCCTTTGTTTCACCTCATCTGCCAGACAGGCAACTCCTTTTATGTCTTCGTATGTTCAAAACTCATAGTTCTTGTTGACAAACACTAAGATCCTATTGTATACACTTTAGCATATCTGAGACAGTCAACATGTCCAATCAATATTTCACATTACTGTCCACTATTTCATGATAGGGATGCACTATGCATTTTTCAAGTATTTTTTTTACTGACTGCACAGTTTATTTTTATACAGAAATTGTTGGTCCCTTTGGAATTTCTGCCATGTGAGTTTAACATCATTCCCCTATAGATTTATCCATTTTCCTCATTATTTTTGGGTACTACTACCTTTACTATGTAGTATATTCCTGAGTGTAAATATATACATATATATATTCATACACTTTTTTTTGCTTGTTTTGGCTATTTTTGCTGCTTTTGTTTTTAAAGCTACATCCAGCAGTGCTCAGAAATTACTTCAGATTCTGCGCTCAGGGACCATCCCTGGTGGGACTCAGAAGACGGTATAGGGTGAGATATGAGATCAAACATCTGTAGGCTGAGTGCAAGGCAAGTGCCCTATCCACCGTACTATGTTTCCAGCCCATGGCACCATATTTTTTAAACAGTGCTCCATTAACCTTTGACAACTTTAGTTTCATATGATATTTTAATATCACTGTAGCACTGTCATCCTGTTGTTCATCGATTTGCTCAAGCGGGTACCAGTAATGTCTCCATTGTGAGACAGAGACTTGTTGTTACTGTTTTTGGCATATCGAATATGCCACGGGCAGTTTGCCAGGCTCTGCCGTGTGGGCGGGATACTCTTGGTATCTTGCTGGGCTCTCTGAGAGAGACAGAGGAATTGAATCTGGGTCAGCCGCGTGCAAGGCAAACGCTCTACCTGCTGTGCGATATATCGCTCCAGACAGTGCTATTTTAATATCAGGACAGATTATTTCCTAAAATTCCTAACTTCCTTGAAAATAAGTTGCTCATTCATTTATTTACTTAGTAAATCTTTGTGCCACACCAGAGGCTATTCCTTGTTCTGTGCTCAGGGATCACTCCTGGTGGTGCTCAGGGGATCATATGCCATGTTGGGTATTAAACCAGGGTTGGCTGCAAGCACCATACCACCTGTACTATCTCTCTGGCCACTAGTTTATTTTCTTAACTTTCCTACTCTTATTTGTTTTTCCAAATGGTATTCAAAACCAGCTCATTATATTTCTCTCAAAAACAAAAGAGAAAAATGGAGTCTTACTGATATTTTTACCAGCTCATATTCAAACTAGAGTTTAACTGGGAGAGAATGGCTATTTCAAACATACTACCAATTCCCACCCAAAAACCTAGCATCATTTTCATTTATTTGAGACTTTTTTTGTGTCCCTTAGGAGCATATTAAAGTTTTCTTCGCACAGATACTGCACATGTGTCAAGTTTATTCCTAGTTATTTTATATTTATTGCTACTGGAATAATAGAATTCATTTTCTTTTTATTTTTATGAAATCCATCTTTGGCCTGAATGCTGGGAAGAGGCCTGCTCATCTCAGCTGGTGTGTGTGTGTGTGTGTGTGTGTGTGTGTGTGTGTGTGTAGGAGAGATTTCCCTTTGTCCAGCAAACTAACATCAAGGTTTGCAGCCTGTAGCTAGGCTCATAAATGTTGTTTAAGATCTACAGATAAAGTCATGTACCACAGGGCTTTTTGGAGACAAGAACCTGGAAAGATTAATTCAGATACAAAAAAAAAAGAGGGTGGAGATTGAATGCAAATTTTGCGTGCAGCAGTCCCTGGTTTGAGCATCAGGAGTGACCCCAAATTTCCAAAATGCAACAAAACACAAAAACACCCCAACAAGCACTTTACTGGAGGGCTAGGTGGACACAGGACCCTCCAGCTGTGACTCTAGGAAGCCAGTGAAGCCAGTAAAGTGAATCTGGTCCCTGCCGATGAAAGTATGTCCAAGATCCATTCCTAATGGTGTTTATCACAGGATCTGAGATAAAGTTCTTTCCTCAAAGACACCATAAAAACATAAATTCTAGAGAGAATAACAGGAAGGGAGGGAGAAAGATGAAAAGGGGGAAGGTTTTATTTTATAGGTTGAGTACAACTGCCACTCAGGGGTCATTCAGGTAGACAGTTATGAGACATTTCAGTTGCTTTCTTTCTATGCAAAGGCAATGTTATTGAGAAGTTATTAAGATATTCTTTGAATGTGTAACTGTACAACACACACTTAAAACTTAGGGATACTTAAGAATATTATTTAACAACAGCTAGCATAACTCTCATTTCCAATTCATTATGCAAAACATTTACAGAAAATGCAAATCTAGAGGGATGATTCACCCCAGAGCAAGGGGTTGGTCTCCTGGTCTCTGTGAATAACAGTGACAAGCCCAAGATAGGTCAGTAGGGTAGGCAAGTGTGCAATTTGCCCTTGAAGCAAACATTTTGGATCTTCTGCTAGATTAAAATAAAAATCTAAAGGTGTGTGTGTGTGTGTGTGTGTGTGTGTGTGTAGAGAGAGAGAGAGAGAGAGAGACAGAGACAGAGACAGAGAGAAAGAGAGCACGCAATGGGAGTAAGGTGCTTGCCTTGCACATGGCAGACCCTGATTCAAACCTAGGTACCACATATAGTTCCCTGAGCACTGCCAGAAGTGAAACCTAAGCATTGAGCCAGCAGTAAACTCTAAGGCACAGCGAGGTGTAGCCTCAATACCAAAACAAACACAAAGATCTAAAGAAAGGCTGTAAAGAATGCTCACCCTCTTCCAGTCCCCACATGCAGAAACCTGGTAAGGGGTCTGTCTGGCAAGATGTTTCTAATCTAGATGAGAGGGGCTTTGCCCTGGGACCCCTCCTTATAGAGAGGGGTCCTCCGACTATGTCCCTTGACCTGGCAAGGACCTAGGATCTAAAGATTCTAGGAACACTTGGGAAACAAGACTCAAGCTGCACCCAACCTACTGCTCAAACTGGGGCACTCTAAGCCTCCCCCCAAGCCCCACCCAATGACTCAGCTGAGATGCATCCCCAGACTCTGCTCTCCGCTGGCAACCACAGTGCTGATGGTCTGGTCCACCCTGACACAGCCACAACCTGGAACGGTCCTGTCCTGACAAACTCGAGCGCACTGCCCGGACCTGTGCAGGCTCTCCCCCTATTTGCAGCAGGGGTGGAGGCAGCCCCTCTCCCCCTGCAATGTGTATACCACTAAGGGGGACCTGAGGTGAGGGAGGAGACATCCATCAGCAATAGGAGCAGAATGTGAGGGGCCTGCAGGGTTCAGTAACTAGGGGAAATAATGCCTCTGTGAATAAAAACAAATCCCAAGAATGCGTGAGGAACAAAGGATCAAAAGAGCCCTAGTGAGGGGGCTGGAGTGATAGCTCAGTGGGTAGGGCGTTTGCCTTGCAAGCGGCCAACCTAGGTTCGATTCCCAGCATCCCATATGGTCCCCTGAGCACCGCCGGGGTAATTCCTGAGTGCAGAGCCAGGAGTGACCCCTGTGCATCACTGGGTGTGACCCAAAAAGAAAATAAAAAGAACCCTAATGCGGCCAAGATCAATATTGGAAATTTTCCTTCGGCCTTAAGCTCAGACTCAGACTCGGTGTGGCCCTGTGACCAGGTGACCTTCCTCAGTGCTGGACTCTCTATTAGCACCCAGGGCCAGTGAAGGACAGAAGTGGATCTGTACAGAAGTGGGCGAACTTCCTCTGCTGTCAGGACACCGGGGTCCAATGGCCGTAACCATGGCAGCAGAGACAGCAGTTGTGATATTAGAAATAAAAACGGATAAGTGCACAAGAATTTCTGGAAGGGAATTTCACATGATCAGTGAAACCTAGAAACTCCGCAGCACCAAGCTTCGTTCTTCTCCATCAAATGACATAAAGACCCTCTACTCTTTAGTTTAATATTTTGTAAACGTTTCAAGTACTTCAAACTTTTCATGGCTGTCCATATGCCCATGTCATGGTTTTTGTTTAAGTTCTATTCATTTCGTCTTTGGCATGACGCCATGCCAACTATGTTAAGGAAAAAAAGAACAAAAAACAGTCCACATGTGACTTGGGATTTAAACGCAAATCTAGCACCATGCTGAGCAAGTGGACACTCAGCTTCTGAGAACAAAATGGAGATGATGAGGGGTCAGAGAGATAAGACAGGGGTTAAGGCACTTGTCTCTCATACATCCACTGACCGTAATTCGATCCCTGGCCCTGCATACCCCATCCCTGGGGACTGCCAGCATAGAGCCAAGAATAGCCCCTGAGTACTGCTGGTGTGGCAATAAATAAGTAAGTGACCAAACAAATGGAGGTGATGACATCAGCCTTTCCTCCACAGAAGAGTGAATGTGAGAGTCCAAAGGGGGGGTTTATGTATAACTGACAAAACTTTCATCCCCAGGGACACGGCCAGGGGGCTAGTCTGTTTCAGATGGTGAAGAGAAAAGCTGGTGGGGGCCATCAACAACTCCCGTTCCTACCTGCACCCCTTCACCTCCAGGCTCCCAAGTCAGTGCACTAGAAATGTAAGTCAATCAACCACTTTCTAGTTAAATGCTTCGTTCGTGAATAAAACATCATACCTTTTAAATTTTTATCTTCAAATCTCAAGATGTCAAAACCCAGCAATTTTATGGCTTTAATTTTTGGTATGCACGCTGTCAAAGTAAGTTTAGCTCCATGGTTAGAAAACAAATAAAAATGAATACCAACCATCTTATTGCAATAAAAAAACCCCACCACCATCCAGGTCCCTATTGTAAATATGATTAAAGGCCTTAATTTCATGTTTCTAGTTGAACCTGAACCTTAAAAGAAAACCAACCTACTTCTTGTAAAGTGACCAACCCCTGTCTCCCATACTATTATTTCTACAAAAATAAAGGAAGAATTTAATCTGTTTGGATGGATATACCAATTATAGCCTTGGTTTATTTCCCACCCACCATCCCAACTTCTCCACATTGCAACATTTGCCTGGTTTCATTTACAAATTATGTAACCTTGGGTAAACCATGGACTTCCCATCCCATCTCTCAGGGTCCTTGTGTGTCAAATAAAGATACAGGCAATTCTGAAAGGAGCTTCTAACTTAACAAAAATACTTTTTTAAAAAATTGAATCACTATGAGATAGAGCATTACAAAATTGTTCATGATTGCGTTTCTGTCAGACAATGTTCCAACAGCCGTCCTTCCACCAGTGTAATTTCCCAGCACCGTGTCCTCAGTTTCCCTACCCCCCCTTCAAGCCATCACCACACCCCCATGCCCCGCCCCGATCCCAGCCTGCTTCTATAGCTGGCACCTTTCTTCTCTCACTCTTCTGCTTCTAACTTTAAGATGCAAGTTTATTGCATATGGATTTGAAGGTTTCTAGTTCAAAGGTGACAATGGATAAGAGAATACACAATTTCCATGTGACCTGAAAGAGTGCTCCTCAGGCAGCTGTGCAAGTCCCTGGGAAGAGAAGCTGAGAAAAAAAAAAAGAAAAAAAATAGGTCCCAGGATGGTAGGATGCAAATCACTGCCTCCTCCCATCCTGGACAACAAGGAGCACTGTCTACCCTTGTGCCCCCAGGCATGGAACTTTCCAGGGAGTTCTAGGAAACGCAGCAGTGGGAGAGAAAGGGGATTTTAAGAACTGCCTCTAAAGGGGGCTGGAGCGATAGCACAGAGGGTAGGGCGTTTGCCTTGCACCCGGCTCAACCTGGGTTCAATTCCCAGCATCCCATATGGTCCCCTGAGCACCGCCAGGGGTAATTCCTGAGTGCATAGCCAGGAGTGATCCCTGTGCATCGCCAGGTGTGACCAAAAAATAAAAAAAAAATTAAAAATTAAAAAAAAAACTGCCTCTAAGAGTTAAATAGCTAAGGGGCTGACTCAAGATAGCACAGCAGACTAAGCACATGCCAAGCAGGCTTTGCGTGCAGGACGCCTGGGTTCCAAACCCTGTCCCAGATCATTCTCCTTCAGCACCAGAAGGAGCAACCTCTGAGCAGAGAGCCGGGACTAGCCCACTGAGCACTGCAGAATGTGGCCTCAAACCCAAACCAAAAAGTATCTTCATGATGATGGGTTTCGCTTCTACAGAAAAACAGCGTGAGCAAGGTACATGACTTTGGCTTTGACAAGAGCCCCAGGACCGGAAAACGGAAGCCTTGGTGCATCATCCTTTTTTGCTGAGCCCCTGCTCAGCTGAGGGACTCGGAGGCCGATGTACGTGTCTCGTCTGCGGCAGGACCCCACAACTGGCACAGCACACTCTCCCCTCTCCAGCCGCTGTGCCGTGGTTTTACCTATCCTGACGGTCTGCCAGCTCCTTGTGTCCCTACCTGTAGGATAATATTGGTTTGTTCTTTCTGCTTTGCCACAGAGAGCTTAGGTTTATTGGGCTACTCCCATCACAGTGCTCCCATTCCTCTGTGTTTATTTGTAACCTCTTTGTGCTGTTAACTTGTAAATGTTGCTTTTCACTTCTCCTTAAGTTCTTTGCATAGTTAATTCAGAGCAATGTCCTTTTTGTATAGACATTGTGTCTACTTGTGTCTGTAAGAAGATAGTTAAAAGCTGTGCTTTTGTAACATGGGAGTTAACTGACTCCAAGTGATATTCACTCCTGGGCATCTGTTCTCTCAACGTAAGCCTCAGTTTCCCTTACTTCCTAGCACCCCGAAAGCAGGGACTCGACGAGGGACTGGATGGACCTAGGGCAAGCTGTGAGCTACCCTGGCATCAAAATGGGCCTGGCCAAAGCGCCAAAATACTTAACTATAAGTTGAGAACATGGTCATGGACAAATTCTGTCATGATCCAAAAAGTAACATCTAGATTAAGACCCTTCTAGGGTTATAGGAGTGACTAATCCGGCCTGAGCAATGTAGTCTGAAATCTATAGCAAGATTTCCCCAGGAGAGCAGCCCTAGAAGCATAAAATATATCTCTTACTGTGTCCATATAAAGTAACTAATATTAAGAAGTAGCAACTCATATTAAGATGTCAATTATGATGTTAATTTAGTTACTGGACTAAGGAGAGGAGAAATTCACCCCTAGGTGGTATTTTAGTCCTTGAGCCTGATGGGCTGTCAGGAAGGGCCTTTGATATGTTGATTCTGCTACCCCCAATGCGGTGAGTTGGAAAGAGACCAGGGCAGCAAGATGGAGCGTGGAGAGACTAGCAAGGGGGGCAGAGGGAGAAGAATGTGGGGGAAGAACGCAGGAGTGTGGAGAGACGAGAGACAGGGCTGTGAGAGGGAGCGCAGAGAAAGGAAGGCCTGGCTTTGTGGCTCTGCTCTAGACCACTTGCAGAGAGACGAGCAGGAGAGACAGGAGGAGCCGGGAGTAAGGGCCAGTGTGAGACTAGGGGAGGAGCTTAGCGAGACTGGAGCAGGCGCGTGGGGAGAATGGAATAAACGGCAACTGTTCACCAACCAGCCTGGCGGCCTCCTTTCCTCCTTCGTCCGCCTGGGTGGGCGAGCGGTCCAAGACCAACGAACACAGGTGGCAAAAGAGAGAGCCTCGGGGGATCCCCCTTGCCGCCAGGGGGTTACCCACCCACGGGACCGTCCTATGCGGTACCTTGGTCATGCTGCTGCTGAGTACTGGCACCCGTCTAGGCCCAGGCTGCCTCTCATTTCACCATCTGGTAGAGGCGCTGCACAAATTCTAAAGTCCAAACTGGGGCCCCGGGTCAAATGGAGAAAGGAAAGTGCAGACGCAGGCAGGGGAAGAACCTCCCCAGCGGGGTGCATGGCGCCTGAGCGGAAGGAACCCTGGGTGTCTTCCTGTAGGAAGTCACAAATCCTGGTCCACATAGGAACCCTCTCGGTGCTTAGAGCTGACGAGTCGTTCCTATTTTTCTTTTCAACTTTCTCTTGGTGGTTAGGGGCACACGAGACAAGTGGTCGATAGCAGAGCCACAATGCCAGGCCTTACTTTCAACCTCTGATGACCCCAAGCCAAGGCCACGTAGAATCCAGATAGATGGGGAGCCTGGTAGATGTGGGGGAAGTGCACCCCATCCCGTTTCTCTCTCAGATCCTAGCATCATCTGCGTGAGCCACTAGCATGACCGATGTACTGAAGAGCAGCTCTGCATCTCCTCATCATCACCACTTATCGTCCTCCCAGAGACATCTCTGGGAATCTGAAAGAGCTCCCCACGCTGTTTTGTGGAGGGTTGTTGGAACACACCTCGCTCAGCGGCTCAGTGGCTATTCCCAGCTCCGTACTCAGGAGTTGCCTGGCGTTGCTTAGCGAACCATATGCAGTGCTGAGGGTTGAACCAAGGCTGACAGTGTGCAAGGCCAGTGCCTCACCCCTGTACTAGCTCTCAGGCCCATTACATCTCGTGGATGTAGAGAAAAACTAATACTTTAGGACCGCAGAGTTATAATTGCAGTCCCCTCCTCTTTAGCTCAAGTATCAATAATGGCTTTTGTAACATAAAAATGTAGGAAGTACTGTCAGACAGTAGACACAAAGGCCAGGAATATTGCTCCATAGTTGGAAGCCTGTCTCATGAGCTGGGGGAGAAGGCAGCTGGAATAGAGAAGGGATCACTAAGTCAATGAGGGTTGGAGAAATCGTTCAGGATGGGAGATGTGTGCTGAAAGTAGATAAAGGACCAAATGTGATAGCCTCTCAGTATCTATATTGCAAACCATAATGCCCAAAAGGAGAGAGAGAGTATGGGGGAAATTGTCTGCCATAGAGGCAGGGAGAGGGTTGGGAAGCAGTGGGGCGGGGCAGAGATACTGGGGACATTGGTGGTGGAAAATGTGCAATGGTGGAGGGATGGGTGTTCGCTCTTGAAAAGCTTTGTAACTATATCTCACATTGATTCAATAAAAAAAAAGTACTGTCAGGAAGGTATCTGGGATGGCAAGAGAGTCCAAAAGTCTTTCGAAATAAGTGGTTTTATTTTCAGAAAATAACTCTATACAAATAAACAATTATCCCAGAAGTTTTTTTTTTTTCAAATGAGTGTTGTGGTGGGGGGTGGGAAGTGGGGCAAAATGAAACCACAAACCCACACATTTCTCAACACTCCTGGGATGAAGTAGATTTTGCCTCTGATGAATCTTTTTGGCTGGCAGGAATATTTGTTCACTGAGAACGCAGCTCTTCAGAGTTCTGCGGGAGAGTTAAGCAATGCCTCTGCTCCTGCAAACTCTATTATTGGGAAAGCAGCAGTTTCCAAGCACCAGCAAGAAGCCTCCTCAGCTCACAGCTCACTCCACTCTCCCCAGAGGGCACCGGCACCACCAACTGCAATAGCTTCCATTATTTAGCCCAGTGATCATTTGTGACTTTAACCTAATTATTTAAAGTACGACTTTGCTTTTTCTAATTACATCCCCTAATGGATCTGTCAATACCAAGAGAGCAGCACCCTCCCTCGGTCATCACCCTCACAGGTGAAGCTGATAATGACAATTGCATACTCCACCCCTCCTTTTCACACACCCCCATAAACACACACACACACACACACACACACACACACACACACACATGCACGCACATGAACACATACACACAGTTCCTTAAAGGCAACTATTTCTACAACATCAGTCCGCCTGGGCTTTGCAGTAGATCCAATTGAACAAAAACACTAAAATCCATCAGTTTTTCAATGTGAGTTTTCTCACTGTATTCGATATGCTAAAGGAATAGGAAGAACAGGAATTGAATTTTTTTTTGTTTAATTCCAGCCCAGATCTTCAGATTTGGTATTTCAAAATCAGTGGAATGAGTTAAAACTTTCAATTCATGGGGCCGGAGCGATAGCACAGCGGGTTGGGCGTTTGCCTTGCACGCGGCCGACCCGGGTTCGATCCCTGGCATCCCATATGGTCCCCCAAGCACCGCCAGGAGTAATTCCTGAGTGCAAAGCCAGGAGTAACCCTTGAGCATCGCTGGGTGTGACCCAAAAATAAAAAAAAAACTTTCAATTCAGGGCTCATTCAAATTCATATTTCTGTCATTGTGTTTCTGAAACTTAAAGAGAACACATCACATATCTGTGCTATGGAGACCCCACCACTGAAACACAAATATCATGTAATAGAACATCAACCAATTTTGAAGAGGATTTATTTTTAAGGGGGGCATACCCAGTGGTGCTCCAGCTTACTCCTGGCTCTGTGCTCAGGGATCCCTCCTAATGAGCTCAGGGGCCTTATAGGGTGCTGGGGGATTGAACCTGGGTCAGCTCTCTGCAAGGCAAATGCCCCACCTGCTGTATCATTGCTCCGGACCCCTTGCAGGGAGGGTTTTGGGGTCACATTCAGCACTGCTCAGAGGCTACTCCTGACACTTGCTCAAGGGTAGTTCCTGGTAGTGCCAGGGAACCGTGAGGTACAAGGGATGGGACCCAGTCACTCACATGGAAAATCATGGCCTCCAGCCCTCTGGGCCATCTCCTGGGCCTTCAACAACATCTGAGTGCTCAAGTTAGGAGCACTAAGCACATCTGTAATGTTGGGCAACCATCCCCTCTCGTTCTAAAATGGCCTGAGTCCCCGTTCCACTCTTCCCCCTTCTCCTGGCATCCCCTCCCTGACTCGGGCAAACATCAATATGCATTCAAAAAAACACAGTTCTGAGTACCTTAACTAAATCACAGAGAAACCCAAAGGGTTAAACTTATGTAAAATCCAGGATTTCACAGGTCAATCAGGGAGTAATTGGCAAAGCAACAGATGCCTCATCAAATGAGTTAAGATGCAGGCCAGTCTAGCACAAATGACTGTTAAGCATCAGACCCTCTCTGCCATGACAACCAGGCGTGTGTGTGTGTGTGTGTGTGTGTGTGTGTGTGTGTGTGTGTGTGTGTGTGGTGGTGGTGGTGGTGGGGATATTGGAGATGCATGATGTTATCAGTCTGCTTGTCATTTCAGAGGGTCCCATATAGTCACACTCCCACACATCATCGTCATTATCAATCAATATGCAGAAGAAAACACTCAAGAGTTCAGAGTGTGTAAGGAGTCTGCTTCAAGAATTCCCACTGATCGCCGCCCACCGCACCAGTCCCTGTTACCAGAGAAGACACAGGCAAAGACTGATCAAGGAAGCTTGTCAAGAAACACGGGCCCCCAGGCCGCTGAGGTCTCGCATTGGGAGTTCTCAAATATTTAAAGCCACCAGCTTGAAATTGAGCCCCGAGTATTAATAAAATATTTCATCCATTTAAAAGGACTTTTGATAGAGAATCAAAGACACAGGGGATGGCCAAGTCTTCAGAATGTCTAACCAAACCCATCCACACCAATTCCAAGAAAGCTTTAGCCCAAATCAGAGGGAGGCAGGTTCCCTATCTCCCTGGCTACTTTCCTAATGGAGCCTGACAGCAAAACCGCTGACTTTCTGGTAATTCTCCTTTGAATTTGAGAATACAATAAACTGATTGCATCAAAGCCCAGCCACTAATGAATATGTACAAACAATATGGAAATGAACTATTTGGAATGTAAATGGGACGCTATATGGATTTCTATGATAAAGTCTCAAAACTCTGTAGGCTGGTAATCAGCATTGCAGTGTTCAGCCCTCAGAATCTGATCTGAATTAACTGTGCTGCCTGCATGAACACACACTAGCTTTCGGGTTCAAATCTTAAAAAACAAGTGTGCAAGAGCGAAGCCATTTTTTGCTTAGTTTTGGGACCACACCCTGCAGTGCTCAGGGATCACTCCTGGTGGGCTCGGGGGACCACATGGGGTCCAGGTCAGCTGCATACTGTACTCTCTTAGCCCTTTGATGAGACTTGTCTAAAGAACAGTTTTAGGGTTTCGGAGAGTGCATGAACAACCATCTTTCTGGAAGGACAGCAGGCCACAGCTGGTGATGTGCTGCTCTTGGGGACCAAAGCTGGGGCAAAGCATGTGCAACCGCCCTTTGGGGTACCTCTCCAGCCCACGGTCAGCCATCGCTAGGGAAGACCTTCTCTAAAATGATCCTGGTCTAGGTTGTGAGGGCACAGACACTTTCTCCATTATAGAAAATTCAAGGGAAGAGACCGTATAGTGTTTAGGGCACTTGTCCCACCCGGCTTCAACCCTTGCCACCACAGGGTCCCTTGAGCATTGCTAGGTACAGCCCTGGAGGCTCACAAGCACTGCTGGGGTGCCCGGGTAAGCCCCAGTACCACAGAGACTGAGCATTGAACTTGGGTCCTGATACTGAATTACGGACCTCAGCCAATTATCACCCGGAGGGACCTCCCATGTGCCCTAAGCACTACTAGGAACACCACCCTCTCAAGCCACACCTCCCCCGCCCAAATAAAAAAAGCCCAATGCAAAGTGCCAGCTACTGCTTCTTTGGGGGATGGTTAACTTTCAGGACTCCAACGCCAGCCACAAAACAGGTAAGACATGAAACCAAAATGAAAGCATCCTCTAATGTAAAACTCAGAGGGGCCTTGAAATGGTTTTTGTTTTTTGTTTTTTTCTTTTTTAACATTGAGATAAACTCTGCAAAACATGAACCTTTTAACATTGCTAAGTGCAACTTCACCTCCTAGAGAACATTCACGTTGGCACGCGCCAGCCACCCCCAGAGAGCTCACTTCTAAGCCACCGCCACAGTCACACTGCCCTCTTGCCCAGTCAACTTGGCTCCCACAGGGAGAGAGGACACCTCACCTCCATTTCCACTCTCTTGTCCCCTCTGACATGAGCAGGGGACACACAGAAGCCAGAATCAAAAAAGCAGCAACTGGGGCCAGGGTGGTAATACCGGGGGTAGGGCACTTGCTTGCACACAGCCAACCTGGTTTGAACCCCAGCACCCAATATGGTCCACTGAGCAACACCAGGACTGACCCCTGAGCATAGGGACAGAAGTAAGCCCCGGGCACTGTGGGATGTGGCCCACTCTATCCCCACACAAAAAAAAAAAAAAAAGAAAAGGAAAAAAAAAAGACATCAGCTAAAAAAAAGGCATCAGTCACAGCAAGTTATACCAAGTTACACATGAAAACATGCGGCTCGATAGACAAATGGCTGATCTCAGATGGACACAGGGAAGCCTGCTGAGTCCCCACTGTGCCTGTGCGGAGCTGGCTGAAGAATGACAAGATAGAGACCAGAGCTGGGAACAAGAAGTGACTGGGAATATGAACCCCAAACAGCATCATTTGAAAAAAAAAATTTCCCCCCAAAGCAGGATGTTCCAAGAGCAGGAGTGCATGCCCGTTAGGCACTCACAGAAGACATAAAAAAGATGATGATGGCTCTTGATGATCCTGACAGGCATAGCTCTGTGAACAGAACTTCACACAGGACGTAAGAACAAAGGCTTCACGTACTATTTCTGATATGTAATATAAAAATATTATATTCATTTTTGGAAGTTTGGGGACTACGCCCAGCAGAGCTCAGGGCTAACTCCTGACTCTGCACTAAGGGATCATTCCTGGTGGGTTCAGGGTACTACATGGGGTGCTGGGGATCGAATCTGGGTAGGCTGTGTGTAAGGCAATTGGTGCTATCTTGCTAGTCCCTATATTTAAGGTTTTAGTAATAAAATAATGTAAAATTGTGCATGGAAAGGGGAGAAAGCTCAAAGGGTTGGGGAGTACTCCTTATCCTCACGAGACTCTGAGTTTGATCCCTGGTGCTGCCCAGTCACTCACCTCCCTGCCCCCACCCCAGCACCACTGGGTGTGGTCTTGGGGCTCTCTGGCACTTGCCGTGTCAGGGTACCAACCATATCAGTCCAATCTCCAAACTTGACAACTTAGGTCCATGCCACAGGGCTGAGCATTGCCTGGAGTGGCCCCTAGCTGCCCCAATACTGTGGGGAGGTCCCAAAATAAATTTCATCACATGTAAGTCCAGTTTCAAGAGTCTACGACAGAATGAATCACACTCTTTGGGGGTTTAGTTTTTACCCACTCCTTCATTCAAAGTCACCGCAGCGCCACCCAATTCATATCAATAGGTCCTCCTGTGCCCCCAGATGGTAGGGGCATATCATTCCATTAGAGGTAGAGTCACACAAACCATTCATAAGACTTATACAAAGTCCCACGCATTGAAAATGCATTTTCATAAATGATATTCTTATGTGTCTGACATCACAAAAGATTCAATAAAACTCAGTCAAATGTGATTAGGGCCAGACAGTTCTCAGGCTCTAAAAAAAGGCTTCTGCACCTGCATTTTCAGCTTTGCATGAACAATTACTGTGTTCATGCGCAAACTCCCAAATTGGTGCATGGAAATAGAGGATCGTGCACACAAGTTGAGCAGCTTCAGGCTGCGCAAAGCAATTTGCATGCAAAATTGTCATCTGCTCACTCCGGTTTTATTTTTTGCCCATCTAGGAGATGGGGGTCTCCCAGGCCTTGGGAGGCAGATTTGAAGACACACTTTGGTACTCCCGATAAAGCAGGGGTCCCTGCTGGCATATGGGGTGTATGCACATAAGCACATCCCTCCCAGACACAGGGCATCTTACACACTCTGGGGGGAAGAGGGAGAGCCTGGAGAAAAAAGACCAAGGAGTGTACTGCAGCTGAGCAATGTCCATTTGAATACTAAGACAGAAGGAACAAGATTTTTTTTTAATGTGTATTGACACCTAGAAAAATGCACCTCTTACTAACATTGTCATTAGAATGAGAAGGTGAGACCTGACCAGATGAAGGAGACCCCCTGTGATCTAACCTGATCATGTGTTGGAATGGGCCCCCGGGAAGCTGAGCCGGCTGCAAAAGAGACTCTGATGATGGGCCTTATGTGCTTAGAAGACATCTTTGGGGTGTCTCCGACAGCTACTTCCTTTGTCCCTCAGTACTTGTTGCTTTCCTCCTCCTCAGCCCAACCACACGGCTGGTGTGGCTACTGAGCCCTTGAAATGTAGCTAGTGTACACCCAAGGTCAGTAGACACAAGGGCCAGGAATATTGCCCCACAGTTGGAAGCCTGTCTCAAAAGCTAGGGGAGAAGGCAGCTGGGATAGAGAAGGTATCACTAAGTCAATGAGGGTTGGAGGGATCATTTGGGATGGGAGATGTGTGCTGAAAGTAGATAAAGGACCAAACGTGATAGCTTCTCAGTATGTGTATTGCAGACCACAATGCCCCAAAGTAGCGAGAGAGAGTATGGGGGAAATTGTCTGACATGGAGGCAGGGGGAGGGTTGGAAAGAGTGGGGGTAGACTGAGTACATTGGTGGTGAGGAATGTGCATTGGTGGAGGGATGGGTGTTTGCTCATTGTATGACTGAAACTCAAACATGAAAGCTTATAACTGTATCGCGTGGTGATTCAATAATAAAAAAATAAATAAATGTGGCCAGTGTAATGTGAGGTGTGATGAAGAGGTGAAATACAGGATTTCAAAGGCTTCCTGTAAAAATAAATATAAAATAGTTCAATATGGTTTTTTAAAATTCATTACATACAAAATTAAAATTTCAATATATGGGTTGGATAAAATACAACATCTAAAGTAATTTTTGGAGCTAGAAAGATACAGTACAGGAGTTAAGGAACTTTGCCTTACATATGGGTGACTTCACTTCAATCCTTCAGTCACATATATCCATTCACTCCCCAGCACAGAGTCAGAAATAAGCTCTAAGCAATACTGGTGGTAGCCCCAAGTACCCTTCCCCAAATAAGTAAAATGAAAACAACTTCTTTTTCGGTGGGGATGGGCACACCCATGGTGCTCAGTGCTTTTTATTCCTGGTTCTGCACTTAGGGGTCACTCCTGGCAGGGCTCAGAGGACCAGACGTGGTGCTAGGGATCAAACCTGGACCCGTTGTGTGCAAGGCAGGTGTCCTACCCACTGCCTTATTGTTCTGACCTCAATTTCAATATTTTTTTAAAATGAGGCCATTAGATAATTTTAAGTTATATCCTTGGCTCCCACACTACATCACTTAGATGGATCTATTTCAGAATGTTTTACTTTAGAAATATTTTCACTCCATAAAGAAGTAGTACATCTTCTCTGCTTTTATTAAGTGTGTGTGTGTGTGTGTGTGTGTGTGTGTGTGGTGCTGGTGATTGAACCTAGAGTCTCACACATGTAAGGCAAGTGCTTTATTGTGTGACCGGAGTCACAACCTTGGTCTTCCCAATTTAGCTTCTACAAATAAATCTGGGGAATGACTTCCAAGTATCTTCACATGAGCCTGGGGGATGACTCAAAGGCTTGAAGCACATGGTCTGCCTGTGAGCTGCAGGCTCAACTCCGGGTACTGCATGGTCCCCAAGCATCATGAACGAGGACCACCAGCACCACCAGGTGTCATCGACTTCCCCCCTCCCGCCACCAGAACATGAAAAGCCTTGGAAAGTTAGCTGCAAATGAGTGATGCTAGTTCTTTTCCTGCAAATAAGCCCACCTAATCCCTCAATAATCCAAGAAGGGGAAAAAGTCACCAAAATGTTTAGTGTGGGACCAAATGAGGAAACTGTTTGGAGCTATCCCTACTTCAGCTCAGGGGGTAAAGAAAAAAGAACAGCTTCTCACTGCCATCATATTTGCTATGTTGGTCCCTGAGACCCTTAAAATTTGGAATCTTAAATAACAGAATCACACCGTCTTCTGAAATCTCTCTCTGTCTCTGTCTCATTGGTGCTGGGGGTGGGTATGGGAGGAGGTGGGAGGGGAGTCATATTCCTTGGTCCAGTATAGAGCCAAGTAGTTTGGGGACCCAACCTGCAGTTCCACAAGCAAGCACATGCTCCCGCCCCTGAGCCCGCTGCCAGCCCTGAAGTTGACATGTCCGCCGCTATGAAGCAAGAGTGTTCTCTCCTCTTATCTGGCCCTGCTCTGCTTGTGGGTTCCAATGTCCTCCCAAGTTTCACATCTCCCCCTCGTGAGAATCTCAGCCTTGAATCACTGGTCCAGCAAGCCTGGAAAGAACGGCCAGAGGCAGCCTGCATCCCAGCAAAGACCATCCATATCAGAAACATCAATAGCCCAATAACAGAGAGGGCGCTGCAGTCTGGCCCGGTCCCTAGAAGTACTGGATTTCCCCATGATTTATGCTGCCTTCTAGAAACACAGCTTCTCCCTTGTATACTTAATAATGTATGTGTATGTGTACAGAAAGTCTCCTGCTGCCAGCGCTGTCTTTCTCCCTCTCCTCCTGGCTGGTTTCTAGGGGGAATAGACCAGGGACACTGTACAATCACCAGAATTCTGACCTACTGGTAAAATGTGACGGTGATGAGTAGTCTTTTAGAATTTCTGTGTGGTTCGCTTTCTCTCTGAATGGTACAGCGCCTATTAGGCTCACAAGAGAACACGAATCTGGAATGAAATGAAAGGATTGACAGAGAGTGATGGATCATATCTGGTCGAGGCAGAAAAATGCAGGGTGGGGGAAGAGAGGAGAGCCCAGGCTCTAGAGCTAAAACGACCTGGGTTTAAATTCCAATGCCACCCCCAGCAGGCTGGACGACTTTCGGGGAGTCAGGAGTAATTATGGGTCTGCTGTGCCTGTGTCAGATAGAAGTATTGTCTGTCTCACGGAGTTGGCATGAAGATTTAGTGAGATCACGCAAAGTGCTAGAATTGCACGGGGAGTCTGAAGTCCTGCATATAAAAGCTGCTAAAATCATTATTGCCTGTGTCATTCTTATTAATAACCCTCATCGCCTCCCAACTTGTTACCAAGCATGACAGATCTTCATGTTCAAAAGTTGTTCCTTATGTCTGAAACCACTCCAGCTCTACGTCAATATTCACACATGACTTGACTTTCTCAGCCTAAGCCACAGGCTGGCAGATTTTTTTCTGCAACCCTCTCTGAAGTGCTGGTATAATTCGTGTTCACTTCTGAGTGTGTGCCAAGGAAGGGTCTAGAATATTCAGACTCAGGAGAAGAAATTAGGTAGGGAATGGGTAGGGTTGGGCACAAGGGGGTAGGGTGATTGTCCTGCATGTGGCCAACCCAAGTTTGATTCCTGGTACCATACAAGGTTCCCTGAACCACACCCGGAATGATCCCTGAACACAGAGCCAAGAGTCAGTCCTGAATACTACCCAGTGTGGCCTAAACCTTGCCCCCACCAAGAAAGAAAGAAGGTAAAAGGCATATCAAGGAGTTTCTACCTCTGAACTCTGCACAGACTCTACACTAGAGATTTCTGGAATGCCTTTGACCTTTGTACATGGCTTGAACCAAGCATGTCTACTTACCTCTAGTTATTTTTAATAAACACTCAAAAAAACTCTCCAAGCTCACCAGTTCCGCACTGACAATTCAACCTAAAGTCAAGTATAAGGGGACTTGGACATCCATAGATTAGGGAGTCCAAGGGGGCGCTGAGACCAATCCCCCACAGACACCAAGGGACAACTGCAGATAAGAATTACACAACAGGCAGGGAGGTGGCTCAAAGGGCTGGAGAAATGCTTGCCTGTGGGAGTCTGGCTTCAATTCCTGGCGCCACCCAGACCCTCCCCGACCCCTCCCCGCAACTCTGCAGTACCACCAGGATCTGCAGCAAGCAGGGAGCTGCTGGGTGTGGCCCCCGAACCAAAAGGAAGGCTTAAATGCAGAATTACGACTGTGCAGGTGGTGGCCCTCATTCTCCCTTTATTCCAGGGCAATTTGAATTTTTGAGAACCATGTTTTCAGAAGAATTGGTGTGTGTGTTGGGGACGGTGTGTCGACCAGACTCTGTTACATGCAAGACAAGTGACTAACATCCTGTACTAATTCTCTGGCCCAAGAACTATGATCTCAAAGGACTTTGCAGCACAAAGAGCCCTGAGGATGATGATGTCAGTATTACAGAAATTATAGAAGTCATACCCACAGTGATGATAACTAGTTTCCATGGAACAGATACTATAAATAAGACAATGGCTTGGGTGCTTTACAGGCACCATTGTGTACCCCTGAGACAATGCCTGTGATATATCCTATCATTATTTCCACTTTAAAGAAGCGGAAACATTAGACCAGAGAGGTTAGCTAACTTTCCCGAAGCTGCAAATTCCCAGATTCAAAGGCAAGTTACTGAGGGCGTGTTTCAGATGACACTGCTATCTCTCTCCTGACCTAAGCTGCTTCTCTCACTTGGCAGATTGTACTAGGATGTCCACTGGGATGACACCATCAGCAGCAGGACCCAAAGAAAATGATTCCTAAGGTCCAACATCAAAATCCACACGTCCCTTGGCTGCAGAGTATAGGGAGCAGAAGGACAGGGAAGGAAAGAAAGGGTGGGGGTGGGGAGGGGAAGAAGAAGAGGAAGAAGAGTTGGATGGGGAGCATCCTGACCTCGGACCTGAGCATGAGCTGCCAGCCCTGCTGGCTCAGAGTAGCCAGGAAGGGTCCTCCTACTTCTGAGCACTGTGAGTTCTGTCCCTGCAGAGCAATAAGATGAAAGCAAATCCAACCTTCGATTTTTAATTGTGCTCTTCAGGTGGTGGAGATGGAGCTCAGCAGTAGAAAAATCACTGGAGATCCTCGATTCAATCCCCAGTGTGCATTCGAACACACACACACACACACACACACACACACACACACGGATGAATACAAGCACATTCACACAGGTGCACGTGAGCAAACACATTCACGTGCACACACAAATAAACACACACACATGCACACGTACACACATGCACATGCACACACATAACACGCACTTGCAATCAAACATGTATCAAGTGAAGGCTACTATATTTGCGGCCATTTCCAGGGCCCCCACAATGCAGACATAAATAGAGTATCTTGGCAGACCTCCACAAAGAGCACGGACTGAGCTGGAGTGAGTCCACTCTGGCAGGGCAGGAAGCCGCTGTAAGAAGCCCCCTCATTCACCTTTACTCTCCCAGAGGCAATCATTTTCAGTGTTTTCTCAAAACCTATGTTTCTTTTCCTTTTTGGCAGAGGTTTTGAGCTGCACCCAGCATTGCTCGGGGCTCACTCCTGGCTCTGTGCTCAGAGATCACCCTTGGTGGTGCCCTGCTCGGGGCACTCTATGTGGTGCTGGAGATTCAAACCAGAGCTGGCCCCGTGCAGGGCAAACAAACGCCTGACTCCTTGTACTATCGACCCAGTCCCCAAGCCCAAGAGGTTCTTATAGGCTGAATATTTGATAGGATATTTCCAAACTGGCCCCACTTACGAGACTTCCCAACTCACACCCAAACTATCAAGTGAGACCATGCCAACAGATGTCATCACTAGCCAGAGATGGCTTCATTCCTGATTTCTAAATTAGTAACAGTGAGGCATTTTTAGATATATAAATATACATGTCTTACTTTTTCAGCTAAGATTTCTGTTGCCCACTTCTCCCCAGTTTATCTCTTACTGATCTATAATCAGATTTTTCTATGAAGTGGGTCTTGGTGTATTTATTTTTAATCTGATATACAGCTTATAGCTTTTTTTTCAGTCTTCTCATCATCTGAAAGTTTTAAAGTTGCATGTAGTCAAAACTTTGAAAAGTTTTGTAAAGGTCCTAGCTTCTTTAACCTACTTGGAAAGGACTGGGTTAGCTATTTTTACACTTGAAATCCCTTCTGCTCAAATGGGGTTGGGGGGGTGACCCCTGGGATCATTAAATGCTTGAATTGGGCTTGCAGGGATAACCCGGGCAATGGGTTGTGCTCCAGTTGGGCCCCAGATTATGGCTGTAAACATGTGCCAGCAGCCCCATTACGGAGCTTTGGCCAGAGGAGGTCACCAGGCCTGCAGGTACGGGAATTCAACACCCACCGCCGCCCTTCCTGTGAAGCTGTGGAGAACTTCCTCCGCCCCACCTCTGAACCAAGCTCAGAGTTAGATGCTTGGTTCCTTGTGCGCATGCCCAAGGAGAGGGTTTTTCTTGGCCGTCCAAAATGCACGTTACTGGAATTTTAGCGCAGAAGGATTCCCCAATTCACAAACAGGGAAACCGAGGCCTTTTGGTCCATACATGTATGCGAGCCCTGCTAAAAAGATTCACAACACGGAATCTGGGTCTCCACCTTCCATGGGGCCTTCTTGGTCACGTCCGGTCTGGGAGAACTGCACACCCAACCACGTCACCTTCATTCTACTCCGTTTCTGTTTCCTTCCTTGCCACCCCATGGCGCCCCACGCTCTCAAGCGCCCCTCTTCTGAGCTCCAGACCCACGCCTGCTACCAGCTCAGAGAGAGCTCCACCCGCACGGCCTAAGCAGTCGGGGCTCCACACATTTCGAAGCCAAACCTGCCGCCTTGCCAGCACCTGCTCTGCCACCTGCCTCCTGGGACAAAAACATCCCAGCCTGAAACCTGAGCTCCCCTGTCCTCATCTCCTTCCTGCCCACTGTCTCTGCCAGCCTCGGGACACCTCGCCTTGCTTCCCTCCCTGCCCCCGCCCCCTCCCAGCCCCCTGACCAGTCTGGCCTCCAGACTGGGCTCTGTGTCCATCTACACTAAGGGCCGGGGATCTGGTTCAAACATAAGGCTGGTACCCCTTTCCCCTGGGGCCCCATCACTGGGTCTAGAACTTTCCCCAGGGGAGAATACTGCATCCTGGGGAAGCTGGAGGGCTCAGGGCACTGTCCGCTGCCACGATGACAGAAAACGCAGGCACAGGTCGGGGAAGGAAGGAATCTGCAGTGCTCTGGGCCACCCCAGAACAACTCATCCCACCCCCTGCACATTTGCAAATCCCACCAGGCATACTTAGCCGTCGAAAAGCCTGTCGATAGCTATTTGAGCCTAGAATTTCATTCTGTTTTACACATAAACAAGGTAATTTTGCAGTTTAATAGTCACTGAATTTTCCAGGAATACGCTCATGTAAATCAAGTGAAACTGCCAGAAAACCATTTCTCAACACTGGCACTGAGCGTGCCAGTGGTGTGCCTTTCCCGTGGGGGGAGGGGAGGCGCACACTTGCTTAAAAAGGCAGATTCTGGGGGCTGGAGAGATGGTACAGGGGAGTAAGGCACTTATCTTACATTTGATCGAACCGGGGTTCAATAGCTGGTACCCCCACCGGGTATCCCCCGCATCACCAGGAGTGATCCCTGAGCACGGCATCTGGGGTAATCAGCCCTGAGCACTGCCCAGTGTGCCCCCAACCCCAGGGTCCAGCTGCGGAAGCAGCCACGCAGCCCTGCTCCCACTGGCGTGCACAGACAGTGCTTGTCTGTGAGGAAAACATGTTCTGGAGTGGTTTTCCTCTCACAATCACTTGGAGGAATGGTGTGTTTATTTTTAGGACCAGGAGACAGCAAAAAGGCTCTTGGGGAAAGGAGCACAATTCGTTCCACCTCAGCTTGGCATGTGCATGTGGAAGTCCTCAGATGAGGAGGCGGAGTCTTCACAGCCACGGGAAAGAGATTCCACACACAGGCTGGGTGCTGGCGGACCAAGCCCGCGTGGTCCATCTAGGTAAGCGTGCAAATGAACTCTGGGATCAGGTGAAGAGCTAAGGTCAACAGAGAACATCAATGAAGCAAACCACATGGAAGATTCTGGCTTAGGGAGATTTCTGCCCATGGGTTTTATGAGAGGTCACACAGCATACACCACCCGTCACTCAGGGTCCCCGAGGCTCAGCAGAACAGCCCCCAGGGCAGAGAGCAGCAGAGTCACCGGGGCCAGAGACATTGAGAATTCAGCACCCAGAGAGGTCCAGGCTCTGAGCTCAGCCCTCCAGCTCTCAGATAATCAACTAATAGAGTCCAAATAATCTAATCATGAAGTAATAAATGCACACGGTAAGAAATACAACGGATCTCCTATTCAACAGAATTATACATCAGCTGCTCTGTCAAGATGATAATGAAACATCAGACAATCTGTGCGAGTACCGTGCCAAGGAGGAGACATACAAATTGGGCTCCTCCATTCCTCATGGAAATGAGAAGATTCTAAACTAATCAATTAGCTCCACGTCCCCCACGACCGCCACCCCATCCTGCATTACCATTCCTCTTCATGAAATTTCCTGGGAAACCCACTTACTCTGCTGTGATCGGGGCCATCAAATGAAAATCATGTTCTCTGCTGAACACGGGGAGAAACTTTACATTGTAATGTAAGATGAACTGATTAAGGGCACTTAATCTGTGAACAGCTAATTCTTAAAAATCTTGAAAGCGGAGTGGATGAAATGTCGGGAAGGAGGAAGGCGGCTTCAAAAAAAAAATGGATTCTGGCGCTCAGCAGGCGGCCTTATTAACAATTACAGTAACTAGGGCCTTTCTTTCCAAAATAATGCTCCATGAGTTAGAATGAAGATCCAATCTTTGGGGAAATGAGGTGGAAAATACTCTTCCTGCGAGGAGGTTGCTCGGGGCGTTGGGAGTTACCCTGAGAGATGGCAGGTAGCTCAAAGAGGAGCACGGTTTAGCTTCCAGAGGCAAATGTCATCTCAACCAGCAGCTCACACATTGGAAGGGGATTGCAAAGCCAAGGTTAAAAACTGGAATCAATTATAAGAAAAATGAAAACTGAGGTCAGAGAGATAGTAGAGCAGGCAGGGCACTGGCCTTGCAGGGGGCTGACCTGGGTTCAATCACAGGGTACCTCAGATGGATCTCCACACACTTCCAGAAATGAGTGATCCCTGGGCACAGAGAGGAGTAAGCCCTGAGCACTGCTAAATGTGGGCAAAAACAAACAACCCCCCCCCAAAAAAAAACAAACAAAAAGAAAAAGCACTCTCTTCATTGACCAAAATCTGAGAAAGATTTCAGAATCATTTTTTTTCACTTTTGTAAATTCAAGGTCTCATTATGAGTTTTTATTTATGTGAGAGGATTTTAAACTAACACAGCTTAAAAATCAAAATACCCAAGCACACAGGAAATAACTACCAAGATCGGACACATGGAACCCAGGAAATCCCACCACACACTTGGATGGGACCACCAGTGAAAAGAAACAACGATCTGAGAATTATTTCGAAAATCACTTTGCCTTTAGAGGCCACTGTTCCCCCCTCTCCAGGATTGTGTGTGTATGTGTGTGTGTGTGTGTTGGGGGGGGGGGGGTGGCAGGAATGGTGGGGTCCAGAACACCAAGATCTGCTGAACTCTGGCTCCAGGAGTCACATCTGGTTGGCAGAAACATGCATCCGAGATGTCAACTAAGAGACACTTGAAACTTAAAAACCCTTTGAAGGTTGCCAGAGAGAGTAAGATAGTTAAGTACCGCGAGCAAGGCACTTGCCTTCACGTGGCGATCCCAGTTGGATCCCCGGCACGACCTATGGGTGTTGGAGCACTGCCAGAAGTTACCCCTGAGCACAGGAATACGCCCTGAGCACTGCCAGGTGAATGTCCCCACCCACCACCCCAACCTCTCCCCTCCAAAAAAAACCCGTAAAAAAACCCGTAAAAAATAAAACCCCTGTGTCCTGGGCATCAGTAAAAGGTTTACGAAACACGGATGCCAGCTCTAGGAGACCTTCAATAAGTTGCATGTGGAACTTTCAAGTCGATGACAGGAACACCGACTTTTGAATAGTTACAGCTCACCACATCTGTTTTATGGCCTCCACGAGAACAGATGACGTACTGCTTCTACACAGGACTGCGGTATGACCCCTCCATGAACAGGCCTTTCTGCGTCAGTTAAACCCTTTAACAATTGTTCCAGGCGGGCCGCTCCCACCAGGCCATTCCGCATTGTGGTTGGGAGTGACTGAGTGAGAATTCCGGGGTCTAAATCCCAGCTCTCGGCAGGGAGTCTTTTTATTTTTTTTTTGGGGGGGGGCTTATAAGACTTACTCCTGGCTCTGCTCTCAGGAATCACTCCTGCCATGTGAAGACAAGTGCCCGACCCCCTGTACTAGCAGTCCAGTGTTGGGCTGGTGGGGGTTTGAGTCAAACTTAGTGACTTTGTTTCCCCAAGTATAAAATGCAACCCCACCTCAGAGGGTCTTAACAGAAATTGAAAAGGCTGGATGCCTAAGACACAGGAAATCCCCCCAATAAACACCAGCTATTATTATATCTTCTTATAAGGGGTTCAAGGCATTTGGCGACACCAGGTAGTGTTCAGGAGCTATTTTTGGCCCTATGCTCCGAAGTTACCCCTGGTGGTGTTCAGTAGCACATACGGGGTGTCAGGGACTAAAACTGAGATTGGCCATGTGCAAGGCAACATCTAACCTGGTGGTATCACTGTATCACTGTCATCCCGTTGCTCATTGATTTGCTGGAGTGGGCACCAGTAACGTCTCCATTGTGAGACTTGTTGTTACTGTTTTTGGCATACTGAATACACCATGGGTAGCTTGTCAGGCTCTGCCGTGCAGGCAGGATATTCTTGATAGCTTGCTGGGCTCTCCGAGAGGGACAAAGGAATCAAACCCGGGTCAACCACGTGCAAGGCAAACACCTTATCCGCTGTGCTATCACTCCAGTGTGCTTGCTTATTTCTTCTCTGGAGAAGCTTCTGTTCTTTCTGGAACACATTCCCTCTTTCTCTGCTCTCACATCTTTCTAAGCATAAAAACTATCTTTCTTCACTAAAATAAAAAAGTCTAAGGCAGTTGTCAGCTGAAACTTTGGGAAGTGTAAGCACTATAAACCTATCTTTTCCCCACACACCCCAGACACTATTCCCCACACACCCCAGACACATTCAGAATTTTAAAGAACAGGATCATAAATTTTGTTTCTCCCTATCCTTCTGAATGAAAATGGGAAATGCTTCCAGAAACAGAAACTGCTAATTTCATCGTGAGGCAGGGAATTAGAGGCACATGCAAATAATTCTTCCAAAGGAAAAATTTTGGCTGGATGGTTGTTTTTTAAAAACCATCAAGACTTATGTCAGTAACATTTAATTTTCTATTTTATTACTTTTCTTTTGGGGAGGACTGCTAGCCACACCCAGCTGTGCTCAGGGATCACTCCTGGTGGTGCTTGGGGGACCGTAGATAGAGGCCTGGGTTGAACCCAGATGAGCACATGCACAGCAAGTGTCTTACCCAATTTCTGTCTCTGCAGCCACTCAAGAGCACTTGTCGAGCACCTACCAGGTGTCAGGCTCAGAGAAGGAAATGGGGAAGGACAGTGACCCCCGACAAGGTGTCAGAAAGCCCCAGGGTCTTAACAGCAGGGGCAGGCAAGAGAGTAGACAGATATGAACCCTGCTCGCCCCCAAAAGTCCAGCTATGGTCAGGGAGCTGGACGGCTGGGAAGAGTCCTCTGGCAAGACCAGGGCAGGAAAAGGCATTGTCCTTGCTGACTTTTGGGAAGCACTTCCCTGGTCACGAGGTGACTTTCCCCCTTACAGTTCTCATAAATTCCATTCACAAGAAATCCATCCATCCACAGCTTTCGAATTGCACCTGCTCTTTACAGGCTTTTCCCTCTTTGTAAATGGTCCTTTCAGTGTCTATCCTGACAAGCCTTTCAACCCATACCTTGTATTTACATATCACAGCAACAGCCTCTTATTTAGATGTCAAACACCAATACCTAAAAATCCCAGATGTAGGCAAAACACACAAGAAGCACCCCAAGGGCCCAAGTCATTCTCCAACCAAGCAACTTTTGCTAAAATTCAGTCCCCTGTCATCTCTGGATGTGGTTACCTTTACTTTACACATATAGGTAGAGAGTTTGTGCATCCCCACCCCAACAGAATAGGCAGACAAGAATCTGAGGAATTAACTGGGAATGTGATGTCTGCCTTCAGGAATTATCTGAAGTTACAAACCAGCAGTACTACTTGGATTTTACTGCAGGAAATTTAGTTTTTAATAGAACCAGGAAGGACTAAGCTAGGCCCATGCAAGTTTCTGTATCTAAACTCTTGCACAAAAAAGTCATCTATCCTAGTGAAAGACTATTTTCTACTTTATTAATATTTCAAAAGAAAAAATAACCCAAATATGTCATCAAAATATGTTTTGAATTTTTTCTTAAAAAATTCTATCCTAGGGGTCAGAGAGTATAGCTAGCAAGATGCTTGCCTTGCATGTGGCCATTTCAGGTTCAATCCCTAGCACCCCATATGGTCCCCCAAGATCCCATCAGGAGTGATCCCTGAGTGCAGAGCCAGTAGTAATCTCTGATCACAACTGGATGTGGCAAGAAAACAAATAAATTCAATTCCAGGGGCTAAAAAAATTAATAGCAAATAGGGCCCTGGTCTTGCATGCAGTTGGCCTGGGTTCAATCCCTGGTGACCGTATGGTCCCCTGAGCAACAACAGGAGTGATCCCTGATCACAGAGCTGGGAGTTAAGTCCTGAGCACATCCAGGTGTGATCCACCCCCACCTCCACAAATCCCAAATTTAAGTTCATGCTCGGAACCCACCAGCCTGAATAGCTTTCGCACATATTTAATGAGCTTGGTCAGTATCATCCTGATAAAGAAAAGATGAAAAACCACTATTAGATGTTGGATATTAACCCTAACTGTTTTAGGTTTCATCAGTGAATTGCCCCTTTTCCTTCCCCCCAGAGAAGCTTACAATGCTCTTGTAAGCACCCCCTAATCTCCTGAGTTTATCTTTAACCTTTCCTTTGTGGTTTACCTTTCATTGTCACAATTCCCCAAGTCAGTCTTGGTTACTTATAAGTCAAAATTTAGGTGACTCTGGACTCTGTATTTGAAGTGAATTACCTGTTTTTCTATTTCCCCTATATTTTACTAAAGAGCAATGTTCTTTGCTTAAACACAGAAAGACCGTTAATGCTATGCTCCTAGTATATGGTAGTTGATTGACTCTGAAATATATCCACTCCTGGGCATCCATCATAACTACTTAACTCAGGCTTCAGTTGCCATAGTTCCTAACACCCTCAAAGAGAGGTCCAGCCATGGGACTGGGATAGACCTGGGGTGAGTGGCGAAGCTACCCCAGTATCAAAATGGGACAGTCTAGAAAGCATAAATTCATGGTCTTGGTGCAAGACCTTGTTATGACTTAAGAGATAGGACCCCCATGGGGAACGACAAGCTGAAATAGACTGAGGACTTAGTCTGGGACTTACCGTAAAGGGCTTGCTTGCTCCCAGGGAGCTAAGTTTTGGAGCCTGTATCTCCTACTGTGTTAATTCAAATAACTTCAAGTATTAATAAGAAGTAAACTTTACTGTTTAATATGTACAACTAAAGGGAAACAGAAAAAGCAATATAGATGTCCCATGAGACAGAGTCTCCTTGAGTTGATCCCCCCGAGAGAATTGTCTCCACCAAAATGCTTTACCTCTGTCAATGATCAATCACACAGCCTATACCTTGAGCCCCTTCAGACATTAAGTATGCTAGCAGCTCTGCATTAAAGGGGTCATTTTTGCCATCTACCCTGAGTGTCTCCCCACCCCCTCTCACCATGAGTCCCCGGGCTCTTTGTTCCTCTGCTGGAAGCCTGGGGAAGTGCTTCTCAGCCCCAGAAGTTGCATCCCCACATTGTGAACTCACAGTTAGGGAAATGCTGACCATTGTTATCTAAATATTAGGGGGGAGTAAATTCTAAGATTAAAACACAAGAAGTTTTGAAAGAAGTTTATTATGTTTGTTTCTAGAATTTTCTACTATTCAATATTAGCAAACTGCAACTAGAAAAATTCAATATGATTTTTTTAAACAAAATCCAGATATATGTTTTTGAGTGTATGAGTTTTCCAAATGACTGGTTCATTTCAATATTGTCTGGAAACATCTTTGGTCTGAATTTTTATGCATTAGAGTCTATCTTGAAATCACATACAAATACTACAATAAAACCAGATAAGATAGTACACTAAATATATATTGCAAGGAGAATAATTTATGTGGCTAATTCTGGTGCTTCAAAACATCAAAATTGCTTTTTTTCCAATGTGATTTTTATCTATTGTATTTTTTTTATCTGTGTGTTTATTGGGAGCTGGTGGAATAAATCACACATGGGGAGATTTTATAGCTACCATACTTGGTTTTCAGTTTAAGGAAAAATTCCTCCTTTTTTTCCCCCCCTTTTCCCCAAAGCCCAGTAGGTTTATAAATAAATACTCAGCCCAGAGGGAAGACTTGGGGAGTTACAGGTGAACGTTTTATCTGAATTTTCGGGGCCCAGTTTTGTTTGAACAGCTCCTCTAGGAACACATCTAGGCAAACGACATGAAACAGGAAACAGACTAATTGGTTCAGTGATGTCAGCCACTACCACTACTGGCCCAAACCTCACATTTCAATCAAAGGTTGGGTGGGGAGTATATTTTTTTTTCAACTTAAAATTTCTTCCCAGTTTTCTCCTTTTTTGGCTAGGGTAGAGAAATTCCATCAGAGGCCTCATACACAAATAACTAATGTGAGAGACATGTGAGCAGATATCACATTTGCTCCTCATTTTCCAAACCAAAATTCAGGAGGTAAGGTCTAAAACCTGGAAGAATATTTGGGAACCAAATGGTTTCAGAAACCCCAAAACATGGGACCCCTGAAGCTGTGATGGTTCGCATGGGGCCCCTTCCACCCCCTCAGACCAGATTTATTTCATAAGGCAGTCCTCACTCTGAATGACCAGACTTCTGCCAACAGACAGACAAGGCAAGATGGGGTCCAACATCTCAGAGCACATGACCCAGTCATTTGGGAAAGTAAGTTGGAAAGGACCAGGGAGGCCCTCGAGGCCACCAGCTATGTGACAACATGGCCAGAGTCAGCAAGAGAAAGCATCACGGTCTTTCCTGTAAGAAGTACACAGAACAGAACTCTGGGGCTGTGCGCCAAGGGCTATGGAGAAGCTAAGGAAGTGAACCTCAGTTTCCTCTGTGTACCTCTAATGAGGAAGAAGTTGTACTCAGATGAGAGATGAGTTTCCTGGAAGACTTAAAAATAGACATTATGGTAGACAGAGGTCAACAAAAGAAACCTCTTGTCTCAAATGGATTATCTTTCAGGCACATCTTTCTCTGAAGCTCTTCTGTGATTTATAAGCAATCATGGAGCTTCAAAATAAGATACTCTCATTTTTAATCTACAATGTATAGGTATACATTGTAGATTAAATATATAATCTAAATAACCTAAATTAAATACATAGGTATATATATATGTTTTTTTTCACTAGGAAACCCCAAGTTTGTCCGTAATAATGAACACACTATAACCCAATGGACAGGCCACAGACAATAGCAGATGTTTCTGAGAGAAAGAATAGAGCACTTTCAGGCAATTATACAATTACATAATATGACTGTGTTTACATTATCAAAGGGAGGCAGAACCAATTTCCTAGCTACTTCAAATTAATAACTCCATTTACCTCAATTATCTGGCAGGCAGAGTCTAAATAATCTGAGTAATTACCTCAATTCACTCTGATGATATAGATTTGGCCTGTGAGTCCAGAAGGAAATTCTCCTTCTAGAACACACCCACCGTCACAAATGTCAAAATTTACAAGAGCAAACTCACGTCAGCTTCGTCTATAGGCAGTACAAGTAAACTCTCTCCGTTATTCAGCAGATCAAAACTGGTTATGCTGTCAATAATCAAGGTTTGAAAAATTTTGTGGGTTTTTTTTCTGTCTAAAAGTCAGAATCATGGAATTTTAGAGGTTATAAAGTACAATACACTGCCCAAGATCTAAAATATACTTTGGGCAGTGGTCAAATGGAAATCCAACCTACCAACTCACAACAAAAAGGAAGCTGCCCCAAAGCCCAAAGGCTTATGCTCTGATCCTGGCTCATTTAATCTAGAGACATCTTTACCTCTCTGAGACCCAGAGTCTCCCTCTGCACAATGGTAGAAATAATGGTCATGAAATTTGCTTAGAAATGGATAGACATGGAGGGTATCATGTTAAGTGAAATGAGTCGGGAAAGAGAGGGATAGACACAGAAGGACTGCACTCATTTATGGAATATAAAATAACATAACATGAGGCTGACACTCAAGGACAGTAGATACAATCATCTGGAGGATTGTTCCATAGCTGGAAACCTGCCTCATGAGTGGAGGAGAGAAGGCAACTGGAATAGAGACGGGATCACTAAGAAAATGATGGCTGGAGGAACCAGTTAGGATGGGAGATGCATGCTGAAAGTAGATAATGGACCAAACATGATAACCTCTCAGTATCTGTATTCCAAACCATAATGCCCAAAAGTAGAGAGGAATGGGGAATATTGTCTGCCATGGAGGTAGGGCAAGGGTGGGAAAGGGGGGTATTACTGGGGACACTGGTGGTGGGAAATGTGCACTGGTGGAGGGATGGGTGTTTGATCATTGTGTGATTGTAACCCAAACATGAAAACTTATAACTATCTCATGGTTATCCAATAAAATTTTTTAAAAATACACTGAAAAAAAAAAGAAATAATGCAACCACCTTAAAGGGTTCATTCTACAGCTACATAAGCTTATGTAAGGTAAAGCATTTGGGCAGTTCTTGGAAAGTACTATCGCCTTCAAATGCTATTATTATTACAGCCATCAGTATCCTCATTGGATTTAATGGTGATGACCCACCTCAAATATATGTATCTGACAGAATGCAATCTCCAGAACCGGTGACTATTATCTTGGGAGGCAAAAGATGAGGTTAATTAGGGATCCTGAGAGGAGTTTATCCTGGATTATCCAGCTAAGCCCTAATGCAATCACATACATCCTTTAAAGATGGAAGCAAAGGGGGTTTGAGACCAACACAGAGAAGAGGCATGTACAGAGCAGGACTGTGAAGATAGAGCATGCAGTGACTCCTAGGAGCCAAAGAATGCTGACAGTCTCGAAAGCTGGAAAAGGAAGGGGACGCATTCACCCCAAAGAGCTTCCAGAGAGAATGTGGCTCAGCTAACACTCTCAACTCACAGACTTCAGGCCCCCAGAGTTGTGGGGAAATGAATTTCCGTAGCCTTAAGTTACCATATTTAGGGTAGCTTTTCACAGCAGTCCTAGAAACCAATATACCCACCTTAATGGACACAGGGCTGGTGACCTGTCATCTGCATCCTGACAGTGTTAACCACAATGATAAGGCCCAAGGTGGCTGCAAGTGGGAAGTGCCCAAAGGCCAGTGTAACTGGTTGTGAGGCAACAGATGAGGTTAATTAGGAATCCTGAGTGGAGGAGTTTATCCTGGATTATCCAGTGAGTCAGACAAAAGTAGAGGGCAGCAGCATGCAAGAGACATTGAATGAACAGGTTTGGGGTGAAGGAGCAGAGTCAGGGAAGTAAAGACATTCGTAAGGTGGCAGCTCACCCTATAAAACTGTTCATCTACCAGTTACAGTAATCTAAAATGCTGGTAAGTCTTTTGTTTTTAGGTATTGTTGTTTTATGATCTTTGACTGCTCAATAGCCCCCCTTTTTTTTTCTCAGAAACAACAGCACTTTATAAATAATTTTATTTGTTAATTAATATTATACAAAGTGAATAATGTCTCTGCATATTTTTCATTACTGAGAGTTAGAAATAGTCCCCCCTTTTTTTGGTATTCATTATGCTTGGATTTTGCACAGCTTTTAGAATCTGTATGTTACTATCTCTCATAGGCATGGGGAAATTCTTAGCCATTATCTTTTTAGTACTGCTCTGTCCTGTCCCTTTTTCTGAAAACAATTAAAAACACACATATATCAGGCTCTGACTGTTCATGGAACCCACTTGTCTCATATTCTTTTCTACATGTTACATGTTCTCCTCTCTCCCATTCACTTTTTAATAATTTCTATTAACCTTTTTTTCTATTCTCTATTCATTCTCTGTGACATATGATCTGTTAAACCCTATTCTATTGAGTTCTTAATTTTAGATGTATCTTTCCCAACATGAGAATGTTCATTCGAGTCTTTTATATAGGTTCCAATTCTCTGCTGAAATTTTTCATCTTTCTAGTTTTTCACTTAATACAATTTTCTTGACTGCATTAATCAGTTACTATAATTTTTTTCTTCCACTAAATCAAATTAGTTCCTTTGGAGCTACCCATAAATCTGTTCTGCTATCTGTTTGGTTTTTTTTTAGGTCATGTTGGCAAGCTTTATTATTATTGACTCATATCGTAAATCATCTGTTTAAAAAAAAACTTGTGGCAACTTCTGATGAAGTTACTTTCCTCAAGAGATGCTTGTTCTTGGGGCTGGAGCGATAGCACAGCAGGTAAGGCGTTTGCCTTGCACTCGGCTGATCTGGGGTTCGATTCCCAGTATTCCATATGGTACCCCGAGTACCGCCAGGAGTAATTCTTTTTTTTTTTTTTTTTTTTTTTTTTAATAATTTATTTATTTTTTAATTACTGAGTCACAGTGAGGGTACAGTTACAGATTCACACATTTTCGTGCTTGTTTTTCCCTCATGCAATATTCGAGAGTCCATCCCTCCACCAGTGTCCATTCTCTATCACTTTTGAACCCAGTATCTCTCCCACCCCCCTATCCCATCCCCCCATCCTACTCTGCCTCTGTGGCAGAGTATTCCAATTTGTTCTCTCTCTCTCCTTTTGTTTTTTTTTAAATTTTTTTTTTTTTTACCTCAAATGATATTTTATTTTTTTTTTTCACCAGTGCCCATTCTCCACCACCCGTAAACCCAGTGTCCCTCCCACCCTCCCCAATCCCATCTCCCCCCCACCCCACCCTGCCACTGTGGCAAGGCATTCCCTTCTGTTTTCTCTCTCTAATTAGCTGTTGTGGTTTGCAATAAAGGTGTTGAGTGGCCGCTGTGCTCAGTCTCTAGCCCTCATTCAGCCCGCAACTCCCTTCCCCCACATGGCCTTCGACTACAATGTAGTTGGTGATCGCTTCTCTGAGTTGACCTTTCCCCGGAACGTGAGGCCAGCCTCGAAGCCATGGAGTCAACCTCCTGGTACTTATTTCTACAGTTCTTGGGTGTTAGTCTCCCACTCTGTTATTCTATATACCATAGATGAGTGCAATCTTTCTATGTCTGTCTCTCTCTTTCTGACTCATTTCACTCAGCATGAAACTTTTCATGCCCATCCACTTGACTACAAAATTCTTGACCTCCTTTTTTCTAACAGCTGCATAGTATTCCATTGTATAGATGTACCAAAGTTTCCTCAACCAGTCATCCGTTCTGGGGCATTCGGGTTTTTTCCAGATTCTGGCTATTGTAAACAGTGCTGCGATGAACATACATGTGCAGATGTTGTTTCGATTGTACTTTTTTGCCTCTCTGGGATATATTCCCAGCAGTGGTATTGCTGGGTCAAATGGGAATTCAATATCTAATTTTTTGAGAGTCGTCCAAATTGTTTTCCAGAAGGGCTGAACCAGTCGGCATTCCCACCAGCAGTGAAGAAGGGTCCCTTTCTCCCCACATCCTCTCCAACAGCGGTTGCTTTTGTTCTTTTGGATGTGTGCTAGTCTCTGTGGTGTGAGGTGGTATCTCAAAGTTGTTCTGATCTGCATCTCTCTGATGATTAGTGATGCAGAGCACTTTTTCACGTGCCTTTTGGCCATTCGTATTTCTTCCTTGGTAAAGTTTCTGTTCATTTCTTCGCCCCATTTTTTGATGGGGTTGGATGTTTTCTTCTTGTAGAGTTCAACCAGTGCTTTATATACCATTGATATCAACCCCTTATCTGATGGGTATTGTGTAAATATCCTTTCCCATTCTGTGGATAGTCTTTGTATTCTGGTCACTGTATCTCTTGCGGTGCAGAAGCTTTTTAGTTTAATGTAGTCCCATTTGTTGATCTCTGTTTTTACTAGATTGCTTAGTTCCGTGTCACCTTTGAAGATACCTTTATCTTCAATATCGTGGAGGGTTTCGCCGACCTTGTCTTCAATGTACCTTATGGTTTGTGGTCTAATGTTGAGGTCTTTAATCCATTTTGATCTGACTTTTGTGCATGGTGTCAGGTCAAGGTCTAAACCCATTTTTTTGCATGTGGTTGTCCAGTTGTGCCAGCACCATTTGTTAAAGAGGCTTTCCTTGCTCCACTTCACATCTCTTGCTCCCTTATCAAAGATTAGATGGTCATACATTTGGGGTTGTGTGTAGGGATATTCCACCCTGTTCCATTGGTCTACGGCTCTGCCTTTGTTCCAGTACCATGCTGTTTTAATTGTTACTGCTTTGTAGTAAAGTTTGAGGTTGGGGATGGTGATGCCTCCCATCATCTTTTTCCCAAGAATTGTTTTAGCTATCCTTGGACGTTTGTTATTCCATATGAATTTTAGGATTGCTTGATCCATTTCTTTGAAGAATGTCATGGGTATACTTATAGGGATCGCATTGAATCTGTATAATGCTTTAGGGAGTATTGCCATTTTGACAACATTGATTCTCCCTATCCACGAGCAGGGTATATGTTTCCATTTCCTCATGTCCTCTTTGATTTCATGGAGTAGCGTTATGTAGTTTTCTTTGTAAAGGTCTTTTACTTCCTTGGTTAAGCTGATTCCGAGGTACCTGATTTTCTGGGGCACGATTGTGAATGGGATTGCATTTTTCATGTCCCTTTCCTCTGCCTCATTGTTTGCATATATGAAGGCCATGGATTTTTGGGTATTGATTTTGTAGCCTGCAACTTTACTGTATAAGTCTATTGTTTCTAAGAGTTTCTTAGTAGAGGTTTTAGGCTTCTCTAGATATAGTATCATGTCGTCTGCAAATAGTGAGAGTTTGATTTCTTCCCTTCCTATCTGGATGCCCTTAATCTCTTTTTCTTGTCTAATAGCTATCGCAAGTACTTCCAGTACTATATTGAAGAGGAGTGGTGAGAGTGGGCATCCTTGTCTTGTGCCTGATCTCAGAGGAAAGGCCCTTAGTTTTTCCCCGTTGAGGATAATGCTTGCCGTAGGCTTGTGATAGATGGCTTCGACTATCTTGAGGAATGTTCCTCCAAACCCCATTTTGGCGAGGGTTTTCATCATGAAAGGATGTTGGATCTTGTCAAATGCTTTCTCTGCATCTATTGATATGATCATATGGTTTTTATCTTTCCTTTTGTTGATATGCTGGATTATGTTGATTGATTTCCGAATGTTAAACCATCCTTGCATCCCTGGGATGAATCCCACTTGGTCGTGATGTATGATCTTTTTGATGAGTTGTTGGATCCTATTTGCTAGTATTTTGTTGAGGATCTTCGCATCGGTGTTCATCAGGGAAATTGGTCTGTAATTTTCTTTCTTAGTGGTGTCTTTGTTTGCTTTTGGTATTAGGGAGATATGTGCTTCATAGAAACTGTTTGGGAGAGTTCCTGTTTTTTCAATTTCGCCAGGAGTAATTCTTGAGTGCAGAGCCAGGAGTAACCCTGAGCATCGCCAGATGTGACCCAAAAAGCAAAGAGAGAGAGAGAGAGAGAGAGAGAGAGAGAGAGAGAGAGAGAGAGAGAGAGAGAGAGATGCTCGCTCTTTCTCAGGCTCTGCAGTAAAAGTTGGGGTGGAGGATGGGGATAATCACCCAAACTAGGAGGGATTTAGGCTTACTCCTCTCCTAATGCCTGTCCTCTACGGCTTTCAACTCAGACCCTGACATGCTCTCCTCCTGCCAACACAGATTCTGCACTCCAACTTCTCTCTTTGGAACACCAAACATTCCTTTTGCTTTTCAGGCGCTTCCTAATAAGCCTATGATCCTTCCGTTGCTGCAACATCAGAATCAAACTGTCAGGTGGGGGAAATTTACAGTGTAGCTGGAACTCATCAAGTCCCCCCCGCCGCCCGTGCATCTCTGCTCTTCAATCTCGGAAAACCACCAAAGCCTGGCTGATTCCTCCTTCCTAGATCAGTTTTGTGGCCCCTGGGCAAAGCCTTCCTTTCCAAATCACCTGCACTCAGAAGCAAAACTGCCTCCAGGGAGGAAGGAGGCATCTCAGGATCTCAGCCCACCTCCTCCGGTTCCCCCATGCCAGCGTCGCAGCGCTCCCTGCTTTAACACCTCCCAGATGCATTTACACCCAGGGACTCTTGTTATTTTCGATGACTTTTATTTTTGCTCCTCTCTGGAACATGAGTTCTTCTCAAAACAACTCACTCTTACCCAGCAGCAGCAATCCTTCCTGTATGTTTTTCAAAGTGCTTTCACTATATCCTGTATGTTTTTCACTATATTCCATTTTTAAAGTATTTTAATTTTTAAATTAAAATCATACGATTTCATTTTCCCTCACAAGCCTATGAGGAAAAACAGGGTAGTGTTTCTTATTTGATTAGTACTCAAGGATGATAGTGAGACTGGGCTGGGCAGACTATGAGGTGCAGGTCAAATTCAGCCCATTGCCTGTTTTTATAACATTAGGCTACACACTATATTTTCAGGGGCTGCTCTGCCATCAGAACAGCAGAGTTGGGCAGTTATGAGAAGGAACATATGAGGGCCAGAGCTATACAGTACAGTGCGTATGGTGCTTGCCTTGCATACCACCAACCCCAGTTCAATCCCGTCATCCCGGCATTTGGTCCCTCGAGCACCACAGGAATGATCCCAAGTGAAGAGTCAGGAGTAATTCCTGAGCATTGACAGGTGTGCCCCCCCCCCGAAAAAAAAAAGACATGGGAGAGAGAGCAAGAGAGAGAGAGCACACATAACCTGCAAAACCAGAAGTATTCACTCTCTCTTTACAGAAAGTTTTCAGCCCATTTTAAATGAAGGAAACTGAGGATGAGACACGCCCAGTGACCTACCAGTTAGTGTTAGAGAGAAGTTTGCATCTAAGTCCCCTCATTTTTATTCCATCCACCTCTCTTTTCTTCCAATTTGCTTCCTATCATGATGATTTATCATAATCTTTTAAAAAAAAAGATTAACATAAGGAAAGAGGGATGAGTATAAACCAGCTAGTCCCGAGTGTCTGAAAAACAGAAGTCCAAGCAAACACAATTAAGGACGCTCTTATCTTTAGAATATCTGGGGGAATTTCAACATTCACCTTGGAAATCTGCTGAAACAAATACCAGAAGGCAAGTATTCAAGGATGCCACTTTGAGGCAAGGAAGTCTTAATATTTCATAGGATTTGGTGATGTCATTTGGAAAATGAACATGCAGAATAGAACAATGGTAAAAATCCCGAAAAAAAAAATGTGTTTAACAATGGCCACTCAACACCTTTATTGCAAACCACAACACCTAATTAGAGACAGAGAACAAAAGGGAATACCCTGCCACAGTGGCAGGGTGGGGTGGGGGGGAGATGGGACTGGGGAGGTGGGAGGGATACTGAGCTTACTGGTGGTGGAGAATGGGCACTGGTGAAGGGATGGGTTCTCGAACTTTGTATGAGGGAAACATGAGTACAAAAATGTATAAATCTGTAACTGTACCCTCACGGTGATTCACTAATTAAAAATAAATAAATTTTTTTAAAAATGTGTTCAATTTTTATCCACTTGATTGCTGAAAGCTATCATCAAGGCAGTTCCTTGAGCTAAGCACAAATACACACACACAAAACAACTTGGAAAAGTAGATTTGCTAGTGGTTGTTAGCACACACAGAGAATGGCTGTGTACACACATGTACACACACACACACTCATACACACACACTATGCTTAAGCAAAACAACTTTAAAAAGCTGATATTCTTCCAAGCATTAATAGTGACTTAAAAGAAAGACTATCTTACTCCTCCCTTACCCCACCCTCTGCCTCTGCTTAACACAAAGACATGGTAATTTGGTTAATTTTAATAAATTTATACCATCTGAAAAGCAGTGTACTTCAGCATCCCACGCCAACATGGATGCAAAAATATTTCAGAATCATGAGGTCACCAAAATTATTCTCCATACAAAAAGACCTGTAGGGGGTAGTTAGTCTTTTATTTCTCACCACATTGATTATTTCACTGCTACAGAGAAATGGGGCTGATCAGGGAATACCCATCTGTCAGTTAGAGTGCTCCTGCCCCCCGCCCCCATTTTTCCCAGGGAAAACGTGTTCAAGGCTGGAAAAGGCTAAACAAGGCATCAGAGAGAAGAGAGACTGATTTATGAACGTAGAGGAGGTGTGCCCTGATTGCCAAGGAGAAACGTGCCTTCTGCAAGAGGTCAGGCACGGACTCGGGAGACGGGGATGCTTTCTGGGCTGGCCTGGCAGAAGCCCACGCACCATTCTCCTAGGGACTCTGAGTTTTTTCAGAGACGCAAAAGCAAAAGTAGAACTCGGTTCCCATTTCCATGAGTGAGACGGGTAAAGGGGCATCGTTCTGTGCCATTTACTCTCTGACTTCCTCAAGCGCTCCCCAGCTCCCACTTTGGGAGGTTGAGCCCCGGAAGGAGGCCAATATAGCTCCACGATGCTGCATCTCTCTGGCCTCTTCGTCAGCCACAAGGAGCCTGCTCTGAGCTGCTCTGGCAATGGTGAGTCCCTGCAAAACACATCACCTCGGGACCCCTGCTGGCATGGCGGTAAGGATCTACTTGAGAATTAACATGGAAAATGTGGCAGCACTTTCTTCTACCTTGTCATATGGTCTACTGGAGGTAGATTAATCTCTACACAATTCACAAACACTCTGTCTTTTCTACCAAAGGGGGATTCCAACCTGGGATGCAGGGTGTGACTCAAGTTGAAGAGCATATGCCTTGCCAGTGTGAAACCTTGGATTTGATCCCTGGTGCCACATGGCCCCTTCAAATATCCCTGGGTGTGCCTCCTCCACCCCACAGCACTAAGAATAATGATAACAACAAGTAAAAGAATTCAGTATTTACAAAGCAATGGTCCACTAAGGGAATAAGCGCGCGCGCGCACACACACACACACACATACACACACACACACACACACACACACACACACGCTGAAATACATCTCATAGCTGAAAACAAAGGAGGCCATTGAGGGCCTACTCTAAGCTCTTACAAAACATAATGCTTTGATACTACAAGTGTAAAAATGGGTTTCTGAACCTAAAGAATTTATGCAACAGTTGAAATTTCACATAAAAATACATAAAACCTAACCCTTACAACCCAAATGGATTATCCTAAATCCTCAATATATAAAAAAGCTTATAAGTTGGTGAATAAAACACATGTATCTTAAGAGAAAATAAGCTATAGATTCGAAAAGTCCAGCTACCTATTTTGAAGAGGCAAATGATCAGCAACCCATGTTTTAAAGCTCAGTCTGGCTAGCAGCCAAGAATGGCCAGCGTGGGAGAAAAAAGCTAAGGGAAGCAAGGAGTTTTATGGTCTACTGGAGGTAGATTAATCTCTACACAATTCTCTTTTCTGGAGAGCATCTCAGAGAGAAGACTTATCTTCCTTTGTTTAAGCCCTTCTGGGATACAGGAAGTACGCAGCAAAGCTAGAGTGAATGAATGAGAGAGATCTCGGTTCTTGCTACCACTACTCACTCTATGAGATCCACTTTCTGACATAGCTTGTCCTGCACAATTGGCCAGGTCCAGCTCCTCCTGTCTCTGGATTTGTGTACTCATACGATGCCCTTCCCATATGCTACATCCCACTAAATCTGCATTAATCTTGTGACATGTGGTGCAAATGACACTGGACAATGTCCCGTGACTAGACTAGACTAGACTAGACTAGACTAGACTAGACTAGACTAGACTAGACTAGACCCATGGCAGTTTCCACCTCACCCTCATGGAGACCAGTTCAGGGCAGACTATTCAAAGAGAGGCACAAGGCAAGCATGACCTTGGGGAAGTACATGTAGAGACCCGTCTGACAACTGGAAATGGGGCTATTCTGGGTCTCCCAGACAAGCACTAGACTAATGGGACCATCCATGTGATCTCAGCGGACACCACATGGGTCAACAGAACCTTCCGACTCAACCCAGCCAACCCTTAAACTCTGAGGAAACAAGACATTTGAAGCCACTAATTCAGGGTGGTTAGTAAGTACAGCAAGAGAGATCGGAAAGAAATTTGTAGATGGCAAGTGACTAACAAGGCCAAGACATAGTAATTATGCTACGGGAAAGGGAAGAAGCCTAAGACCTCAAGGCCAGTTCTTATCCTGCAGAGGTTCTGCAGAACAGCATTGTGTCAAACAAAGAGAAAGGGACATGGTATGTGTGGGGGGGGAGGGTGAAGGTAAGGGGGGGTCACCACTGCAATCCACTCCTGAGGTGCAGGCTCAGAACAGGGGGCTTCGTCAGGAACGTGAGCCAGAGATGAACAGAAAGGTGCCGGAATGATGCGACAGGTGGGTCTGACGGCACTGGAAATGGCAGGAAGGGAGAGGAAAAGAAAGGACAGAATCCTGGGTTTTCAAAGATGGAGACAGAGAGCAAAAGGTTACGACATCTTTCTCTCTTCCGGAGGCCATCGGCTCACAGGCTCAGCCACTCAGAACACAGTCGCCCCTTTTTAGGCGCCTCGCTGCAATGGCCGATATGCCACTCAGAGGAAAAGTCAAGCTCCTGCGTCCCCTCTCCCCACCCCCGCTACCCCCCCCCCCAACCTCACTACCCACCACATTGCCCTGACACGCTGGCTACTTCCGGTTCCTCAACACACCAGCCACCTCCCCGCTCCAGGACAGCTGTAGAAGCGAAAGAGATGGGGCACACTTGCACTTGCACCTAGGGCATGGCCAGAGCAGAAGGTGGCGGGGGGGGGGGGGCTCGGGTGCAGAAAACAGCACAGAGATGAGTCAGCAGAGAGACAAATAGCGCCCGATCATGGAAGAGAAGCCAGAGATGCTAACGCTCACCGCAGCTCCTGGACCTCAAAAGCTACAAGAGGCAGGAGCAAATGGAAACTACTTCGGGCTGAAAGAAGGAAGGAAGAAATAGATGGAGCCTGTTCACCGCAAACAGCGCTGGCACTGGAGTAGGGCGCGAACCCACAGGGAAGGGAAGCTGCAAAGCGGTTTTTTTTCCCCCTTGCACCCCACCCTGCCCACAAGTCAGCAATACCCAGCTGGAGGGTTACATTTTGGGAAAAAGAGGCCTGGAGAGTTAGGCTCGGTTTTACTAACCCCAAATTAATTCCTCGGCAAACCTCTCTCATTCGTTATTGTCATTGTTTCTTCATAAATCAAGTCCGCCAGACTCAAAGACTGGAGCATTCAGGAAGTGCTTACTCAAAACACAGAAACATCAATATGAAGACTACAGACCCCGGAACGATAACAGGATGAGAGATATTTATATTCCACGGTCGGCGGGGCCTCCGCACACTTTTTGCTTTCTAGAAATTCTGTCGACTTAATTTATGTGGCTCATACCTCATTCCCTTTCAGGCGACAAGCTTTTTATCTTTTTCATTTGGAAACTTATCTTTAGGATTTTCCAAATCCTTGCTGTCGTTGATTTTTCTGATGTACTGTGTTCTGTCTGGGGTTTTCTAGATAAGCAGGGCTCCTTTAGATGCTATCTGTCTATACCCCGTGACGGTAATCCAGCTTCAGATGCTAAGAGTACTGACAGAATGAGAGGACCCTCCCTCCTCCCCCCTCCTTTTGGTGATGTTTTCTATTCCAAGCCACGAAAACCCTTTCAGATTTCTTTTCGCCATGTCTTTGCTATCTTTAGATGAGCTGCTTAATGCATAAGTCAGCCCAAGCAGAGTGATGGGGTAGACAAAAAGGCTGAAGCATTTCCTCGCATACAACCCAGCATTTGGCGTTAAAGAAGGAGGGGGGAACAAAATGGTCCAGGGGAAAAAAAAATAGAAGGTTAAAATCAGATCTGAGATTTAAAATGGTAAGAAAATTGCGAGGCACTGAAGCCAATTCAAGCTGAGTCAATTATCACCAATCGTAAAAGATGACTTATAAGAGGCCCCCGTGCCCCAGTACAATGGAGCAATTAAATCTTCATAACAGAGACAGAAAATGCCACCTAATTAGACGCGGCTAGCAGAGGGTACAAATGTTTCCCCTTCCTGTGGCCGACCTCTCAAGGCAGGCGAGCAGCACCGCTCCGCTGGCCACATGCCGGCCCCGCTCCCCTGAACCACAGCCGACTGCAGGCCACAAAGGTGGAGTTTCCTTTGGCATCAGGCCACAGACAATCCTGGAGTTCCTTCTCCACATCCAAATAAGCACAGGAATAACAGCCTCCCTTCCCCGCAGGTACCTGCCCGATCAAACAGGGAAAAAACAAAGCAGAACAAAAAAAAAAAATCTTGCTCCTTAGCCAAGCAGCAGCGAGGTTCAACTCCTACTCCATAGCACTTTGCTCATCCGTCAAATGGGCTTCATCAGAGTCCAGACCTGGTTCTAGCCCCGTGATTAGTATGAACGATCTCACCACAGCAAGAGCTGTCATTGGCAGCTGGTGGGGCGGCTTCATAGCTGTCCGCGCAGGACAAGCCTGGGGGCTTCTGGTTATAGAGATGGAGGAGTTAGGTGAAAGCCCAGACCGATTTAAAAAAAAAATTTTATTAGAGAATCACTGTGATGTACAGTTACAAACTGATGAACTTTTGTGTTTGCATTTCACTCATACAGTGATTGTTTACCCATCCCTCGACCAGTGCCCATTCTCCTCCACCAATGATCCCAGTATCCCTCTCACCACCTCCCACCCCATCCCCCACCACCCCACCCTGCCTCTGCGGCAGGGCATTCCCTTTAGTTCTCTCTCCTTTTGGGTATTGTAGTTTGCAATAGAGGTATTGAGTGGCCATCATGTTCGGTTTATAGTCTACTTTCAGCTCGCATCTTCCAACCCGAGTGGGTCCTCCCAACCTCCTCTACTTGGGGTTCCCTTCTCTATCTGAGCTGCCTTTTCCCCCAGCATGTGAAGCCAGTTTCCAACAGACCCTCATCCTTCCACAGTTGCCTGGGGCAGGAAGGGAAGGAACTGAACTCTGTGATACGGCCCTGAGGGTAGCATGAAAATAGAGCCCAGGAAAGCAGAAAGCAGCAGAGAAGAGCAACAACCAGGCCTTGAAACTCCTCTGAGACATCCAGGGAGCACGGCCTTGGCCTGCAGGACCCTTGATCTCCCTGAACAGAGTCTCAACCTTTTTCTCCACATCATGAGAAGATGAGCCGCCAAATCACAGAAAACACATCCCCAAGGAGCTTGACAGAGACGTGTACCAAAGGCTCCTTAGCACCAGGCACTCTGGATAAGCTAGTTTCTTTGGCCCCGACAAAAACCCCCTCCCCACCTCCCACCTTACATGGCCAGAGAGTTTCAGAGACCTCCTCTGGGTCATGGGGCAAACCGGAAGTGCAGCCTTCCCTCATTCAGCCTCCCCTCGTGACCAGCCATCAGAACTAACAACAGGGCCTCAAGCGGCCCTCTCCGTCACGGCGAAGCAGAAGAGGAGCTTCAGGGGGACAGCCGCTATGTTGATCCTCTTGGACAGAGGTCCTTAGGCAGTGGTAGAGAAAAAAAAAGGCCCGAAGACATATTCTGTCACATTAACCAGCGCAGAAAGTCATTCCTTGGGGGCTTTATCTGTCCACACTTCAAACTGGAGTGTTAATATTTGACAATCTAATACCATTTCCCTATGGCCCAGGACTTGCAGACCCACTGTCCTGCCGACACCTGGAAACTCCAGACAAGACCAAACCAAACAAAAATCTATCTGGAGAGCTGAAAAGTGAACCAAGACAGAGAAGTCGTGGAGGAAGAGTCACCACGAGGAAGAAATGTAAAAGCAGTGAGTTTGTTGTGTCTGGCCATGAGGTCAAAGACAAGCCATAGCCTGTCACATAGGAGGAGCTCAAACTCACAGTAACCCACAGCCTTACTGTCTCAAGGAAACAGAAGACCAAGTCCAAGCCACATCAGCTGCGAGACTAGGAAGGAGGAAATCTTAGAAAGGCAAGAACTAGAAAAGAGGACCCTCAGACGTTGTATCTAAACTGTCCTAATCTCTGATTGATCCCTGGACCACGCCTGAGGTACTCCCTTGCCAGGCCACATGGGAGTGAAGGAAGAAACTGAGGTTTCAGCGGTAGACGCGAGTCAACCTTTCCAGTTGAAGTTCAATCATTAAAGGGCCTGATCAAACATATGAATACACAAATCAACACACATCAGAGGAACAGAACAGAACCCAGAGTTTCTGCAATATTGAATTCTGACAATTCACAATTCAGCCCACAATGCGGCTCATTTTGCGAATGAGAATTAGACCGAGAGTACTGATGCCAGGTTGACACCAGTTAAAATAAGCAGACACCGATTTTCAAGCCATGACATGTGCTATCAGTCCAACCTGCCTCACAGAGATGTTCATGCTAAGGTCTGCTCAAGTAAGCAAAACTTATTTTGAGCAAAAAGTTCTACATTCGCTATGTGTACAAAATAAAAATACAGGTGGCTCCCATTTGTTCGTGCCTGAGTCTAGAAATCACACCATAAAGTAAACCATGTTTATGTATCACCTTTCTTCCACGAACAAATAACACCAAAGATCTGGATTTCTGGCCAAAATTTTATTTTAGCAGAGGTGGGGGTGGTTGAGGTGCCAGGTAGTGCTCAGGGGTTATTCCTGGCTCTGTGACTTCAAGCAGTCCTCAATGAACCATATCCAGGGCTGGGGATGGAATCAGGGTTGGCCAAAAAGTACCTCCTGTACTATCTCTCCAGTCCCCAAGTGCTGCTTTTAAATACATCTCAAAGAAAACTAGCAATATGTCACTGTAAATCAAGACCTATGATGCCTATAAGCCACCAAAAATCAGTTTAAAAAGCAAACTGGGGTCACATGCCATTGCCTATTTGATTCCGGGGGTGGGGGGTGGGGGACAGCATGCACCGTGGTTGCTATGGAGCTGAGAAGTCAAGCAGCCTGGGCTCAGGTCCCAGCACGAGCAGAGAAACCCACGTCTCCCTCCACGAGGCCGTCTCTCGGTACTCAGTTCCTGTTGGAAACCTTAGACCATAATGGTACATGCCTTGCAGGACTGTTGTGCTAATTCTCTAAAGGAAACACTAAAGACCTGGCACACAGTCAAGTACCGATTAAGCAGGCGGGTAGAGGGGAAGGTCCCCCAGCATTTCCTGGCCAGGCAAACATAGAAGCAGAAGCAGAACCCTCATCTGTCCTCCCTGCAAAATCCCAGATCCAGGAAAGTTCTTTTATAAAAAAAAAAAAAAGCACAAACACCCTTAGATGGGTTACTCTAAGTTCCCAAAGTAGTATTCACCCTGCAAATGCATGGAAAAAGCACAGTTCTTCCATGTCACAGATTTGATCGGAAATTGTTTCAAATTTAGGATATCTTATGTTTAAATTCCTCTTGGTGCTGTGAACTCGAGAGGTAAGACGTGGTTTGGGAAGACATCCAAAGGTGGTCCAAGCGTGTTTGTCTGCTTGTTGTCTGCGTGTTTCCTGGCCTCTTTCCGGGGGTGGGGGGGAGGGGGGAGTGTCCCGGGCTCCCTCATGCTCAGTGCCCGAGAGCAGTTTTCCACCCGGATCCTCCTGTCCCGTGACAAGCGTCAGTGAGGGGTGTCTCCTCCTGAGCAGTTCTTGCCTGCCCTGCTTTTCTTTTCCCTTCCTTCTCATTTCCCTAACAGCTGGCATCGGACCAGCAAGTTAAAGCTGCCCCCCAGCGCCTACCCCGACTCCCAAAGCCTCAGAATTCAGAAGGGAAAGTCACATTTATTTCTTTTTCTGAGCCATACAAGTACTGTAATTGCTGTTTAGGAAATTTGGAACTTTGCCTTATAAGAAACAACTGCAGTGGGAAATGGAGAGCCAGCCACCAAGAGAGACGTTGTGTCCTCCCCACACAGTCCTCGTCCTAGCTGTGACCAAGAACAGCCCTTGAGAAGTGAAATACAGGAGCAGGTTCAACCATGCAGCAGCAGAGACAAAGGAGGGTGAGGACCTGCAGGGGCAGGGAGAGAGAGAGCCAGGATGGGAGCCCTGGTGCCAGGCCTCAGGCAGCAGGAGAGATTATTTGAACCAGAGGACAGATTTTAGAAAGAGCTCCCCCTCCCCACCCCCCCCGACCCCCTCCACAATCAAACAAGAGCCCAGGCAGAGAAGGAAGAACATGGAGATGTTCAAAGGTTGTTGGAACTTCTGACAGGTGTCAGTAGGAGGCCGGAGCGGGAAGGCCTTGATGAGAAACTCGCAGGAGTGTTCTAGAACTACAAGGAGCCCCAACAATTCTCAGCTAAGTTTCCAAGTACCGTGAATGTGACTTCCTGTCTGAACAGGGACAGGCTTTGTCCCCACACATGATGATCTTCACAGGCCTACTGTCTCGTCTCCCAAGTACACAGGACGTCCAAACCTGAAGCGATCAACACAATGTTTAGTGAGCAGAAGCTAAGGAAGGTTCGGAACCACGATGCGACCAGGAGTCGCCAAGTTCTTCCAGGGGCTGGCGCCACCAGGTTGACTGGCCCCAGAGGAGCTCCTTCTCCACCAATGAATAGCCTCCAACTGACCAACAGGAGTCACACATGCACATGGATGGGGTGACCCCAGAGGCTCCTCTCCTTCCGAAGGTGGCTAGGAATCTGTCAGTGTGTGCGTGCACGCATGCGTGTACACACACTCACAATCACTTGAGACTGTCATTACTCTGTTCGTCCCTGCAATATAGCTGCTTGGCTCTGAAAACAAACATGTCTTCAGCGCCCCAAACTGGGTGAGCTGTCAAAGGACTGGGTCACTCTACCAGGTACCATAAATAGTTTATCTTCTGAGCCCAACTACTGAAAAACCCAGAGAGATTCCAAGTTCTTTATTGCCAAATGATCAAGTAAGATAAGGCCCACAAAAGCACGTTGTTTCCTTACAAACACTCGGTTAGTACAAAGCATTCCTGTTTTCCCCAGTCCAGGTTTCAACCACAGAGAGGGAACTTCTCCGCAAAGTCCTCCACTGTTCTCTGTCCTGTCTTGCACTCAGGAGCCATCCAGCCAGACGCCTCTGGGCAGTCTTCCCACATGTGAACCCTGACCTCCCCTCAGAGGAGAGGGTGGTCCTCAGAGCTCGGGCTGTGCCCCATCCCACCTGGCCTTCTCTCACAGTTCCCACTCCAGTTAGTGAGCCACGGTCTGTCAACGCCCGGGGAGGGGTGGAGGGAGGGAGGTGACAAGGGAAGACCACCTCATTTGGCAGGTGAGGACTCACAGGCTCAGAGAATCATTTACAGTATTTCCATTGTGGGCAGGAAATCCTGTCAGATGCTCACGGAGAGGATTCTGTAGGGAGTGTTGGTTTTGGGGCCAGTCCCGACTGTGCCCAGGGATCACTCCAGATGGGGCTCCATACGGAGACCATATGGAGTGCTGGGGATCAAATCCTGGTCGGCCATATGCAAGACAAGCACCATACCCGCTGGCACTCTGGCGTCTTCATGGAAAGAATCCTATTTGACTCATCTTTGCCTTTGCTCCTGGGGGAAAAGGCAGCTCAAATAGATAGAGAAGAGAACACCAAGTAGAGAATGTTGGGAGGACCCATTCGGGTAGGAAGATGCGAGCTGAAAGTAGACTATAGACCGAACATGATGGACACTCAATACCTCTATTGCAAACTACAACACCCCAAAGGAGAGAGAACAAAAGGGAATGCCCTGCTGAGAAGGCAGAGTGAGGTGGTGGGGGATAGGGTGGGGGAGGTGAGAGGGGTACTGGGTTCATTGGTGGAGGAGAATGGGCACTGGTGGAAGGATGGGTAAATGATCACTGTATGAGTGAAATGCAAACACAAAAATTCATGAGTTTGTAACTGTACATCACAGTGATTTTATATATATATATATATATATATATATATATATATGTGTAGTTAAATAGCGTCCATTAACTGCGCCCTGTCTATGGGCCAACCCAATGCCTTATGCAATGATTGTGTTCATTTCTAACCTCCCCAGGGAATGCAGTTCCATTTTACAGATAAGAAACTGAGACCCAGTGGGGCTACATAACTCAGTGGAGGTCATGGAGTGGAGAAAAATAGACCATTAGAGCCACATAGTTTGTCCATCCCTCCCCCAGAGAGCTGAGTGATGGCCTGAGAAACAGCCATTGACATTAGCACATGGGGCTCCTATTCACTCTGCCCCCTCCAAGATAAGCAGGCTGATCCTGGGCCATGGGAAAGACATCGACACAGCCCCTTAGGACGGCAGTCAGCACTGCAGTGAAGAGTGACACTGGGATCAATGGTCTGGACCTCTAGGCATGACTGACAGCCACTTTGAAGCACTCAAGGAGATGTGACTAAAAAGAATGTGTTCCAAGATGCCGTTTTTCAATCACTGATCTGCCATGCAGTGCAGTATTTGGTCCAGAAGAGCCTTGGTCACCACTGTTTGCAAAGGGCTCCCACACTGGTCCAAGCAGCACGATTTGCTGCTCCTCCGACGGAGCATTCCGGAAGACAGCAGCTCCCTCCTGGCAGGTGGGAGGTGACTCTTTGAGAGTGGGGGAAAGAAATGGAATCGATTCTATTTGTCTCACTGCCAGAACACCCAACTCTAGCAAATGGGGACAAAGACAGAAGTGGCGTCTCTCCTCTGAACCCTAACTTCTGCTCCCGGCTCCCCCTACAGTTTCTTGCTACTGCTGGTTTGGATTCTCCATTCCCTAGGTGAAAATGCTTCCCTGGATCACACAGAGTCATACATCTGTGGCCTCTCTGAACTTATGCTGAGAAGGTCCCGTGGCCACTTTGGATTTGGAATTATACACAGGGCAGAGCAGGTGACTACTGAGCCAGGGTGCGAGTGATCTCGGCCATCAAAGGGAAGTTGAATCGTCACCACCAGATGCAACTCAGGAAAGGCTCTGGAAGTGCCTTCTTGGTACATCCGTGTCTGAGAGTAAATATTTTTGTGTGTATTATTTTCCAGCTTTCTTTAAACACTGTGGCTTACAAAGTTGTTCATGATGATTTGTTACAGGCTTTCAATATTCCAACATCAATCCCACCAACACTATCACCTTCTCTCCACCATCGTCTCCATTTCCCCAACCACCCCTCAGGCCTGCCCCCATAGCGAGTCCACAATAATGTAATAATTTATTTTATATTGAGATCTGGCAGTGGCTTTGGGGCATGGGGCATGCCAGGCTTTTGTAGGATAGGAACTGACCCATCACACTCCCAAGATCACCCCGGAGCTCTCAGCCAGGAAAAGGTATCTGAGAAAATTCTGTGACTAGCTGATATCTTTACAGATTCATTTCTGAATCTTTGGAACAAAGCCTGTCGAGAAGCTTACGTGGCAGCAGCAGTAGGACATAGGTACGGCTGCGGGGACTTCAGAGGTCACCCATCCTGACTCCAAGAAAGCCTGGAGTTTATAGTCAAAAATATACCCATGTACCTGAAAATTTCGACAGATTAGGATCTCTGTGGAGCTCAGTCCTGAGGTGTGGGGGGGGGGACTGTGGCTGGAGGCCTGGTGGCAGTATGGGGGCATAACTGTGACTGCTGGGGCTTTCGTAGGGCGGGAGGTAGTCCACCTCACTCCCAATATTGCCCCAATGGTCTCTGAGAGTAAATATTCATGAAAACTAAAGTGAGAGAAAACGTGATTAAGAATCACTAAGTATTTAGATGCCTCGATCATTCCACCGGGTAAGGAGTCCCTGCCACCCAGATACCACCAAGGACAGAGTCTAATCCCACTGGGCACGGTATCCCTCTTCTCCTTCCTGCCTCCTCTTCTCCTTCCACTAGTCCCATCTGGATCCCTCAGACTGGGCTAGAAAAACAATTCAGGTCACCCAGAGGCACACAGAGTGCCAGCTGGGGCTGTGTCTCTTCTGGTTTTGGTCAAAGACTGACAGCACTGTCTGAAGGCAGCACCCCGGGAAGTCCCAAGCATCATCTTGTTGTTACAGCCAGTTAAAAGTGTGCAAACGGAGGTGTGGATGCTGCAAGTCAGAAGGGGTGGACCGCTTTGGGCACGCTGCTGCTGACTCGGCCCCACATCCCCTGTGCTGGGAACGAGGACTCCGCAAGCCCCATTTCTCCTTTGGCAGCCGACTGCCCCGAAGGTACTGCCAATGGGCGCTCCAGATGGAGATCAAATTGCGAGGGACGGAGGGAAAGGGAAGCTTCCTCTGACTGGGACACTTGAGCACGGGGGCAGCAGCTGGTCGAGTCAGGCTCCAGCATCATTCCATCATTCCGCACTCCCCAAACAGCCTCGTGGAGATGCCGAGGACAGAGCAGTTAATGAGACAGAAAGAGTCTCTCTCCTCAGCGTACTTAAAATCCAGAAAGGGAGAAGACACTGAACAAAGAGGGGACCGTGAGCCCTCCCGAGATCCTATCACAGAGGGGCTCAGGATGACGTCAGCAGGATGGCTACACGCTGGCTCTTCCGACTAGCGACACTAGTACCTAGGGAAGATGACCCCAGATGGCATTCAGAGCAACAATCAGACTGAGTGATCTTCCTGACGTTGCATCTTGAGCCCTTCAAAGCAGGCTGCTAAGAACCTGCAGGGTTGTTTTTCTTTCCTTCCGCAGCACAGAGCCGTTACATCCTTCATTCATCCATTCACTAAGTGCCCCCCAGAACTCGGGGCTTCACCGCGACACAAGGCCGCCTCACAGAGAGCTTAGACCGTGGTTGGCAGGAGAATACCCAAAAGTCACACACATACACCGCAGAGCAGTGTGCTTTCAGATGCTTGTGTGTTCTGTGCCAAAAAAAAAAACCCACAGGAAACGAAGGCTTGAAAGTAAATGGGGGTGGGGATGGAGATGGTCTTTTACTGTGCCAGATGCTGGGAATAGCAGCAGTGAAGGAGAGACCCCATGGCCAGGAGAAGACCAGGGAGCAGAGCTGTCCAAGCAGAGGTGCCCCCCCGGGTCACGACAGAGAGGTGTCCTGGCCCCCAGGTATGGATGAGGCTGGGAGCAGGGAGGAAGGAGCTGCCTCTGTGGGGACCATTGTCCCCAGACTTCCAGAGATCCTGCCACCGAGACCTCGCTCCGTGGTGCCGTTCACGCCACCACTCCAAGCGTGCGGTTCTTTCTCTTTGCCTTTCAATTTACATCGCAAGCCAGAGAGAAATGAATTACATCCCCCTGGGTTTCTCTGTTCCGTACAATTAAGAAAAGCTATTTCTTAGGCACGAGGCGGATGACGACACCAAGATTTCCCATTTTCTCTCTGCAGGGAGGCTGCCATCACTCAATATTAATTGATCCTACTTTTCATCCAGAAAGCCAAGGGGCTGAAACAAAATTTTGGTCACACACATACAAAAAAAATGGCAACGATTACACTATTAAAGGAAATTATTAACGGCACCTCTGTCAGGCACACTCGCGTTCACGGGGTCTCGTGTCTGGACTCTGATGGCGTGGCTTTGTCATGTAGAAAGACAAGGGAATGGCTCGATTTCCAGCACTGGAGAAATCGCCAGTGCCTCGCTCCAGTGTCAGATACTTTCCACAACTGGGAACACACAGATAGGGGGTAATAGATCTTGGGTGCACAGCAGGAGAGCATGTCAATCGAATGCAATTTTATTTTCCTGCTAGGGGGGAAAAAAGTGAAATCAGCACAAAGATACGAGAAATTCTCAAAAATTAAGCTGGCATCATTTCTGTATGTTGTTCCCTCGACAAAAAGTGGAAGCTTTTTTTTTTTCTTCAGAGTCAGGTATTCTGAATTAGGGAAGACGGGAAGGAGGGCATCCTGGGAGGGGAAATTTAGTTGTATCCATAAGCAAACAAACAGACCACAGTGAACAGGGGTCTCAGGGAAAAGAGACCTTCATGCCTATTGCCAGGTGAGCAGAAGCTGGCATCCACGCAAAGACCAACCCTCCAGCCAGAAAGATGCCTGTTCTTTCGCAAGGCCCCCTCTGCCATCTACTTAGCTTGGTGCCAGGCCTTGTAGCTGGGCGACCACAGGGCATTTGCATTTCATCAGGATGTTTAAATGCCACCAATCCTGACTCTCACAGCAGGAACTCTGGTTTAGCGATTTACATCCATGCTGATGAATATAAGTGTGGTGGAAGCCGGAGGATTTTCCTCAAACATATCATTTTGCCTTGAGAATAGATGGACTCTGCTCAGCAAGGCCTACGGCGTGCAGTGACAGGAAGTGGCTGGTGGCATCAAAGAAAGAACACAGGACCAAGGACGGGGGAATAAGCAGGGCTTATGTGTGCCCAGATAGCTTGTGTTGACCAGCCCTAAGAGGAGGAGGGACCCTCATCTCTCAGGGATGGCACAGCGCTTCTCTCCAGAGGGGAGCGACCCAGTGCGGCAGCACCAGAGGCAGGAGCGTCACACAGACTCTGGTGTTCCCTTGTTTCTACTCACTGCGGCACAACCTGTGGACTGTCAGCTGAAATGCACCCCCACCTTTCCTGGTTACTTCCTGGAACACACAGACCGGAAGAGGGCAACTCCACTACCCGTCTGCAGAGGAGGCCCAAGGCTGTTGAGTGCCTTTTCTCAATGCCACGCCGCTAACCTGTGGCCTAATTTAAAGACGGCCTCAAGAGCCGGTGCTCCCAACTACTCCGTGCTGCTGCCTCTTCTCGAAGAGCAAGACTCTAAACTGCTGCTCTCAGTGCTCCAAGGATGAGTGACAAATCACCAATAAACCCGGGGGCTTAAGACAACCAAGATTCAGGGGCCGAGGAGTTGGCTCAGGGGTCAGGGACCCAAGTTTGAGCCCCAGTCCTGCCCCAACACCACCCAGTGTGGCCTTATGGGTTCCCAGCGCTCTTGGCACAAACAGCGCCACACGCCAGGCCCAGGCGTCGAAGCGTCAGTCTGGCCTGGTGGGTGAGTACAGCCGGAAGTGGCCTCCTGGACACTGCGTGAGGGACGCAGCCCCGGACGGATATGTGCAGAGTTTTTTTAAATTTTTTTGAATCAGGAAGCCAGTGGCTGCGGTGGGTGCCTCTGTCCTCGAGGGTAGCCAGAGGACACCCGCCAAGGTAAAGGCATTTCAAGGCTCTGCGAGGGGATAAGCCATTTCCCTGCTCCCCACGCGGTGTGGGCAGGGCCCTAGAGGACCTGCCATGGTAGCTCACAACATGGCGGAGGGGTTCATTCCCTCAGAAGGAGAGAGAGAGAGAGAGAGAGAGAGAGAGAGAGAGAGAGAGAGAGAGAGAGAGAGAGAGAGAGAGAGAGAGAGAGAGAGAAGAGGAAGACAGAAAGGGAGAGAAAAGAGAAAGAGAGGGAATGAGAGAGAGAAAGAAGAGAAAGACAGAGAGGGAGAGAAAAGAGAAAGAGAGGGAATGAGAGAGAGAAAGAAGAGAAAGACAGAGAGGGAGAGAGAAGAGAAAGACAGAGAGAAGAGAGAGAGCGAAAGCGAGTGAGAGAGAGACAGAGAATGAAGCAAAGTCCACGATGAAAGTCACCATGGTTTTTTCACTCAACCTGGGAAGTGACATCCCATGGCTTTTGCTGTGTCCTCTCTGCACTTGGTCCTCTGCCACAGAGAGGAGGGGCAGGGGGGGGGACTCAGAGGTGAGCTAGAGAGTCAGCTGAGGGAGCCCACCTGAGGGAGCTGCGGGGAGGTTCACAGGGATCCCAGCCCCACTGCGCTCTCATCCCTCTCTGCCTGGCTGGTTCCCTAAGTTCAAGCACTTCTGGCTTCTCATGGAACAGCAGAGAAGGGAGCAGGTCGCGGAGAAAAGGTAAGTTTCCTGGGATTTATTTTAGTTGTCTGGGTCTGATGTGTGAATTAGGTGAAGCCCGCTGACTAGAAATAAAGAATTTTTGTTTTTGCTTCCACACTGGCAAGAGGCATGAGTGGAAGCCATCGGCCATCCGGCTGGGGCAAAGGCACAAACCAGGACACCCACACCCTCAGGACCTTGCATCTCCCACCCCCCACCTCCCGAAGCCTCTCAGCCAGGCTGGGCAGCCGCAGCAGGAGCCTTAGCATTTGCCTTTTCTGTCACAGCTTATCACAATAGACCATTTCTCACCAAGAAAGCCTGAAACACGCACTGTGCTGAGGGCACTGTTCTGCATTCTGAGCTGCCAAAATCTCGGTCTGTGGGCTGGAGCAGCCAGTGGTTTCCCCCACCCAAGAAACTGGTTTGACTGAGAAACTGAACCAAAGGGTTTGGCCAGATACAGTCTTGCGGGCCGAGTGGTCAAACTCGGTTATCATTCCCACAGTCCTCCTGAACTTACCGAACGGGCAAATCCCCAGCCAGTCTGAGCCCACGAGGCACAAGAGAAACGATGGGAAGTCAAGCAGGTGCTTCTCCAAGGTAGCGTTCAGCGAAGCCTGCAAACCTCGCTGGCCTGGTTCCCAGACATGACAAACAGGCAGGGCCAGCGTATTAATAACTGAGACTTGGACGGGATGTCTTTGCCTCTGGTGCCTACACTGAACAACTTCGCCATCTGATTCACCTTTGCACGCCCAGCCTGGAGCCCAAGAAAGAGCAAGTAATCGATAAATATCCGATGAATGAATGTTGTTGCATAACCCTGTCAGACAAGACGGCGTTGCTCGTGAAGGAAAGAAAGTTCATCCCACCAAGGATGCCAGCTCCCTGGGGGCCGTTTTTCCAATCCTGCATTGGAGGCAGCCTTCATTCCAGAAAGTGACATATTGTGTTCCTGCTTACCTAGCAACGCTACAGTTACACCTGGGAAGCCCGACTCAAATAATCCCCTTCCTCTTTCAAGAGGGCCCCAGAAGGTTGTCAAAGTAATACATCCCCTTCCCCAGACATCACAAGTGTGTGTATGGAAAGCATTTTCTTTTTTCAAGAGAATGTATGCAACAAAATTTTGGCTACCAAGTACCTCCTGCCTCCATAATTTTTATTGACCAGAGCTCCCATGTTTAAATGAAGAAGAGTGAAAGAGTGAGGAAATGACTTTCAGTCTAAGAGACTGAATGAATGACTTTCTGTCATCAAAGGTTACAGTTTTCTGTCTTTCCACATCAGGATTACTTCTGAAAACATTTTGTGAATAAGATTCGACAGCTCTCCTTTCTCCGGATGTGTTGGTGCAATCTAACCAAAGTAGTGCATAAAGACTCTCTATAAGAAATGTTGAAAGCAATATCAGTAATAACAATAATTAGTAGGGTGCATAGAACATTAACTTGTTTTCTCTTCCATTTTAACCAAATTAGATTTAAAAAATTATTACCACGACCACAGCATTGCTTTTATGAATCCCAGTAGAAAAATAATTTGGTTTTGCTTTGACAGATAACAGTCATCACCAAGGAATTTCATTTCACTGAAGACAGGCTTAAGTTGCTCAAATTTATTGCACACACACACACACACACAAACACACCCATGAGCCCTTCAGAGCTGTGTTTCTTAGTCAAATTTAGAGTAGCTGGGAAAAGTGCAACAAGAATTTTTATATTAAAAAAAGATGCCGAGAATAACTTTTTTTCCTCTTAAATCTAATTTTATTATCTCTATTAGTGAATATTTAACAATAACATTAGGGAGAAGAGCAGTGGTTGCCTTATCAGAAGCAAAGACAATATAGAAGATGCATATAGTAGCTTTGCTCAGAATAAGCTTACGGCGATGTCATACATATTATCTCATTTGTCTTTAAAAATGCCCCAAAACTGTAAAACCAGAGCTCTCTGCTGTGAGACATGTTTCATGGAAACTGATTTCCTTGCCATTTTTTTGTACCTCCTGTTTAAAAACAGGGTCTGTTTTTAGCACACCTCCCAACCAGAACCTCAACTCGTAACTCAGGCTGCTGACTTCCTTTCACAAGTCTTAAAAACAACCATCCCCAACGCCCCCCGCCCCATGCTACCAACTCTTATCAATTATAGAAAATGAAAACAAAAATGAAGCCCCGGGAGGAAATTCAGTGCACAGCACCCAACAATTACTGTTCCCAAACTGAGATTAAATAAATAAATAGACACACACACTCTCTCCATGAAAACCCCGCTATACAATTTATTAATGAACAGTGAAAGGAAACAGAAGCTGAAAGTGGGTCAGGGGAAACTGTTTAATCTAATAGTCTGGAAATTATATCGGAAGGAACAGATGGTTTCACAGAAGTCAATGCTACCTAGAGGAGCAAACAGCGATTTTCTAGGAAAGAAAAATGTTTCCCTACCCTACAGCACATACTATTTTCAGCAAAGGAGGAGTCTATATTCAGCACAGGTTAAGCACTGAGCTTGGCACACTGACAAGATGGGGACTCGGTGGCAGCCATCCACGCTTACCCAAGTTCAGACTTGGCCTTCTAACGCTGAGCTAGAGGTCAAACAGCCCTATTTTAAAACCAACAAGTGGGAGCCAATACTGTACTCCAGTGGGGTGTGTGCCAATATGCAGCCTCTTGGCAAGTACGACAAGTGGTCCTCATAGGTAATGGGACAATGTGATCTTAACTTCCAAACCCTGAGGGTCCTGGGCAGCTGCTGGACATACAGTCATGCTGAGCCAAAAGACCCAAGTTCAAGTCATAGCCCTGAGTCTGACCTAGGCTCAAGTACTGTAAGCCAAGACTTAAAAACCCCCTTTGGGTCGAGAGGACTCGCTGAGCTGAAGCATGACGCAGCCACCAGAAGAGAGCGCCTTGCTGGCCTGCTGTTTCCACCCCTGTGAAGATCCAGGTAACTACTTCTCCCAAGAGCATGGCCCCCAGGGATCTTCAAAGCAGAGATCAGAGCCCACCAGATCCCAAAGTTGTACCCTAGAGACCACCTTGCTGTGGGTGCTGCCTGAGAGTCGAGAATCTGAAAGAGTGAGTGTGAGTTCAAATCCCAGTGCCAACCCAAACCCACAGGTGCTGTGTGGCCATGAACACATAAGGTAAACCTCAGGGATCCTGGACTCCTCATCTGTAAAATCAGGACCCTGTGCAGATGAACGTCCATGGCACCCAAGCCCCGTACATTTTAGCTGTTATTACACCGCTCTTGATGACGTGCCCTGCTCTCATCATGCCTCATCTTCTGTGGGACCTTCAACCACCCGAGAAGACAAAGGCACAGAGATGAAGAGAGCACATAGGTACAGAAGAGCTTTTATGTGATTTAGGGCTGGAGAAACTGGGGGGGGGGGATAGCTTAGAGGGCAGGAATGCATCCTTTACATTCTGGAGGCCTGCTTTAATCCTTAGAACTACGGTTTTCATAAACCCATTAGGAGTGACCTCTGAGCACTGAGCTGAAAGAATTTCCAGAGCTGGGGGTATGGTGCCGCCAGCAGATCAACCTGTACCTGCGAAGTGACAGTGCATCAGCAGCCTGATGGTGCCGTCAGACTTCCAGATACCCCATAATTGCTGCTGTGCCTTTGGCCGACCCCAACAACTTGGGACCAAGTTTACCAAGAAATTAAACGACCGAAAGTTAGGTATGTAGGAGACGCACCCACAAACCACCTCCGGCTCAGCCATGTAAGCTCATTTATTGGCCTTATTTCAGAGACCAAAAATCTCAAAAGAGATCAAAAGACACAGTTAAGGGCCTGTTGCGCAGAGGTAGGCAGGAACCCATGACTGAGAGCTCTAGGCCCACTTGGATCAGGATTGGGCATCTTCCCCCCAGGTCCCCAATTTTCCAGTAGGTTAATAGTAACACACCCACAAACTTTCCTCAGCACCTTGTAATCTCAACAATGGCCAAGACCCAGGGACTATAAACTAAAACTTCTGAAAGAAAGCGCTGCAGAATGTCCTGACCCCGTGCCAGGCTGTCTTCACCAGGGCACCTGGGGGTGGGGGTGAGAGCCCTCTCCGCCCCAAGCGACCCAGCTCCGGCAGCCAAAATCCTCCACAACCCAACCGCTGCCACATTCAAGGCCGCCCCCCACATGCTCAGCCGAGCCTCACGCATGAGTGAAGTCCTACAGAACCCAGGTCATGTAGAACTTTGTGACCACGGACTCTGGGCCCAATGGGACCAGGAGTGGAGATCCTCTGCCAGCTTTCCCCAGTCTCCAGCGACCCAGGGATCATGCCCATAAGCCACCTCCTGCCAACGCCAGATAATCTCATCATCAGCCACTCTCCACATCCCACAGCTGCTTCTCCTGAAAGGGAGCATAACACAAGGCCCCCAAACCAGACTCCTGTTTCACATGGAGCCCACCAGAGAGGGGTTGGTGAGACCCCCCTCCCCGCCCCAAGGGACCCAGCTCCGGCAGCCAAAAACTTCCACAACCCAACTGCCGCCATGCTAAAGGCCACTCTCCACACACTTGGGCCAAGCCTCTCATATGAGTAAACATACTCCTGGATCAGGTGGCCGCTTTTGTGGCTGCACAACACATCATAAAACACTCCCTACCCATTCCTCATAATTACCACACCACATTTGATGGGGTTCAAATAGTAGGAAACAAATCATAGAGGGAAATATATATTTATACATATTTTCAGATACATATGCCAAAGTTCACATCACCCAGACTTGAACAACATGTTAGTGATATCCTATAGAATGTCTTTATGGTTCCTGCCAAGATAGAACAATCTTCACACTGTTTCCTATATGAACACTTTTTTTGTAGGCATGTTCAGCAGTTCTTTATAACAGACAATACAAAATATATTATTTTGGTTGTGTTTTGGGAGAGGGATTGGGGTTTGGGATAGAAATATCCTGAATTTGGTGGTGGGAAGGTATAATGGTGGTGGAATTGGTGTTTGAATATCGAATGTAATCAAGCATTGTGAACTAACTTATAAAATTAAAAAAAATTTTAAAAAAGTAATGTGGAGTTCATGCCTAATTCAATCAGCTTAATCAATGGCTGAATAAATAGCAGTGCTCCAACATTATTAAAAAAAAAAAAGAATTTCCAGAGCACTGCTGGATCTGGTCCCAAAACAAAAACTTTATAAAGGAAGGGCCGGAGAAGGAGGACACGCCTTCTAGGATAAGGTTGAGGGGATATTAAAAGCCCCCTGGGGGTCAGAGCAATAGTATACAGCAGGTAGGGAATTTGCCTTGCATGCGGCCAACCTGGATTCAATCCCCAGCATCCTGTATGGTTCCCAAACATTGCGAGGAGTAATTCCTTAGTGCAGAGCCAGGAGTAACCCTTGAGCATTGCCGGGTGTGACCACACCCCCACCCAAAAAAAAACTGAAAAAAAAAGTCATTCCCCCAACTTGAACCAGGGATCTCTACCTTCTGGGTAAGAACAACGGATGCTTTGGGTCTGCCTGACAGTCCCCCTTCTCCCTCCTTCAGAGCTTCTGATTGTTTGCTTCAAGTTTTGCTTTACCTGAAAGAAAATGCTATCAACATCGGGGACTTTATGTTCAGTTCCACTGAGGAGCTACCAATGTTATAGATTAATTTGTCATGCTCCAAGGCTGCAGGTCTTGTATTTAGAGAGAGATAATAAATACCTCATTAAGGATGCCAAAACAAACACTTCAGGGCACCTGAGGCTCCATCTAAAGGAACCCCACAGTGAAACCCACTTTAAAGCACAAATCTCGTAATGCAAATAATCACCCCATCCCCCAAACTCTCTCTCTTTCTTGCCAGGATGCTGCTTGAGGTTGGGTTTCCCTCCAGAGGAGGACCTATCCCTGTAGGCACTGGCAGCCAGCGGTCAGCCCTGCCCAGTCACTGCTCAAGACCGCACAGACTCAAGCTCAGCCCATTCACACTGGTTCTACCTTTTCTACTCAACGTCATTTCTATGGGACCCGATCAGGCTTGCAAGGACAAAGCAAGAGACTAGATGAGGGCAGCTGGGGTGCAGGAAGTGGAAGTGGCAGAGACCCCAAGAAAGAAGAATCAAGAAAGGGGGCTGGCTGGAACACGAGCGTGCTGGGTTTCACGCTTCTAAAGTGGGGCCACTGCAGTCATGGGTGACAAGCATGGAACTGAAAATGAAGACCCATCCAAATATGGGGGTGCAACTGGGCTCCTCCCTATGCACAGTCCGTGTTTGCCTGAGATCTCGATGCCCTGCCCACCTCTAGTCAGATCTGCCCTCCTGGGTGGGCAGGGAGGACGCAGACACCTGCTGAATTGATGAGGAAATGTCTGCAGATCCCAGACCTCCAGCAGCAGGAAACTGATCCCCCCAAACCCACATCCCAACCTCCTTCAGCTGAGCATGGTCCCCTCCTGGCCTTTCACACAGCCTCTCATCCCCAAATCCACACTTCCCCTGGGGGTCACCACTGCCCCCTTCCAGTAGTTAGCAGACCTGTAGTTAGTGGATCCAGTTCTCATCTGGCCCCACTGGGAGCTTGTTGGAACTCATCTTGCCGAGACCTTGTCAGTGTGGAGAAAGATGCCCAATTCTGCCTTTGCCGCAAAAAAAAAAAAAAACTGCTGTGGCCACGACATGGATAACACTGAAAACCCACTGGGCTGGTCCATGAGCAGCAAAATCTTGCCAGTGGCCAAAGACATCCTATTTACCCGAATCCTCCACCTCCTAGCATCACCAGAACCAAGCACCCCGGGGCACCGTCAATCCTTCCCCAGTCTCCACTAGAAAAACCCATGCTTCTCAAACTAGCTCTTCCCTTCCCATTCTTACCCGCCTCCTTACTACCGACCACTTGCCATTTCACCGCGCATGGCTCTTGAGCATGACTGAACTTGGCATCACATGTGGTATCGGAGAAAGACTGGTATCTCAGTCCTTCCACCCAGATCAGGTAAGCATACCTGAACTGGGCTGCAACCTGGGCATGGGAGTTTTAAACAAAGTTTGAGAACACTGTGCCAGCCAGAATTTATTTGTTTCAGGAACATGGCCTCGTATGTGTATGTGCATGCATTGTGTGTGGGGGGGAGGGGGTGCGTGTTTATGTAACACACTACTTGAAGGAAATAGACCCGGAAGTAGTCATAATATACAGATTGCTATGTAAGCACTGGGTGGATTAAATTTAGACTTTCAAAAGGAATCATACCAGTATTGCTGTGGTCTGCCATCTGTACTCAGAAAGAAAAACGATCTGCCCGCCATGTGATTTTCAGAGATTCTCTTAACATGGGGTCCAAACCAGCACCAACTTCCCTGGGAACTCATTGAGAAGACAGACTCTCAGGCCTCTTCCAGGCCTCACAAGCTCTGGGCTGGTTACCTGGGCTCTACATATTAAAGAGGCCTCCAGTAATTCTGATTCACCCTTAGCTTGGAAAGTTTTTCTCTGGACGTGAAGATGATGATGGATCGTAACTTGGAACTTTCCTGTCACCTCCCTCCATGACCCTGACATCAGACAAGTCACCAGCACCAAGACTGAGAGCCAGCCACTGGGTACCAAGTTCAAATTCTTAGTCTTCCAAAACCTTAATCTGTTTGATCCATTGCTGGCAGGGGGGGGGGGTGATGGAGGAGCTTCTAAGAGTGCTCGGGAGGCCTGGGGTCCCACCAACAATTCTCAGCCAATCAAGTCAGTGGGTTCAATGTAAGGGCCTGAGGATATAGCACTGCTCAGGCCCTGCAGTACTGGAGGGTACCCAGGGCCACCGCAATGGTGGTACAGGGCTGCAGTGATGGTCAGGAGACCGTGTGATGCCCAGTGTGGAGGTGGGGGCACTGGTATGCAAGGCAAGCACTTTAACCCTACTGTCTTTTTTGGTCCCTGGGATCCATCATTTCAGATTAGCCTTTTTCTGATAAAGAGATTAAAGGGACAACTGAGACAGGGAAGGATTTTTTACTACTTCTGCAGTTGTGTGGAGAGCTAAGCTTACATAGACTGGAAATTAAATTAAAATTAATCTCTTCCATTATTTACTGCACAACATGTATCTGTTTTGAATAATAAATGTCACTCCAAAAATGTATCACAACTCCCACCAAAATTTATACACAGAATCTAAGACTAAATTCCCACTAAGAGTCTGGTCAGCACAAAGTGGAAGAAAAACATCCCAAAGGTCGATCTTAAAGACCACTGAGACAGGAAAACCACAAAGACGGGAATTTTAAAAATGTGGCAATGTGAACCAATCTAGAAACTATAATGTATGTGGTGGGAATGTCTCACAAGCAAGAATTTAAGTGGAGAAACGAGAGAGATGCTTGAAGAAGACAGGCAATGGAAACAAATCACTCTTTCAAAGTCCTAGGGCTGACCCATCAATGTGATACGAATCTACCACTGTAAACAGATGTTTCGGGAACCAAAGACTCCGCTCATCAGTTAGGATCAAACACGACAGGGCAAAGACCCCACAGTGTAGAGACCAAGGGCAAGTCCCTCATATTAGCTCTTCAAACTCCGGATCTCAATTAATTCTTTGCCAAAGGTCACTCCACTCCCTCAAGACAATGTCAGGCTTCTCTGTTCAACATGGAAGATTTGGTCTCTGGTCTCCACTTACTCCTCCCACAGGCTGCATTCCAATCAAACTAAACCTTGAACCTCCCTCAGCTTCCCATTATGCAATGTTATCTTTGGTTTTTTTTAGGGGGGGTGTGGAATAGGGGTGTTTGGGACACACTCAGTAGTACTCAGGGACTACTGCTGGCTCTGTGAATAGAGATTACTCCCTGGTGGTGCTCAGGGTACTGCTTGGTGCCAGCTATTGAATCAGAGTCCGCAAGGCTCTGCCTTAACCTCTGTACTATCTCTGTAGTCACTGGATTCTGATCCTTCCCATGGAATGCCCAGTGGTTGAAAAGATCATCCCCTTCCACCTTCGGTCCATCCTTTACCTGGCTAACACCACATTCACCAGCAAATATGAAGCTGCCTTGGGCATACACATTTCCCAAACAAGACTGAGACTACCAGATCCCCTTAAACACCAGCATTCTCATATCATCCTATAAATAATCACTGATTCCTCAACTGTAGGAGGTTTTGGACCAATCTAGATAAGTGGGCGAGACTGAGCTATAGAACTGCATTGTTTCCAACTCTAAAACTGATGCCCTAAGGAACTGCATTTGGAGTAAGGAAGTAATGGGGTCTACATGAGATCATACTGGGGAGGGGACACCTTACTCCAATAAGAGTAAGGATTAAAGCCTTATAAGGAAAACACAAGAGCTCCCCCACCCATCTTTTTCTCTCTCTTCCTCTCCTCCCCCTTCTCCACATCCCCACACTTCACCACCAGCAAGGAGGCTCTGGCTGTACTGTCCAGTATGAGAACCACCCAGTACCTCTGACTGTGGGATCACTTGAAGTGTGGCTGGTATGACAGAGGAACCAGGTTTTCCACTTGGATCAGTTATTCCCTTTAAATAGCCCTGTGGCTGCCATGCTGAAGGCTCAGGACTAGCCAGCTCAAGTAAGGATCAAGCTCTGGACACAGGGCCTCCCTCCATCTGATTCACCATGTATCAAACAGGTGACTTTTCAGGTTCAGTGGAAGCCCACCACGAAGGATGACACAGTGGCTTCTCTGGGAGCGGGTGCTGGATGCAGTAGCTCTCACATAGTGTGAAGAGTAGCTCAGCCAGAAAATCTGGCAACACACACACATAAAGGTGATAATGAGGCTCCATTTTTGAAGAAATTATGAAGTTGGATGGGTCTCCGTCTGCGATGAAACCCATCAGTGACCAGAGTTAATTGAAAACTTAAGACCCAATCCAATCACCCAGAATCGAGATTTTTGGCAGCTTCCAGGCTTTGCTGTTGGCTCCCTGCTGCTCCTCTACTCTGCCAACCCTCAAGGGAGGCTGCCTGTTCCAGAAGGGCCCACAACAGCTACTGAGTCTGAAGCAAGGAACAAAGCAAACAGCTGATGCACTTGTTGATTCAATGAAGGACACGAGGTTCCTTTCCTGCCACTGGGTGGAAGAGGGACCAACAGCTTTTCCCAAACTACAGTTTGCTAAAAAATCCACAGAGCACCTTCCCTAGGGAAAACAAACCTATCAAATGCTACCCAGAAATCTCCCCAACCACAGGAAAAGAAATATTCTCATGCCCTTCTGGCATCTCTGGGAATGTGACTTCACCTTTCTGAGGATCCCTTCTCTGCAAAAGAGAATGAAGATACTCAGTGACCATATGAAGGCTAGGGAGAAGAAAATGACCAGAGAAGCACACAAAGTCACCTGCGAAAGGTACAGAAGGTCTGTGCGCAGATGCCTGGAAGACCCGCTGTGGCACTGTGGTTCCCCAGGAATTGCTGAGTTGAAAGATACTGCTGGCAGCACTCTTGATAAATGGAGGAACCGTGGTTCCTCCATTTACTAGATCCAATCAACAAAGAAATAGGAAGTCAAGACAACAGTGAAGCCACAGAAAGGAACCTCCAAGTTAACCCATTAGGAATAATAAAAAAAGAAAAATAGTCTGATCCAAAAAAGTCCTATCATCTGAGTCCATGATTCCATTTACAGGAAAAATCTAGAAATAGGGGGTAGAGATAGCACAACGGCAGGATGTTTGCCTTGCACACAGTCCACTGGGTTTGAACCCCAGAACTCCATGGGGTCCTCTGAGACCCATCAGGAGTGATCCCTTAGTGCTAGGAGTAAATAAGATTGGTGCTGGGTGTGTGTGTGTGTGTGTGTGTGTATGTGGTGGGGTTGAGGGGTTGGGGGGGGGGAAGGAGAGAGAACAAAGGCACATTAGGAAACACTGCAGTTGGGGGATGGCTCTACACCCTGAAGGAGCGCATTCACGGGGTGGAACACTTCCGACAACCAGAGGGAAGTGCAACAGACTGCTAGGGCCACGCAGCACTCAGGACTCCGAGGGCACCAACACAGACCGAGCACAGAACAGGTGCTTGACAAAGGTGGGGGAACCGATGGCCAGCGCTCTCATGGAAACTTCTGGAAGAGAACTCCCAAGGCGACCAGGGAAACGAGTAAGCACACATCACATTTTCTTTGCAGGTTTACGAGAAACCCATCATTCGGGATGTGCTACTGTCAGCTAGAAAACGTGAGCAAGAAAGATGAGTGGAGCAAAGCCAGGTGTGTGCGCAGCCCTAGTGTAATGCAGGCGGTCACAGTGCTGGGCTGAGGATGGTCCCGACCACCCTGAGGAAGAGAGGCCTACCCGGGAGGCACATCCAGCAGGGACAAGCGTAGGTGGTCTCATATAAGATCAGGGGTGGTGCGGGGGGGGGGGGGGGAGGGAGGATCCCGGAAGAAGAGAAACAATGCCAAGGGCCCATGTACATAGTTCCCCCGGGGTCACATCCCCATAGCCTGGACCCACATCCCCCAGGTCCAGGAGAAGCAGCTCCAGAGTTGCACAGGACCAGATTTGTTTTTAACTTGGGCAGGTCCTAACTAGAGGGCAGTTCGGCCATTTATCAAGAGTCCTGCCAGCAGTATCTCTCAACTCAGTAATTCCTGAGGAAATAATCAGAAATGCGCCCCAAGATTTATCCACAGCATTGCTTACCACAACATTATTTATAATAGCTTGAGCCTGAAATAACTTACAGGCCCAATAAAAGGGGACTGTTAAATAAATTATGGTCCAGCGAGTGATTAAATCATACACAGCCATTAAATCCCATCTTCTGAATGTACGGAACGACAGGGGGCATGCCTCATGCTACAAACTTAAGTTGCAAAAAAAAAAAAAAAGCCGGATGTGAAAATACACGTTAAGTATTCCCTGAACAAACCTTCATTGACCGTCTACTCTGCTCTGGGCCCTATTCTAAGCACAGAAGGTTTAGTGGAAGAGAAAATCGCCACAATTCCTGCATGCACCAGAAGAGGTGTTTGGACAGAGGAGCAGACTAAACAAGTAAAATGGGATTCTACCCTCCATGAAGATGCAACAGAAGGAAACAGGGAACTATAAGTCAAATCTACAAGAGTGATGAAAGTATAAGAGGTCCGCGGAGAAAATCAGAAATCGAGAAGCTGCCTGGAAGGGTGGGCAGGGGGCCAGGGACAAATGTTAGGAAGAAGGACTAAGGGTTTGAGATCGGGGCTCATATCTAGGCTGACTCCCAGACAGAGGAATCAGGCAGTGCCAGGCCTCTGAGGAGGCCTGATGGAAGGGACAGGATGTCCTCGGCAAGTGGCAGAAGGAGGAGGACAGAGGGAAGACAGTGTGAGCAGAGAGTGATGTGCACAGGGTCAAGGGTCAGCAGCAGGCGGGGGCGGGGGGGGGTAAAGCTGGGGCTTTTCCAGAGCCCGACACCCTTGAATGGACCTGTGTTCATTTTATCATCAGAAAACAGAAGGCACTTCCTCTCGGAGAAGCTCAAAGCCACACTGCTGACCAAGGTTCAAGGCCGCGGAGGGGCACAGAAGAGGACGTGGTGGGGAAGGAAGCCGTGGAGCAGACAGAGCTTTGAAAAGCACAAATCACAATTCTGGATAATAATAATTAAAAAAAAAATAGAACTCCAATGCCAAAAGCATAAGCACCCCCTCCCCCGCCCCCCCCCCTCGTCATCCTTCACCCGAGCAACATATGTTGAACAGGCTGGTAGATTTCCTTCCTGCCTTCCCCTCATGTGTGCTGCGGGGTTTGTTCCCCTTAAAGACTCTACAATCCTCCAGACCTGGCAAACACTCAGCTACCCCTCGGGCAGATAACGGAGGGCCAAATGCTGCACGGAAGTTGAGAGCAGACTGGCGCATCCTACAGCGATGGCGGGAGCAGCATTGTGGGGGGATGGAAGCTGGGCCAGGAGGAAGCTGCCATCGAAGGCCACTGTCAGGCCTGGCTGTCTGAACGACTGGAGAACAGCAGGGACAGCCTCTGCCCAGGCCGGCAGGATGCCCTCAGATGAGGACCACCATGCTGAGTTCAGTTTTGGGGGTGTGGGGTCGGGACGGGCTGACAGGAGGGCCCGAAAAGGCACCTGCTAACCCCTTTCAGCAGGAGCCCTGGGGCAGGTGGTCGTGGTGGAGCTATGGAGGCAGAGGGGGATGTGGTGACCGATGACTGTTATAGCTCCGCCTGGTGCCAGCATGTCCCCTGCATGACACGCCCTGACCTTCGTCGCTGCCCCGACACGTGTGTACCACGGGCCTGGGAGTCCAGGTTTGGTCCAGCTCCTTCCCGGCTCCCTCTGCCCTCTGTTCAGAAACTCCGGCCTGAGGCCCCGGGCCCAGGGAGGAAGAGCGGTGACTGCATACCACCTGTCTTGTGCTTGTTGGCGCCTTCCAGGGACCTTGCTACTCACCAAAGGGCAGAAGCCCGGCCGCGCCTCTGAAGCAGTGCACCTCACCCCCACCCCCCACCCCGCGTGCACCGCCAAGCTGCTGAAGCCCTCCTTTCTGTCCTTTCTATGGAACAAATAAAATCCCCACCCACCCAGATGACGCACACGTCCATCCTTGCTCCCACCCCAGCCCCCAAGGACACTCTGGGCAGTGCAGCTGCGCTGCCCAGGCCCTTTCATTCATCATTATATTGTTAGAACTGCTCATTTGCTGCGTCCTTCCACCCACGCAGAGATGAGACGCCTTCCTCTTTCTGATGGACTTCACTCGGCCGGATCCCACCGGCCACTTGGACGCAGGCCATGAGATGTCCTCTTTTCCTAGAACAGGTAGTGATCCCTGGGGTATGTCCCATCTTCTTCATCTGCTCAGCCCTCCATGGGCACAGACTTCCGGTGTGGGTTCATTTGGGGGGTTTTGTTTTGTTTTGTTTTGAGTGTGGGTGCCTTGTCTTCTCCCCCTTCAGCTCAGATGCTCCACAAAAAGCTCCTGGCAGTCCTGGCCCAGCGGTCATTGGTCTGAGCAGTAGATGTTCAGCAAACGCACGGGGACAAAACCCTTATCCAACATTTGCCAGTCCTCCAGGCCACAGGGTTGCTGGGACACTGGTCACCCCAATACCCCCCTGTCTCAGTGAGACAACGCCAAGCTAGAAGAACAGACTCTCTTGAAAGACCGTGGACAGACCACAGGGGGAGGAATACACGGCAACTTGGTCAAAGTGTCCTTTCCCGTGTGGTGGGCTATGCCACCAAGTCTACACAGGGACCCACCAGGGCCCCAGACAGCCTCCTGAGTAAGCACTGGGCTCGCACCTGTAAGTCCTTGCTATCTGTCTTCAGTCTCTTTATTTATTTATTTTTGTTTTTGTGCCACAACTGGCTGTGCTTGGGGCTTACTCCTAGCAGCACATGGGGAGACCGTATGTGGTGCCCCTGGCACAGCGGATAGGGTGTTTGCCTTGCACGTGGCCGACCTGGGTCCGATTATTCCGCCCCTCTCAGAGAGCCCGGCAAGCTACCGAGAGTATCTCGCCCACTACGACAGAGGCTGGCAAGCTACCTGTGGCGTGTTTGATATGCCAAACACAGTGACAAGCAGTCTCACAACTCTATTGTGAGATGTTACTGGTGCCCGCTCGAGCAAATCGATGAACAACGGGATGACTGTGCTACTGTGCTGTGAGCACAGGGGGAAGACCGTGTGTGGTGCCAGGGGTGGGGCCCAGAGTGGTCTCTCGTGGAGCAAGCGCCTTACTGCTGTGCCAGCTCTCTAGCCCTGTTTTAAGCTTAAATTTTTGACGGCGGGCATAGTGCTCAAGTGAAGGGCACCAGGCATGATCCACATGTAGGGTGACAGAGGATCGGGATCAGGGGTGTGGTGGGTGACCTTTGCAGCTCTGCCTGGTGCCCACGTGTCCCCTGCACCACACCTCCTGCCCTTCACTGCTGCCCAATGCAAGGGGTCTGGGCCTCCCTAAGAGATGGGGGTGCCACGGCCCCTGCATTCAATCCCTGGTGCCCCCAAACTAGACTTCTCTAAGCAATGGCCTCTTTTCTTTTTTTCTTTTTTAATTTAATTGAGTCACTGTGGGATACACAGTTACAAAGCTGTTCATGATCGGGTTGGATTTCAGTCATAAGATGAGTTTCTCTCCTGCCACCCCCTCCCCCCTTCTCCCAGCCTGCCTCTATGCTCTATGGCAGACACTCTCTTTCTCTTTCCTTCTCTCTCTCTCTTTCCTTCTCTCTCTCTTTCCTTCTCTCTCTCTCTCTCCATCATGGTTTGCAATGCAGATACTGAGAGCTTATCATGTCTGTTCCTTCACCTGCATTCAGCACACAGTTCCTACCCAGAGTGATCGTTTCCCACTATCTTTGTCACAGTGGTCCCTTCTCTCTCCCATTTGTCTCCTCCCCCATCACTTGAGGCCAGTTTCCAACCGTGGACCAATCCTCCTGGCAATGGCCTTTTTCATGGGCTGAGCATTCTCAGTTCCCCACGGGACACTCCCCACTCACCTCCCCAAACCGTGCCTTTGTACAGCCCCCTGCTCACAGCTCTGAGCTGGCTCTGGAGTGGGACTGGGGCTCAGCTCCCCGGGGAACCCCACGACCCAACTCACCGGCACTCAGGGTCGTGAACTCCAGGAAGCGGTATTCATAGGACACATCGATCTTGGTCTCCACCTGCGGCCGCTTCAAAGTTGAATAGATATTCCCAGGCCGTTTGTCGTCACGTTTCTCTAACTTATTCAGTCCACAACCCATTTCAGCAGCTGCCAGCAAAGGGGAAAAGGGGGAGACAGGGTGAAATTTTATTTTTTTTCCCTGAGATTTTTGTTTTTAAGCAGCACGGCAGAAAAGAGCCCTGTAATATCACTGAAGGGCACGTCGAAGGCCTTGACATTCGTGGAATCTGGAGAATAATTTAGTATCTGATCTGAGCACCAGGGGAACCCCAGCTTGGTACCCAGGCTAGCTTCACTTTCTCTTCCAACATCGTGACCAGCCAACCTAGGATTCTTCCTGCACTGAACGCAGAGCTGGTTCATATATTTATTTGTTTCCTCTGGCTGCTGAAAATAACACCTTGGTTCCACTCTCATCTACGTACATGATTTAAAAATGGGCTCTAAAAGCCGTGGGGTGGATTATAGTGTCGGCCCTCCACAAAACCAGAGCAGGGTCAGCGGCACTGCGGTTGCTAAGAGAGAATAATACGAGGCTGTTACAATTTCCAAACTCCAAAGTCCTTTCTGCCCTCGACAGTAATTATTTAGACAGAAATCTGTATTCATAAACCATCTCTCAGAGCAGAGAGTGGTATTTGTATGGGCCTTGTCTAAAAGTCCCCCTTTTGTTCTTTTTCAAACAAACCATGGGGAATAATAGTAGGCTTCCACGCTTTTCAAGAATCATTTCAGACCAAAATGAAAACGGGCTCCATACTAATGGCAGGGCTGGAGGAAGTGGAGGCAGCCACCTATGGGAGCCAGCAGGAAGACGGGAAGCGACAGCAGGAAAAGGAAGTGGAGAAAGGTCCAGAGAATGTGCAGATGCCCATGAGCTGAGCTTCTGGTTTTGCTGGGCAAGCAAATCCACAGAGGATCTCTGTTTGCTTCTGCAGAACAACATTCATGAAATGACTTTTTCCTCCACTGCCTGACCACCCGTGGGGGAGCACTTTCACGGGTGCACGGAGCAGGAGCAATACTTCCCTCCAGGGTGCTGCCACCGCCACCCAAATCTATTCCACGGCAATATTAACCAGCCAAGAATATCACCATCAGAAACACGGTGACTGCTTCCTCTCAGAGATAAGAGTTTCCTTTTGTTCAACCTATTGACAAGGCGCCCAGCTTCCTAAGGCAATTTGGCAAGCTCCAGAGAAACAGAATGAACCTCCAAAAAGCAAAGGGGTGTGTGTGTGTTTGTGTGTGTGTGTGGGGGGGAGAGAGAGAGAGAGAGAGAGAGAAAGAGAAGAGAGAGAGAAAGAGAGAGAGAGAGTAAAGAACGACAAGCAGACAATACTTTTAAAACCTTCCTAAGGCAATTTGGCAAGCTCCAGAAAAACATAATAAACTTAAGCAAGGGGTGTGTGTGTGTGTGTGTGTGTGTGTGTGTGTGTGTGTGTGTGTGTGTGTGTGTGTGTGTGTATGAGATAGGGGGGCAGCAAAGACAACCAGGCAATACTTTTCAGTAATTAAAAAAAATCTGGAAGGATGGATGAGAACAGGAAGGCTTACTTTTGCCTTAATAAGGGAACATTAGTGTCCAAAGGGCTGGAGCAGGCAAGATTTATGTGCAATCTTCATGAACTGACTGCATGTAAAATACTCCATCGTTCTGCAGATAGCATAGCTGATATGACAGAAGCTATGTATTTGAGCAAGCTGTCACCCACGGGGCAAAGCAGGAGAGCAGTGGACAGGGAGGCTTTGGGGTGCAGGGGCACTGGTACCCTGATGACATCCCTCACTGGCAGAACTGAACTGGAAATAACCCAGAGGTTCACCAAGTCCCTCACCCATCTCTCTCCTCTCCCCACCATGAAGACTGGATGTCTGAGACTGCCGAAAAGAAAGGGTCCTTTTTTTTAAAACAACAACAACAACAACAACAACTCTTTCTATCTTTGTAAGTAAATTCTCACATGAGAGGTTCACGCCTTTGAAGTCTGATTCATCCCATCTCAGTCTCTCCTTAGAAGCTAATGATAATCCCAACTGAAGGGCAACAGGCTTAGCTCTGATTGTCCACTGACATTTTAGTTAGATTTCATCTTCTCCCATTGATTGTTGCCTTGACAGAAAGGAAAAACTATAAAGACTCCGATATGACTAAGCAGAGGGAAACACTCCCCCGCATGCAACTTGTGCTTAAGGTTTCAGTCAGACCGCCCCAAACTTGAAGTCCCTGCCGAAGTTCGCCCCCAAGGATGCTGCACCTATCTTCCTAGACATGGCGAGGCTCTGGACATGTTATCGATGCCCTCGGGTGCCAGGAAAGGCCAATAGTATGGCCATGGAAACTCTAGAGACTCTGTAGTGTACTTGCATCCAGAGCTCTCCTGCCTTTGGAGAGGAAGCCCTGGCTGAGCACCTGCCCGAAAGCACAGCTCTCTCGGGGAAGGGAGAAACTTTGAAACAGACGCTGGCTAACAAAAACCTCGATCAGAATTTATTCCCTTGGGACACGAGGAAAGCAGACTCTGAGTGCCTGGATGGGCAGCTATAAGACCAGCACCGAGGTCACCAAGAGGACCAGGTAGGCAGCCCGCAGGGGCCTCAGAGGTGGAGGCACAGGCCTGTTATCACTGACCACCCCACCCCACCTGCCCATCCCACCGGGAATACAACCTCTTCTGGGATTAGCACAAGAAACCCTAAACGAGTAAGAAATTAGGCTGGTTGGGCTCCGTAGGGTACAAAGAGATGTCCCTGGTGGTGGAGGCGTGGAAGCAGCTCGATGGAGAGACTCACTCCCAGTCTGCACAAGCACCATGGGGCCACAGGGCAGAACCCCCATCAAGCTCAGTGGGTGAAGATAGCAGCCCTCAAGACTCAACCAGCACTCCACAGGGACATCACCTCTCAGATAAGGGCTTTAGAGTGGAAATGTGGAGGATGTTTAATGAGCTCAGAGAAACAATGGAACGGAAAGCCAATAAAACACAAAGGGATATGAGAACAGCAATGAGAAAGCTGCAAGCAGAAATGACCAAACTAAAACACTTGGTAGGTGAAATTGAAGCGGGCTGGCAAGTGGATAGAGACAGGCGCCCCATGGCAATGGATTCCTGGGAGGTAATAAAACCAACAGCAGCCCTCAGACTGCAAAAGCCAATTGTGGACACAGGAACTAAGTAAGGCCTGATAAGACTTTTACCTGGCGCCAGCACAGACCCAGAGAAGGCTGGACCCCCTCAGAGAGAAGTTCCAGCAGGAACAAAGGCCAGGAAAGGAATGTCAAAGATGATCATCCACCACTCCCAACTTGACCCCCTGGGTAACCTCCTTAGGTAGAAAGCCCCTTGTGGGGCAGCTTGGGAGAAATCCTAAAGCCAACTCCAACAAAGAACTCTGCACGTGTGTGCTGCCTGAGTTCATGTATTGCTGCCAAGCATATGTGGTGCCCAGTGTATGTGTTGCCTGCATCTCCCCCTTTGAGAAGTGAATTTTCAAGCTTTCATATCTAGTGCTGGGATATGTACTGGGGCACCTGCTGATCTGGAGATGCCCAAGTTCTCTCTTGAGCATATTCTCCCTCTCTCTCCCTTCTCTCTCTCTCTCTCTCTCTCTCTCTCTCTCTCTCTCTCTCTCTCTCTCTCTCTCTCCTCTCTTCTCTGTCCCTCCCCAACCCCTTCCTCAAAATAAAATGTTATATTTTCACTGCTTGTCTTCTCCTGAAATTCTTTTCTGAGAGAAAGGCAAGAACCTGAAAGGCCCGAGTAAAGTCTAAGACTGACTTTCTTTTTCTGCCAGGAGCGAGGCTCATGGTTCTAGTTTTCTGCAGCCATTCCCCAAGTGGCAGAGGTGGATAGAGAAAAAAATAGCAGATCCCCTTCTTGATGTCCCTTTCCTCTCTGCTTCACACACATCACTTGGGAACCCCACCAGCACCAAAAAGAAAAACTAGAAGACCCCGCTGCCTGAGAGTAACAGCAGCTAAGGAAAAAAATCAGAGAACTCCAAGATGAGTTGTAGAAAACCTCCAGACAAAAGCAGAAGATAGAAAAAAGTCTCAAGATAAATGCACAGCAGACAAGAGAACTCTGGGGTGAATTCAAGACAAACAACCTAAGAATCGAAACAGAAACCCAGGGAAGCAATTTTGATGAAGAAGCTTATTCAAAGAAACCATTACTGAGAAGTTTCCAGAGTTGAGGAAGACATGCACCCAGGTTCAAGAGATCCAAAGTGTACCATCTAAAAAAAGACCCCAAGACACATCCTAACCAGAATGATAACAGCCATCCCATCGACAGAGATAGAATACTGAAAGCAGTAAGATCAATGAAGAAAATTACTTACAAAGAAGCATCCTTAAGATTTATAGCAGACATATCAAATGAAAGCCTGAGGGGCCCAAAGACAATGGTGGGATATCGCAAGAACACTTAGGGAAGTGAACATCTCACCAAGAATACTTTACTCAGCCAGACTCTCATTTAGATTTGAAGAAACAATACAGAACTACACAGATAACAACAGCTCAGGGACTTCACAGATTTGAAACCATCTTTAGAAGAACTAAAGGGGCTACTTTAAGACAAATCTCACAACCATACAGAAAGATGGCACAAAAACTCCGTGACAAAAATCTCACTTAACGCCGATAGCCTAAATGCACTGATTAAGAGACAAAGAATGACTGGATGGATTAGAAAATTGAATCCAACGTTCTGCTGCCTACAAAGAAGCACATTTGAACAGGAGGGCAAACACAGACTCAAAGTCAAATGTCGGAAGACAATATTGCAAGTAAACAACTCCCACAAATAGGCCCACATGGCCATACTTCTATCAGACAACACTGACCAGGCTTATAAAAGTTATGAGAAATAGAGTAGGTCATTTTTTAATGACTGAGGAATATGTACAAAACAAAGAACTCACACTCCTAAGCATATATGCACCTAATGAGGGATCAGCAAAGTACTTAAAACAAGTAACAGACATGAAGAAAGACATCGAAAGCAACACAATAATAGCTGGGGACTTCAGCACCACTCCATCACCACTTGACAAAGCAACCAGACTAAAACTCAGCAAGAAAATAATGGAGTTGAAGGAAGACGTGGAAGAGAGCGGATTATATACACAATCACAATTGTTCTTCAGTAGGAAGTTTGCCACTGGATTGGAGGTGGGGAGATAAACTAGGGAAGGGAACATTGGGACAATGGTGGAGGGGAAAAACGCCCGCTCTAGGGGCAAGCTGGGAAATGGGAAGAGAAACAGGACATTGGGAGAAGAGAGTGGAAACCAGTGAAAGGATTAGTATCAGAACACTGTATGTCTGAACTTAATAACGAATAGTGTTGTAAGTCTGTGATTCATGGTTATTAAAAAGATTTTTTTCAATTTGTTCCATTGGGTCAGAGAAATAATACAGCAGATATTACAGCAAGGTGCTTGCCTTGCATGCAGCCAACCTGGGGTTCAATCCCCACCACCCTATTTTGTCCCCTGAGCCCCTCCAGAAATGATTCCCGAACACAAAACCCAGAGTAAGCCCTGAGTACCACCAGGTGTGACCTAAAAATGAATAAACAACAGACAAAAAGAACTTGCTCCAGAAAGGGAAAAAAGAAAAAAGAAAACAGGTTCTAATAATTTAACGGGCTCAAGTGCATGCTGTACGGGCTGGAGCCTCAGGGGTGATTCAGTCCCCTGTGTTAGCCAGCACCCCCAGTGCCAGGCCAGGAGTGACTCCTGTCTACCACCGGCCCAAAAACCAGAGCGAGAAAGAGACTATTCCTTTCCTCTCCTGAGCTGGGGGTCCTCCCTGTGGGTTCATGGCACACCCCTGTATTTGGTCCCCTCCTGTATTGTTCCACCGACCCACTCCTCTCAAAAAGGGAAAACTTGGGGGATGGGCTAGCACAGTGGTTAGGGACATGCTTATCTTGCACCAACCTGGGTTTGATTCTGTGACCCCTGGAGTATCACCAGGTGTGGCCCTAGAAACCCCTGCAAGCACCGCCAGTATGTCCTGAGTATCCTCAGCATTTTATCTTAGGGTCCTTGCATTGACCCACCACACTTAATCATGGGTGTGGCCCTTGGGTCTCCTGAGCACTGACTGGGAGCATGCCACCACTAACAAGGGGGAAAAACATAACTATCATTCCAAAAACACCTATTATCATCCTGACTATGCTCAAGCAAATTGGAAAGCTCTACCTTAGAAGGAGGCAATGGAAGAGAGTAGTGCCTTACATCACTGCAGGGTTTTGTAAACTTCCATGATAACTAGGCGAGCTTAGCCTGGAAGAATCCCTAGGAGCGGCTTGGCGAAAGAGCAGGGTATGGGCATGGGGGGCAGCGAGGGGTGGGGGGCAGAGGGCAGAGCCTCTAGCAGCAACTGCTTGAAAGTCATGAGGAACTGGAAGATGGAGGGGGAGGAAGATAAGGTCATCACTGACGCTGCAAACAAGCAGGAAGCAAAGCTTCACAAACGGTGACAGTCTGGGAAATGACTCTCTCTGGATCCAACCGAGAACGGAGATTGTCCGGGACAGGACGGACCAGCTTCCTGCAGGGACTGTCAGCTCTCTGAGGGAAGGCAGCTCCATTCCAAATTCACACATTTACACACACGCCATTGCACACCTCTTCTACTGCTGTGAGGGCACATGCAGGAGAATGAGGGAGAGAAGAATAAATGCAGAGGGTGGGCCGAGGTCTAGGGCCATACCCAGGGGTCAAGCAGTCATCACACAATCAGGAAGGTCAGATTTGAGTCAGGCCTTCCTCTAGGAAAGCCCCATATGGCAAAGCCAATCCCTGCTCTCCTGCAGGTCTAGGCAAAAGGAGGAGAAGGATGATGGGCAGGTGACATAATGCAGTTGGGGTTACAGTTCTAGAAGTCTGGGCAGAGTGGAGTCGTGAAGAGGGAAAGAAAAATAGCACAGTGGTTTGGCATTCTCCTTTCACTTGGCCAACCCGAGTTCGATTCCTCCGCCCCTCTCGGAGAGCCCGACAAGCTACCGAGAGTATCGAGGCCGTGCAGCAGAGCCTGGCAAGCTACCCGTGCGTATTGGATATGCCAAAAACAGTAACAATAAGTCTCTCAATGAGAGACATTACTGGAGTCCGCTCGAACAAATCGATGAGCAACGGGATGACAGTGAGACACACACACACATATATGTGTGTGTGTGTATATATATATATATATATATATATATGTCTTATAAAACATCAGACACACTTGCTTCCAGAAGAAGCTAGGGCCCAAGAGGTAGTACCGGGGTTAAGGCGTTGATTATACACACAGTAACCCAGTTCTACCCTGGCACCACATATGGTCCACCAGCTCTGCCAGGAATGACTCCTGAGCACAGAGCCAGGAGAAAGCCCTGAGCACAGCTGGGTATGACCCAACTCTCCACACCCCCAGAGAAAGGAAATAAGAAAGGAAGAAAGGAGGGAGGGAGGAAAAAGGAAAGAAGGGAGGGAGGGAGGGAGGGAGGAAGGGAGGGAGGAAGAAAGGAAGGGAGGAAGTAAGAACAGAAGGAGAAGGGAGGGAGAGAAGGAGAGAGGGAGAGGGAGGGAGGAGGGAGGGAGGGAGGGAGGGAGGGAGGGAAAGAACAAACAGAAGAAGCTAACTGGAAGTGCGAGACAAAGTTCTATGTCATTTTCAATGTTAAAACTTTAAATTTTTATTCTAAAGGCATTTCCCATTTGTTTCTGAAATGCTTCCCCCGGTGCCCATAAACACCAGAAAACCACTTCAGAAAGGATCACCCTTCTTACAAGATTATTTTTCAGATAGGATTTTGTATGTATTTATTAAAGGTTCGTTTTTACTACCAACAAGCATGCACACATATAAATAATGGGGACAATAAATGTAGTTATATTTTCAAATACCAATCAGTTTCATTAACAGTGGGCCCTCATTTACCACACTTGCTGCTAATCAGAGGCAGATTGCAAAGCTAATTTTAACGATTGCCAACAGCCCATGACAAGCCACTGGTGACAGGGCAATTATACCTATGATGCCGGATCATCTGACTCATTTCTTGTTTCTACACATGGATCCCATTGTTGAAGACATGGGCGTGTGTAATATGTCACGCCAGTGCTCAAAGTTAAGAACCGATAGTTCAAATGAAGATATCTTTTACACGATGGGGACATCTCTATCAACCCAGAAATAGCCACGAAAATGTGAAAATGTCTTCAACTATTCAGGAGGCATCAAATATTTATGTTCCACAAATATCATCTAAGAAAGGCAATCCAGGAAGGCAAAAGAAAATGTACCCAGGGAAAGGGCTCTTAACTCAACGCCACGGAGTTATCAAACTCTAAGAAGGCATGTTTGTTTGGGCAGGGTGCCACTTACCCAAGTGTCTACATGTGTTATCTGGAGCTAAAAAAATCCACCTTTTTTTTTTCCTGTTTTTTTTTTTTTTTTTTTTTTTTTGCTTTTTGGGTCATACCCGGCGATGCACAGGGGTCACTCCTGGCTTTGCACTCAGGAATTACCCCTGGCGGTGCTCAGGGAACCATATGGGATGCTGGGAATTGAACCCCGGGTCGGCCGAGTGCAAGGCAAACACCCTACCCGCTGTGCTATCGCTCCAGCCTCCCTCTGTTTTTTTAAGTGGCATGATGGGGACCACAGGGTTACTGCACTTTGCTTCATGAGATTATTAAGGGACAGAATCTTAACAGTTTTCTCTATTTTCCAAGATGTCTACATCGTGCATGAATTGCCTCCCGGATGGAAGATAAGAGAGGGTGTCACTGCCAGACTGCCAGGCTTCTCGAAGAATAATCAATCCTCCTGACATCCTTCACACTACAATCCCCTCACAGCCCCCTCCCCCCACTAAACAGGACTGACCTGTTGAGCTAAGAGGACACTGCAGAAATGACCAGTGTCAGAGCCCAGAACCTAAACTCTGGAGGTTCCAGCTAACCTGTCTCATTGTGAGGACAGCCGTGACTACCGTGGGAGAGTTAAGTCAACCAGGACAGGGTTGGAGACAGCAGGGAGGATGCTCGCCTCGTACGAGGCCCACCCAGATTTAATCCCCAGCACCACAAAGAGTTTCCTGAGCCTGTCAGGAGTGACCCTTGGGGCTGGACCAATAGCACAGTGGGTAGGGCGTTTGCCTTGCACACAGCCAACCCGGGTTCGATTCCCTGCATCCCATATGGTCCCCCGAGCACCGCCAGGAGTAATTCCTGAGTGCAGAGCCAGGAGTAACCCCTGTGCACTGCCAGATGTGATTCAAAAAGAAAAAAACAAAAAGGAGTGGCCCTTGAGTGAAGAGCCAGCAAGCCGGCAGCAGTAAGCGCTGAGCCAGGTATGCCCCACCTCAAAAAGGACAAAAACAAAAAGAAAAAAAAAAACCCTTAAAAGAAATAAGCCAAGATAAGGGACCTGAGGCCTCTCCCCTGACCAGCAAGGACAGGAAACCTCTGACAAAGCTGATCCTTCTGTCCCCGCATGGCCTTCAATCAGCCAACACCTTGACCACCAGGGAGCACCCTGGTCTGACTCGCCCCGCCGAGCGGCCTTGGGCTTCCCTGCCCGCAGAAACCCTGCACAATCATCGGTGTCGACTGTTGCTGCCAGCTGCCGAGTTGAAGAATAATGTGTGGCCCAGGAAATGATCCGGTGGCTCTGGGCATTCGCGTTATCCAAAGAAAATGTTTGCTTCCCCCTCCCCCTCCCCCACACCAGTGTAGCTGTCCCACCCAGAACATCCGTCAAGACCCCCTTCTCACACACAGTGCCCCCTCAGACCTGCTCCTCAGTGTGGGCCCTTCTGGCACACGGTTCCCCGTCAGTCAGCTCTGCTCAGGGTGGGCCCTTCCCACACACACACACACACAGCTCCCCCCAGACCTGCTGCTCAGCGTGGGCCTTTCTCGAAAGCCCACAGCTTCTCCTCAGACCTGCTGCTCAGTGTGGGCCCTTTTAGCACACAGCTCCCCCTCAGATCTGCTCAGCATGGACCCCTCTCGAACACAGCTCCCCCTCAGGCCTGCTCGGTGTGGGTGTACATAGCTCCCCCCAGACCTGCTGCTCTCAGCATGGGGCCTCAGCTGCCCGGCATGTCCCAAGGCTGTGGGCACACAGACACCCAGCCCCCAGCCAGGCCATGGAACCCATCTACCACTTTTTTCCCCCTTTTTAAACGGGGACCCCCATCCGGCGGTCCTGGGCCCCAGGAGCTACATGCGAACAGGTCGTGAACATGAGTGAACCATATGGTTCTCTCCAGTCTACATCTCCCCGAGCTCTGCAGTGTTTCTCCCTCCTGGAAGCGTATCGGAAGCCCCTGGAGAACCTCTTCAAGTCTTAATGCTCGAGCCTTCGGAGAAGGGGGTGCAGTATCAGTATTTGAAGAAACAAAACGCTAAAATACTCTCCCTGTTCCCACTTCTCCCCGCTCTCACCTACATTCTCAGGCCTCCTCAGAAGCCGCATGAGCAAGGCCATAGTCTAGGAGAGAGTTTCTCGGCCTTTCTCCCACGGTCGTCCCCTTCCGGCCTGGTTTCCTTCCTGTGGTTCTCCTGTCCTACCAGTGGACCCCTTAGTCTCATGCCATGACGCCCCCATTTTTACCTGTGGCCCCCCTCACTTGAGAAACACTGGTCCAGGGGCTGGAACAACAGCACAGCGGGTAGGGCGTTTGCCTTGCATGCGGCCGACCTGGGTTCGATTCCCAGCATCCCATATGGTCCCCTGTGCACCGCCAGGAGTAATTCCTGATTGCAGAGCCAGGAGTAACCACTGTGCATTGCCAGGAGTGACCCAAACAGTAAAAAAAAAAAAGAGAGAGAGAGAAACACTGGTCCAGAAGAACGCAACCCCACTGAGCCCCCCCACCCCCAGCTCCACACCCCATCTCTTGACTCTTCGGAAGCTCAGCAGCCCCCTCCCTGGCTCTCTGGAGTTCTCTCAAATGCTGTGCACCCTCCACTCCTCTCCCCACTTTCCTCTGGGCTCCCTTGCTTAAATCTTCTCCACTGTAAGCCAGTTCCGACTCATGGGTAATGACAGTGCCCTTCGTTGGGCCAGTAGATGCCTCTGTTCGCTTTTGCTTCACATCTGTCGTTAAAGACACGTTGTGAGGGTCGCTCTCATGCGCCTCTCTTTTCCCCCTGTCCTCTACCTGCACCTCCTCTTTACCAGTCACGTGTGATGCCAAAACTGTGTATGCAAAAAGGTTTGGGACTTTCCCAGCACCGAAACCCGAGCACCTTGGTCAGTTTTCAGAGGGCCCCGATCTTAAGAGCAAAACCTGTGGCTTTATTGACCGAGTGGTCAAGTTCAAACAACTTCCTAAGTATGTCCAAGCAACCAAGTAGTCCTTGGAGACAAACGGAGTCCATAAACTGCAAGGAAAACGCTTCCTTTCGTGCTTCAGTCACCAAATCAGAGTCCTGGATGTCCAGGGCCAAGTTCTCAGACTCTGAAATCTTGCTGGACACCATCAGCCACCTTTCCTGTCCCCCATGACTTCCAGAGTCACCACCCCAAGACAGGACGCCCACAGAGGATGCCGGGGACCCCCGGTCCTGAGACTTTGCTGGGGGGTTCCTGGGGAGCCTGAGCACCAAGTCTGATGTGTGGTTGTGTCTCAGTAGTGACAGAAATGCTCTTGTCCCCTCTCCCCTCTCACCCTTCCTGCTCCAGGCCCAAACACTCCACCTTCCTCCAGGCCCGGCTTCTCTCCAGCCCCAGGTGGGCATGCTCAGTCACCTCTTTCCACTTTTCCCCCTGGAACCTTCCAGGCTCTTTCAGATGCAGGTGCTGCCAAGAGCACTCAACGCGTCACCCAACAAGCCTCCTCCCGTTTCCGGTGTCTGTGGGCCACGCCTGGCCGTTCTCCTGGTTTCCCCCTCCCGGGGGTCTTTCATCTAGGGGCCCTGCAGAGTGCACAAGAGGCTCACAGGGCACAAACCACAAGCCCCACCCCAGCTCAGGGAGCCTGGAGCCCTGCCCCCAACCTCACCCCGATGTCCTCCTCCTGCCCCATCTCCCTCAGGTCCCCTGCCTGTGGCTGGGAGTCAGGTCTGAGGAAGCCGCTCTCGCACTTATGTGTTAGGCCCACTGCCTGCCTCCTCTCTGCCCACCTCCTGGCCACCTCACCTCCCTGCCTTGACCCTCTGTTCTGGGTGTTTTACAATTCTCCAAAGAAACAGAATCACCAAGTGGGGTGGGAGAGAAAGACTCGACAGAGCAAAGGGCCGCTGAGCGACTGATTTAAGGAACTGGCCCCTGGGACTGTGAAGCAAGGCTGAAATCTGCAGGCTGACCTGCAGGCCGGACCCAGGGGAAGGTCAGCGTAGAGGAGTGGAGAGAGAATTCTTTCTTTGGGGGCAGAAATCAGTCCCTCTTCTTCAGACCTCTTCAGCTGGTTAGATGAGAACTGCCCCCTACACACACACACACACACACACACACACACACACACACACACACACACACCATCCCCCTACGCCCCAATTTGGAGGCTGAGCTGCAGTGCTCAAAGCAGATTCACACTTGATATGTATGTCACGCACAGCCCTAAAGACTGATGCTGGGGGCCAGAGAGATAGCACAATGGGTAAGGTGCTAGCCTGGCTCATACCACAGGAGTGATCTCTGAACACAGAGCCAAGAGTAAGCCTTGAGCACTGCTGGATGTGAACTGTCCCCCCAGTTACCCCTCCCCGTCCCCCCCACCCACAAAATACTAGTGTTGAAGCCCAAATGGGCAGCACAGCCAAGCCAAGGTGATAAAAAATTAACTAATACTTTCTCCTTTATTGAGCACTTACTACTCACAAGGCAGTTCTGAATGCTGAAATTTAAAAAAAAAAAAAAGAATTCTGTCTCTTACCTGACCCTTCAGGAGCATAGGAAGAGATGACAAACAAAAATGATGGATTAACAGGAGGTCTGCCCCACAGCTTGGAAATTGGGCTCACATGCTGGGGGAAAAGGCAGCTCAGATAGAGAAGGGAACACCAAGTAGAGGATGTCGGGAGGACCCATTTGGGTTGGAAGATGCGAGCTGAAAGTAGACTATAGACCGAACATGATAGCCACTCAATACCTCTATTGCAAACTACAACACCCACAAGGAGAGAGAACAAAGGGAATGCCCTGCCACAGAGGCAGGGTCGGGTGGTAGGGGATGGGGTGGGGGTGGTGGGAGGGATACTGGGATCATTGGTGGAGGAGAATGGGCACTGGTGGAAGGGTGGGCAAATGATCACTGTATGAGTAAAATGGAAACACAAAAGTTCAAAAGTTTGTAACTGTACATCACAGTGATTCTCTAATAAAATTTTTTTTTAAATAATGGATTAAGTTCAATTACTAGAGAAAGTTCTAGTAAACAAATAAGGCAGGGGGAGAGAAGGCAAATATAGGAGAGGGAGGAACCAGGAAAATGGAGGAAAGCCTTACCTGGAAGGCAGGGGGAAGCAAAATCCTGGAAGATAAAAGGGGGCTCTCATGGGATGGGAATAATCACATCCCAGGCAGGAAGCAGCAGGAGCAAACCGGCTAGAATCTTTCAGAAGTCTCCCAGAAAGGCGGGACCAAGGGCCCCGCTGTTGTCCTGAGAGGGAAGCCCCTAGAGAGGTTGGGGACCAGAGGAGTCGCCTCTGGCCATGACTGACCACAGAAATGGGGAGGCCAGATGAGGAAGAGGTGAGGGGTTCACTGGGGATCCAGCTCTGGGAGGAAAGGGACATGAGGAGAGGAGGGCCACAGAGGTGCCTGAGACTTAGGGCCAGAGAAGCTGGGGGGCTGGGGGGGCCTTCCTTCCAAGGAGGACAAGCGGGAGACCGTGGTGAGGGAGGGGGCACTTGTTTCAGGAGGAAAAGGCCCACCTGAGTGGGGATGCGGGGAGGGCTGCTGGCTCGGAGCCTGTGGGAACACCCCAAGCTTCAGCAGTGTGACAGCCAACTTCTCCCAGGCTGCCGTTTCCTTCCCAGCTCTGCAGCGTCCCCCCAGCACCCACCCCCAAATCTATGCCTGATTACTCACTACCCCTAGCAACCTCCAGAGACAGAAGGACACTCCACTTCTGGCACAGGGCGAGAAGGAACAGCTGCTGGTCCTTTCAAGGTCCCCTTCTTCATATCAGAGCTGTGTGGGGTGGGTTGAGGTGGGTCATGACTGTCACCAGACAGGTGCAAACCTGAATGACCCCATTCCTGAGTGGTGTGACCTCCAGGACCCCACTCAACCTTTACTTTTAGTTATCGCAGCTCTAAAAAAAATTATATATATATATATATAGAGAGAGAGAGAGAGAGAAAGAGATGCAAAATCTACTTGTAAAGTAAGAATTAAATAGCTTAATATTTACTTCTTAAAAGAGCTCACATTCAAAAAGTAATGTGAATATTAATCATTATTAGTGGCTGTTGTTATTATTTCTAATTATTGTATTACTTGTTATCCAGTACATAAATATTCTCTTTAATCTACCTAGAGGCATAGCTACCTCAAAGTTCCTGAAAAGGGAACTTAAAATGTATTCTAAGACGCTGGAAAAATCCCAAAGGTCTCTGAAATAAGGAAGTGTTTAAATAAACAGTCTGATTTCGATTTCTCATACTTTCTATTTCCAAAATTTGGTCATCCGTGACATGGTCACATTCATTAGCAAAGTCTGATTTAGCCTAATCTCCTCTGAGGTGACTTGAATGGATAAGGTCTATTACAATAATTTCTACAAATTGGCTGAATCTGGCAGGCAGACCATAAAACCTGTAGGATTCTTCAGGAAGCATTTCCTGGGGTGGAAAAACAAAGTCGAGGGTTTCAACACACACACACACACACACACACACACACACACACACACACACACACACACACTCAAAGCTACTGAAAACTCCTCTGGCAAAAAAGTCCAAGCTGGCAATCGAGGGATCTGCCTCGGGAGAAGCAATTGGGACATTGTTGGGGACGGGTGCTGAAGTCAGTAAGGTGCAGCCACAGCTGACTTCCTCCTGGTAAGAGGGGAAACTCCAGTGGCCCTCAGCAGGCAGCCTGTGGCAGGGTCAACGTCAAACAGGCTGACACAGCTGACGCCAACCCTGCCACTCTGGCGCCTGAGCTCCCCGCTGAGACGGGAGGGCTGTCGGCCCTCACCTCTGACCCGGGTTTCTGGAGCCCTGTGCAGACACCCCCACCCCCATGGTTCTATGCAACCCAGGCCCATAAGCCGCCCACTTTTTCCTGCACTCCCGTACTCCAGCAGCAGGCTAGACTCGGGAAAACCCCCAAAGGAAGCCTTCGAGTACCCCACACGGTGTCTCCTCCATCTCAGTCTTGGCAGGTAGCCATCAGACATAGAATGTGACCTGATTTTCTAGCTCTTTGGTTCTGGCCTGCTGAGAGTGATTTTTTTCTTCCTGAATTCAGCCCAGGTAGGGAGTAAGTCACACAAATGCATATTTAACAGCCGAACCAAATTCTTACTTGGAAAGCCAGGAATTAACAGGGCTCAAGCAGTGGCCATCGTTTGCCTCCTGAACCGACCTTTTCAGAAGAGAAAGTCTCTTGCTAAAATATGCAATGCTAATAATAAGAGCCCTTTGGGGGGCTGAGGGGGGTGCCCAGGGAAAAAAGGCAAACTCAAATTTATGTCAAAAACAGAATATAAATTAAAGATCTCTCTCTTTGTATCTCTCTCTGTCTCTCACACACACAAACACACACACTCACATACACACAAACACTCTCTCACACACACACCTTTAAAATGTAACTATGAAACAAATATCTGGCTAAATTTCTCTCTTTGTCAGTGAGAAATCACCTAAGCCTAAGCCAAGGGTGTTGCCAATCCTTGAAGAGAAGGAAAAAAGAGAAAATGCTTACTAATGAAGGCTCTCGAACACAACTTCCAGGGATGATGAAAATACAAGTGCAGTCCGATTCAATAGGCAGAACGCCACACGTGGAGCCAAGGCGCACCTGATACGTGGTTAGGGAGATCGGGGGAACTGAATTTCAGATTTTATTTCATTTGAATTCATCGCCATTTACATGTAAATAGCCACATGAAACTAGTGGACAACTCAGGGATAGCCACTCAAACCCAGCAGCTGGCAGAGTCTTTCTTCTCCTACCGTTCAATGACAATCATAATCAGCCGATGCTGCCTTCAATTGTCACCAATCTAGGGACCTCTCTGCAGGCCGCAGCAGCCCAAGTCCGAAAGGATAAGGAAAGAAGGCGAAGGAAAGAGGTTCCGGGGGTGTCATTCCCAGCAACGTGATTCTGATACAGAGCTTACATTTCTAGTGTGCAGGGGCCTTGTGTATTTGGATATCTGTGCTTGAAGGGAGAGTCGGCATTTGCAAAATTAGATCCACCTCGTCTCTCCCCTTTGTGTCTGGGAAGCAGGACATTATGGACTCAGGGCCATTGAATTAACCTTGCGAGGCTGCAGTCTCCTCAACCTAAAGTACACGTAACAAGAGGGTTCTTCTGGGGCCAAGAGATAGTACAGGGGTTGAATAGTGGGTCCTGCCTGTATCCAACCCCAGTTCAGGGGGCTGGAGCAATAGCACAGCGGGTCGGGTGTTTGCCTTGCATGCGGCCAACCCAGGTTCGATTCCCAGCATCCCATATGGTCCCCTGTGCACCGCCAGGAGTAATTCCTGAGCACAGAGCCAGAAGTAACCCCTGTGCATTGCCGGGTGTGACCCAAAAAGCAAATAAAAACCAAAACAACAACAAAAACCCAGTTCAGTTCTCAGCACTACCAAGTGGGTCCTTCCACCCCTCCTATAGGAACTTTCTGAGAATCAGATGTATAGACTTCTGGGAAAGTGCCTCACAATGCCCAGCCACAGTGTAGCTCTAAGAATTTCATTCAGAACAATGATAGAAGTCTGTAATAAAATAGGAACGGAATTACTCCAAATGCCAGCTTCATAGAACTGTAGCACTGTCGTCCCATTGTTCATTGATTTGCTCGAGCGGGCACCAGTAATGTCTCCATTGTGAGACTTGTTGTTACTGTTTTTGGCATATTGGATATGCCACAGGTAGCTTGCCAGGCTCTGCTGTGTGGGCAGGATACTTTTGATAGCTTGCTGGGCTCTCCGAGAGGGGCGGAGGAACCAAACCCGGGCCAGCCGCGTGCAAGACAAACATCCTACCCACTGTGCTATCACTCCAGTCCACCAACTTCATAATCAGTAAAATTTTTCTAGTGCCCAAACTCCTTCAACCTGTTTCCTAGGCCATGGTAAGGTGTCCTCTAGGGAAACACATCTCAGTACCCTGACATCTGGGCACCCTCTCGACCTCTCAAAGGACCCCACCACCCAGATGGGCACCGTGTGTCACTCTGTGGCAGGCACAGTACCCTGCCAGTGGAGGAGAAAAGCCCCCAGTAGAGCAAGGATGAAGGGCCAAGGGACAGGCCTATTTGAGTCACCCAGGGCAATCAGAGAAGAGTTGACAGATTCTGTTTCTCACTGACATTCCTGATCCCCTGAACAGGAGAGCTGCTCTCGGAGTCTTCAGAGAGCCAAAGCAGATCCGCCTCCCAAAGCCAACAGCACCCATTTCAACAAGGAGCGTCCCACAACCAGTGAAACCCACACGGGCTCTCCACCAAGTTCTCATGAACCAGACCAAGAGCAGGAAATCCCCCCTACAGGGTCTGAAGCTGGGAGTTTAGAGGAATTCTGTGGGCCTTGGGGTTATTTTTCTTTACAGAGAAAGCACTTAGTCAATCTTCTTTCACAACCACGGGTACATTCCCCTGTGGAATTCCCTTCTCTAAAAATAAAATATTTGGCTGATCATCTGCAATAATTTATGTGCAAACGCACTTAACTGCCAGAGTCAGGGATTTCTCACGGCTCCCGCACCTAGAAAAGCACGCACCAAGCTGGCCCAGGTGCTTCCAGCTCCAGGGTTCCCTCTGGGCCCAGAAGACCACTAGTGGATCCATGCTCTTGAGCTGGCAAGAGGAAAAGTGTGTGTTAAGTCTCTGGAAGCCCAGATCCTATGCTCCGCGGGTGGGAGCATACGATGATACAACTATGTGGGCAGAGAGCGGGCTGTTTCTTAAAAGGTTCACAAACACTTCTCTGACCCAGCAATCCCCCCTGCGAGGTATTTCTTTACCCATGAGAAAGGAGAACAGATGTCCCTACCGAGACAATGCACAAATATGCGGCTTCATTCACCGCACCCCTCCCTGCATTCAAACTGGGAATAACCCACGTGTCGATCAGCAGGGAAATATCTAAACAAACCGTGGTCTAGGCATATCCTGGAATCCGACTCAGCAACAAAAGAAGACAGAGTTGCTGATGTGTTCAACATGGATGAGTTTGAAGGAAGCCCTGCACAATTGTGTAGAATTCTACTCATGTGAAGTTCAAGGACAGGCTTACACGTCAGTAAGGAGGGCAGACCATCAAAGCAGTGGTTGCTATTCTAACGGGGGGGGGGGTGGCGGGGATGGGGGGGAGCAACAGGGAGTGGCTGGGAATAGGGGATGAAGGAACTTTCTGGTAATATTCTCTGACTTGATAGAGATAACTAGGGTGACACAGGTGCAGCTGTCAAAACATTATGCAAATGATCTGCTCCAGCTCTGTGCATTTCACTGTATGTATATAAATCTCCCCTTAAGACAATCATGATCATATATTAAACCCTAAATTAAAAGTATGTGCTAAAATGTACCCAGACCTGTAATTCACTTTTAAATGCATGAAACAAGTTGGATTGCCGCAGGAGGGAAGAGGGCACAAGTACGGACTCTAGGTGTTGCTATTTTGAGCGGGAGGGTGACTGTTCTTATAACTTTTCTGTTCTTAAAAATAAGATAAACCACCCCCCCCCAGCCTGTTTCCTCACCACGTTAGGTATTTGGCAGCGCATCCATGAACACCCAGCCATGGGTGCTCGCAATTTCAATTCTGCTGCAAAGTGAAGAGGGGAAGAACACAAGTAGCTTTACAGGAACTCACATCACTCATGCCAAAGATTTTCTGCCTGTTTCCCTACAGACAAAGCAGTGATTTGAACGGAAGCCAAGAATTCCTGCTCGAGAGGGAAGGGGGCGAAAGGAAAAAAGAAAAAAAGAACTCACTGACTTGTACTCCCAATTTATTCTCTTTCAATTCCTGTACCCAATCTAACTGCACCACCCTCTGCTCCCATTGGCCTCAAGAGTCCGGGCAGTTAAAAAAAAAAAACCACAAAGAAACAGCCCAGCGACTTGACAGACAGATGCAGGCAGAGAATGACATCCAGGCGCTGGGGCTGGAATTGCTGAGACGGGTCAGAAAGCCCACGGAAGGCAGAAGAGGATGCAGTGCTCTGGTGAGGTTAAAATGATTTCACTGAGGTTAGCGCACACACGCACCAAACCCAACAGCTGGCTGCTTAACTAACCCTCTCTGAGGTTTGGAGACATCTGGGCTCACTTGAACTTCACAGGCAATCGGAGGTACCAATTCGGAATCCCAGCGGCCAGAGGGACACGTGGGGCGCAGGGGCAGGCCCTCCCCCCGCAGACCCAGAGGTCGCTCACATGACGCCCTCCTTCCTCCCTGGCAGAGCCTCGCTTATCCTGAGATGACACACGATGGCAGGGGCTGGAAGACGCCTCGCCTGCCAGGGAGCATCTGAAAACAGCTGTACCAATTACACGAAGGGGCTGCCGTGGAAACCAGGGCAGCCACTCGAAGACAGGGACGTGTGCCAGACTTTTTTTTTTAATTTTTAAACTACTTTTTGTTGCTTTTTAAGCCCCCCCCCCTAACAGAACTCGCTGACACCGCTGCGCCTCTCGGGGACCACCTAGCAGCCCACTGGGCAGGAGAGCGCGCGCACAAGGGTCTAGCGCCTTGTGGCCTCCACGCCGGTGGTCCCTGCCCAAGACTGGGCACAGACTAGGTGAAGGGCACCAGCCCGGTGCAGGGGCGGTGGTGGGGGAAGTTGGGGGCGAGAGGGGTGTGCCTGCCTGGCGAGGCGGCTTCCTGAAATAGATGCAAATAGATGCCACCGCCATCCTGCCGGACCCGATCCATGAAGCAAGGGGGTCTCCCCTGGGCCTCCGAAAGTGGGTTAGGGCGAGGTAGCGGGGCGGAGTGGCAGGCCGGCTGGGGGGAAAAAAGCCCCGATGGAAAGGGAACCGCGGCTGCTCCGTGCCAGACCCTCCCGGCGTCGGTCTGCTCCCACCCAGCGGGCCTCGGAGCCCTGGGGAAGCAGCCGGGCTCGCGGGGCGCACGCCGAGGAGCAGCAGCGCCGCCGCCAGCCCGGCCCCGCGCGCCCGCGCCCTGCAGCAACCCCGACCCCGCGCCCGCCTCCGCCGCACCCAGGGCTCCCCGCAGCCGCGTCCCAGACCCACCTGTAGCCTCGCGGCTCCCCCTCTGCTCCCTCCCGAGGCGCCCGGAGCCTGCAGTGCCCAGATGCAACCCCCACTCCCGCGCCCTATAGACACTATTCTGGGGGATCTCCCCACCAGAGCGCGCGAGGAATTTTTTTTCCCCCAAAAAGTTGGCCCAACAGTGCAGAGTTCCGAGGGTCGAACCCTGACCCCCAGGCTACCCGGGACGGCGAGGGCTGAGAGGTGGGCTGTTGGATTTTTTTTGGTGGGGAGGGGGGCATGTCTACTAAGCCTGGCGCCCGTAGAAGCACACCCCCGGCTGCCACCAGCAGGAAAGCGCCTCCCCTCGCGCGCTCTCGTGCCCTCCAAGGCCCGGGTCCGCAGGGCCCCAATGCACGAATCACCCCCCACCCCAACACTCACACCCGGACCGTGCCCGCCGACCCGCCGCGTCCCGCCGCGCACCCACCCACCCACCCCACCGACCTACCGTTGGGGGGTTCGCCAAGGCGCGGCGCGGGCTCCCCGAGACAGCGTGCTCCGTCCCGGGAGGAAAGTTTGTGCCATGCAGAGGCGGCGGCGCGGAGGAGGCGGGGGCGCCCGCGGGGGTAGGTGGGTGGGGTGGGGGGCGGGTCGGGGGCGGCGGCGCCCCGCGCTCGCACGTCGGTGCTCGGTCCCTCGGCGGAGCCCGCGGCCGCCGCGCTCCCGCTCGCTGCGCCCTGCCACCCGCGCGCTCCGGCTGCAGCCCCGCCGCGCCCCCGCCGCCGCCGCCGCCGCCGCGCGTCCGCCGGCTACACTTCCTCTTCCTCTGAACTCATGTGCAAAATATGCTGCGCCGCATCTTCGGGGGAAGCCGCGCGGCCCCTGACAGCCGCCGCGAGCCCGCCCCGCGCCGCCACCTGCGCGCCCTCCCCGCCTCCCGCCCCCAGGAGCCCCGCGGTCTCGAGCGGCTGCTTCCGATCTGCCGCGACGGGGGGACTGCCCTGGCACCCGTGGGGGTGGTGCTGGGGTCGTTCCTTCTCCCCATTCCACAGGTGGGCCCATCCCACGGCATCGGGGGCGTTGCCAACGTTATGGGAACGGGAGGGTGGGGAGCGGGGGTGCAGGGGCAGGGGGAATAGTGCTTAGGAAAAGGGGAGAGCCCCTTTTCCTGTGCCACACCCAAGTCCACCTGGTTGTCCGGGGAAGGTTGGAGAACATTCGGGAACCCACCCTCCACTAGAACTTTAAGGCTGCCCAAGGAGAATATTCTAGAACACAAACACTAGACCCCGGGTGTGAATCAAACAAAGGGGGGGGAGTCCAGAAGCTGATTCTCAAAGAGTTTCTTAGAACTATTTTTATTTGTTTGTTTGGGAGCCACACCCAGCGGTGCCCAAGACTTAGTCCTGGCTCTGCACTCAGGGTTCACTCCTGAAGGGGGTTGGGGGCCCATATGGGGTGCCGGGGATCAAACCTGGAGTAGCTGAGTGCAAGGCAAGCGTCCTAGCCGGTCCTCATCTTCTGGGAACTATTGAAACAGGGCATATTGAAATGTTTTTCGGCGTAGCGGGTAAGAGCAGGAACGCGCACTCTGGCTCCCAGGCGACCTGGGTACCAGTGCGGGACTTGGCTGCTCTGGGCCTGTTCCTTATTGGCTGAGCAGCGCTGGGCTCGCGGGCTTTCTCTGTGCAGTGCTCTAGGACTTGGCGACTATCATTGCTGTTAATACTATTATGAGACCTGGAACAAGACAGTTGAAATAATATAATAAGCATCCTCATGTTCTGGCCAGGCAAAAAGGGAGCCCAAGGCATGGGAGCCCAGGGGGCAGGGGCTGGTTTCAGCCCCCACTGTTTTAATGCAGCCCTTTTGGTACTAATAACACCCTCGGCCCCACAGAGGGGAAGAAAAAGCTATTTCTGTTTTCGGAATTTCTTCCAGTTAAAGCAGCATTGCAGAGATTTGCTTCCCTTTCATCTTTTTCCGGAGTCCTCCCAATTCTGTGTGCCTTCTTCCACCCCCGAAACGTCCCAACCTCCATGGTTCCACTTTTTGCTGCTTTTCCTTTCGACCCGACCTCTGGCTAAGTATCATCCCACATTACCCCCTCCACTGTCTGACCGCCCTCAAGGTTGCTATCTGGGTAAAGATGGGTAACAGGACTAGGAGAAGAGCTGAGACCAAGTTCAGAGAGTAGCAGATGGGGACAGGTCTCCAGTGGTGGCCAAATGGTTTTTTAACACCCATCTATGAGGCCAACAGGAAGACCTTTATGTGACTTAGCAGCCTGGAGTCCTGGCAAAGGGAGGAGGGCGGGCGTCTGAAATGCACTCCTTCCTCTCTGCTTCTGATATTGGAGGAAGGGAGCAATGCATATAGATGTTAACCACTAACTCAAAAGCAAACATCAGAATACTTTAAAGAAGATGGACAGGGAGAGCACGCAGCATAACTTGGTTGTGGATGAGGAAGGAAGGTGATTGCTTTTCAACAAATCATTTCCACTCTATAAAATGTTTTGCACGTAATTTTTTCTTTTAACACCAGGTCCTTGGGGTTAATAAGTTATTCTGATTGTTTCCATTTTCCTTCCACTCAATAGTTTCTGAGACCTAGCTGTGTAAATGTGTTACGTGTCTTTTTTGCCCATTTGGATTTCTTATATCTATTTTAGAGCTTTTTTTAGAATTCTCGGAGAATTCTAGAAATGCTTAGAAGAAATTCTAGAATTTCTTCTGAGATATTCTGATGCTTCCTACTTGGACCTAGTAAGTGTTCAGTAAACATTTACTGATGAAATAGATGAATTATTAGCATCCAGCTTTTTCAAGCTCGGTGTAACCCACACTGAACAATTAGCTAGAGTATTGTGATCCTTTCACCTGGAAGAGCCAATCAGAAGCCAACACTGGGTTCATTTGTGTTGTGTGGAGGTCAACCTCAATTTTCCACTTGGCTGCCATGGACTGACCAGCCAGGGGATAGACCCTGGGCAGCGGGCGTCACCTCTAACTGACCTCGCCTACCCAGCACCAACCCCAAAGATGCTGGAACTGTATCCTGATGGGTTACCTTGGCAACCTCACAATGTCATCTGTTAGAATGTCCTAGGGCGGCAGCTTTTAATTCTATCACAGCGGTCTCATCGGGGGTCATGTAATGGTGCTGTTTTTCCTCTGCTCACACTTCCTCCCCCTATGATTTAACACTAAGTACTCGGGAAGGGAGCCGAACACGGAGAAAACCAAGCTATTACAGCGCGACAGGTCACAGATGGCCCCGGGATTGGGATCCTGAGCGCCCGCAGTCGATAAAACGCAAGGCCCCAAGTTAATGGGGAAGCCAGTTCCCTCACACCCCCTGTGGAAAGGAGAGGAGTTAAGCCAGCCGAGGCAAGCGGAAGAAGCAGCTGTGGCCAGATTGTACAATTCTTGTCAAAGCTCAGTTAAAAGAACCCCCTGCTGGAGCAATTCTCTCTCCTGGCCTCAGCAGCATCACCCCACTCCGGAGTGATTAGGGCCATGGGTACCAGCAGCCGGAGCAATTTTGCTGCATCCCAGTCACACTGAGTGAGGCTTGCTCCCAGGAGAACCCCACCCCGCTAGCTTCTTATTCGGCCGCTCTCCCCGTCACCTGCACCCTGCAATTTCACTCAGCTCCCCAGCTCCTAGTGTCGTAAGGGACCCCCCAATACCCCTTCTTCTGTCGAGGTCCATAGCAACTTAGGGCAGGAAGCTGCCTACTCTTCCAAAGCTGTAGAGCTGAAGGAGTGTTGTCTTAGGGTTGCCAGCCACAGCTTCATCCGCGCAGCAGCCTCTGAGCACTGACAGGAGAGAAAAGTAAACTTCTCTGGGACCCCAGACACAGGACTCAATCCTCTTGCTCTTCCTCGGGAGTGTTTTAAGTGGGTTTGCAGCAAACTGTGAGGTCACAGCTCAGCTGGCTCCCTGCAGCCCACTGGCTGCCAGAAGCTGGGCTCATCCCTCAATCCTTATAAAGAGGGGACAGGGGCTGGGGGTTCCATGCCCCAGAGTCAGTGGCTTCAGAGGAGCCCCTGCCCTTTGTTCACTGTGACAGCGAAGCCCTCAGGACACTCGTTGTCACACTGCAGCAGGGCAAACCCATGCCTGTGTCCAAACATGCCCCACAGAACCCTGCAGGGTAAGAGTGTGAGCCGAGGGGAGTAGAAGGTATCGAGCACTGGAGGCCGTTTTCTTTGTAGGTACTGAGCATCGACCCACAGCAGGGACCATTCAGTCCCAAGTGGAGCCAAAGAAACACTGCAAATGCCACTCTCAGGCATCCCCTGTTGATGAAATGTTGGGTCACTGCCAAGTGTTCCTGGCTTTCCTCTGTGTGTGTGTGTGTGTGTGTGTGTGTGTGTGTGTGTACGAGTGCACACAAGTATCAATGAATGTGTTCTGCTCCTGATTCCACTCCTCATTTTACCCCTGCATTCCCAGTCTGTCAGACAGTGTAAAGGAGCAGGGGCCCTCCTGTGGTTGAAAAAGAATTTGCTCTCTGCAGCAAAAAGTCATCAAAGACTGAATTTCTGGAGTAGAGTGTGAGCTGCAGTGCACAAGTGTGTGTTGTTCCCACAGCCGGTGGAGGAGAGGTGTAAGGGGCAGCCGAGCCATCCACAAGCCTTCCTGAGTATTCCATTCCTGGCTTGCATGTGGAACAAACTTTCTGATCAGAGATCGAACTAGATATCTATATGTGAGCATCTGGAGGAAGTTTCTACCCCACAGATGTTGGTCTAATTGGAGACCGTGGGGGGTTAGAGATACTAAGAGGGGAAGGTGCTTGCCTTGCAAATGGCCCACCCATTTGGAATCCCTAACACTGATTATGGTCCCCTAAGCACCGCCAGGAGTGATCCCTGAGAACAGAGCCAGATGTAAACCCTGAGTACCACACAGTGTGTCTCCCACCGCCCAAATTAAAAGAGATTTTGAAAAGAAACCACTCAATGTATTACAGGACAATATTTCAATATTAATTAGTAATTGATAGGATTTTCCTTCCCCCACTCTTCCTGCCTTTTCTTACCCACACACACATTTTTTTTTCACTAACCCTCTTCCCATCTATTTATTCATTTTGGTTTTGGGGCCATACCTGGCAGTCCTCAGGACTTACTATGAATTCTGTCCTCAGGGATCACTCCTGGCAGTGCTTAGAAGACTATATGTGGTCCCAGGGATTGAACTGAGATTGGCTGTGTGTAAGGCAAGCACCTCACCCCTGTACTATCTCTCTGGCCTCTCCTCTCTATTTTGACAGCTATAGAAGGCATTGTTTGCCACAAGGGAGAGTTATGATAACAACACTAGGAACAACAACAACAGAAAAGTCAAATTCTTTGCTTTGAAATTTCAAAAGTCAAGATTCAAAAATAAAATGAGAAAGACATGGTGAAATAAAAAATCAGGTAGAGCCATCTTTCCCTATTATTATCTCCCTTCCTTCCCTTATTAACCCATTGTTTCTCACACACACACACACACACACACGCACACACACACACACACACATACCCTTTCCAAGAGAAGATCTGTAGTTGCAGAGAGAGACACAGAGGGAATGTCAATACAGAGAAGTTGGTGAGGACTGGGAACTGATCAGTTATAATTCAGAAACCATCGCCTTCCACTCAACTGAGAATCATCCATCCATAACGCTTGGAACCCTGTGGACAAATGGAAAACAACTCTTGATGCTCATCCAGAAGCAACACCATAGTCCCAGCTGCAGAAGACAAGAAGTTGTTGATCCTTCCCATTGACATTTGTAAATGAACTGCCTTCAGTAGCACAGCAGTAGCAGACTGCAGGCCGTGCAAAACAAACAAACAAACTCCCTCAACACCCAGGAGGCCAAGAGTCTTTGCATGAATAGTCAAACCCTGGATGACCCAAAACAATAGGGAAAAGTTTCAAGAGCGTGTAAATATTCTTCCATTGACCCACCCCATTAGACTTGCATTTAGACCAGCCTGAAGTGACTAACTCACAATCTCCCTTTACAATGCCAGATTGAGGCAATCATTGAGGGTAGCCCCCCCCATTTGTTTCTGGTCCCCTGCATTTGGTCCTGTGGTAGTGCTATTCTTCCTGGATCCTTGTGATGTGAAGAGGCTATAGGATAGCTTCTGATCTGTGAGGTGTGAGTGGAAGGTTGCAGATCACTTCAAAGACTACTCAGTTGTTAGGAAGACTTTCCAGGGCTCTTTCTTCCCTTAAGGAAGGCCTCTGGTGACATTCCCTCAGGTGGCTGATCTGTTTATAACTATAAATGACAGTAAGAACAGCAGAGCCTGCTAACCTCTATTACTTATTGTGACTGAATGAGAGACTTGTCTTCAAGCCTTGAGATCACAAGTTGTTTGTCTCTGCAGCATTACCTAGGCTATTGGTTTATAATTTTTAAATAAAATGTCACTATCTTTGCTTTACTATACTATTTAAATTCTATGTCATCACACTCCAACCTGTGTAATATGCCTCACAACACCCACCATCAAAATTCTGGAACTAACTGTTCCTCATGTTGCCCTCCCCACCTGGTATATGTTTCACAGAGCATTAGAGATTTTGTGAGTTCACCTTCTTAGGTTATTTTTATTTAACATCTGAGGCATACCATTTAGTAACTGTCTTCTATTTTCTGACTTATGCCACTTAACATTATAACCTCAAATTCTAGTCCATACTGTCACAAAAGTCATAATTCCACTCTTTTCCAGCAGTGGAGTAGAAGTCACAACTTCTTTACCCAGTCATCTGTCCAAGGGCTTCTGGGCTGTTTCCATGTCTCGCCTGTTGTGAAGATGTTGCTGTTTTCACAGGGGTGCCCATAGCTTTCCTAATGAAAGTCTTCATACTTTTCTCCTGACTTATACCATCTATTTATTAGGACCAATCCAACGTTCTGTGATGCATCCTGAGCACATCGAGAAAGTGGAAGAACAAAAGAGGAATCCAGGCACCAGAGAGTAGTGCAGAGTCTAAGGTGACTTAATTTGCACTTGGCCAACCTTGGTTGACTTTCCAGTACCACTATAGTCCTCGATTACAGACAGGAGTTATCCTGAGGACAGGGCCGGGAGTAAACCGTAACCGTTACCAGGTGTAGCCCCAAACCAAAATGTAAAAATAAAATAAAAACAAACAAAGAAAAGAAAGTAAAAGAGGGATACAAGCAGAGACACATTCTTTACATTAATATGGAGTCCTGGTTATTCTTAAACTGCCCGGTTAGAAACGTCCCTGAAGAAAGCAGCAATAAGAGTGTTATTTACTCACTCATTCATTGTTGATGCATTTACTGAACTGGCTATGGCCAACACTCTGTTAGCAACAGGGATCTGCCAGGGAAAGCAGAGGCACTGTTTCTAGTCTCAGGAAACTTCCAGTCCATCAACACTCAGCGGTTTCCTGATGAATCAAACTGCAGCCTGGAGAAACACAGAGATTTACCCAAACTTATACAGTTCAAGGAATTAAACTAGAGCTTTTTCTGACTCCACATTTTGGTGCTTTCTTCACTATTTCAGACCACTTTAAAAGAATGAAATGGGTATTGCTCCCAGTCTGCTCAAAAGGGTAGGTAGGATTTAATTCTAGACTGCCTTATGCCTCCCACCTTAGTGTTTGCTGATACCTGGAAAATTTTAATAAGCACAACTTTTCATTAAGTAATTAGTACCTAGCACAAGGCCTGACAAATAATAGTCACTGAATGTTTTCCTAATGAGTAAAACTTGCTTGAATGAATAAATGAATAAAATATGAAGATTAAAACACTTAGAGCAACTGAAATATTAGGTCTATTCAATCTTACTTGGACTAATCCCCAACCAAATAGTTACTCAATATCGGTGTTAGATCTACAATGGAGGAATAAGTCTTTGAAATACTAATTGTTGTATCTAATTCAAATATTTTCTGTTATCTCTCTTCTTCTCTTTGATAGGGAATCCAGCTAAACTCTTTGGCATCTTTGCCCAGAGCAATAGTAGAGCAGGTAAGGTACTTGCCTTGCATGCAGCCTATCTGAATTTAATTCCTGATACCCCATATGTTTCCCCCAACCTTACCAGGAGTGATCCCTGAGTGCAGAGGCAGGAGTAATCCCTGAGTACTGCTGGGTGTGCCACTAACAACACCCCTCTCCCCAACCAAAAAAAGAAAAAGAAAAAGAAAACCCTCTTGGCATTTAGATTCAGAGAAGGGTTGTTTCCCAGCTGTAAAACTGAATATCAAGAGGCTCAAAATCTTGGCCTTTTGAGTTAAAATGACTAAGGGATTTCAAGATTTATGAGGGAAGGGGCTGGAGAAATAGCATAGTGTGTAAGACACTTGATTTACATGCGTTGGCTCCCAGTTCAATTCCCAGAATCACTGGAAGAGATCCCCAAAGCATAGCCTGTTGCTGCCCCCAGAAAACAAAAAAAGAAATAAGCAATAAAATTTTAGGGAAGCATGTAAAGAATTAGAAAGAAATCTCCTCAATCGCACAGAACATTACATTACCAGGGTGCACAGGGAGGAAGAAGTGAATGGATTCAGGACCCAAGAAAGGGCAGCATTTTATTCAGAAGGAAGGGTAGTGAATTCTTCTCTAAGGGAAAATGGCTCCAATTGAAGCCATTCTCCTACAGAGAAACGTTAGAGCAAATCTAAATATCAATTCTCTGCTGGGAGTCGAAAGCTATTTACAAAGGTCAAAACTGGAAAAGATTCAACACTGAAAAACAGAATCATTTCTGGGAAGGGTTCCCATTGGTGTGTATTTTTTCATGCGAGGGCAAGTCCCAGAGAATATAACACAGACCTCCCATGCCCTCAATATGGAGAGAACCCCAAGTATACCTGCTAAGGAATCAGAGGACAGAGTTAGAGTGACTGGTTGCCAGAAAGTGAAAGGAAGAATTTCACAAGAGGGATTTAGCCCTTGAGATTATCAAACTGGATTCCTTCTGCATAAGCCTCTCACTGATCTCCTCAACGAAAACCCGACCAGGGCCCATTGTGAAGGTGATGGAGTTTGAAATGTAAGTTCAACAAGGTTAACTGCCCCCTAACATTAAAACACAAAACAAAACATTATTCTATGTGCTAGATAGATAGTGCAGCAGGTAGGGCACTTGCCATCAACCCTGGTTCCATCCCCAGCACCACACAAGGTTCGCTGAACACTGCCAAGTGACCCCTCAGCAGAGAGCCAGGAATAAACACTGAGAACTACAGGATATGATCCCCTATACAAAAAATAATCACTGTATCACTGTCATCCCATTGTTCATCAGGGCGCTAGTAACATCCCCGCCCTGAGATTTTAGCAGCCTCTCCTTACTCATTTTTCCCAACGATTGGAGGCTCTTTTCAGGGTTAGACCTGTTATTGTTACTGTATTTGGCATATCAAATATGCCATGGGGAGCTTGCCAGGCCCTTCCGTGGGGGTGGGATACTCTCAGTAGCTTGCCAGATTCTCCGAGAGACATATAAGTATGTATATATATGTATGTGTGTATGTATATATATATATATCCCTTTATGATCATATGTCGCGCAACTGCAATTTGCTCACTCATGCATGAGGCTCAGCCCAAGCGTGTTGGAAAGCGACCTGGAGCATGGCAGTGGTTGGGTAGTGGAGGTCGGCTGCTGGGGCTGGGTCCCTTGGGGTGGGGTGGGCTCTCACCTGCCCCCCTCTGGGACACCCCTGGTGCAGAGTCTGGTGGCATGGTTATGGGGGGCCTCATTTTATGCTCCCTTCCAGGAGAAGCAGCTGTGAGTTCTGGAGGATGGCCAATGAAGAGATTATAAAAAAAATCAATAAACAAAAAATAAATAACTAAAAATTCAAAAATACTGAAAATAGTGGTGATGAAATTTAGAAATGATGAAATACAGAAATTTCTATATAGAAATTTGTAATAGAAACCTAAGATGATTTGGGAGAACCCCAATATCAAAGGGACTTACAACATCTTCTCCAATAGGTCTCAGTGAGTCCACAGCATGACAGGTCTGCATTGGTGGGCCTGAGGAGGCTCCCAGTTTCCCTGGAACCATAATGTACCAGGGAAGAAACAGAACAACTTTGAGGAAAACATCAAAGTGATAAAGGGAAAATATCATGTCAAGTGAAATGAGTCAGAAAGAGAGGGACAGACATAGAAAGACTGCACTCATTTATGGAAGATAAAGTAACAGAATAGGAGACTAACACCCAAGAATAGTAGAAATAAGTATCAGGAGAATTGCTTCACAGCTTGGAAGCTGGCCTCACATGCTGGGGGGAAAGGCAGCTCAGATAGAGAAGGGAACACCAAGCAAAGGGTGCTTGGAGGGCCCACTCGGGATGGGAGATGCGTGCTGAAAGTAGACTATAGATTGAACATAATAGTCATTCAATACTTGCAAACCACAACACCCTAAAGGAGAGAGAGTAAAAGGGAATGCACCTGCCACAGAGGCAGGGAGGTGGGGGGTGGGGGAGGGAGGGATACTGGGAACATTGGTGGTGGAGAATGGGAACTGGTGGGAGGATGAAGACTCAAACATTGTATGACTGAAATGTAAGCATGAAAGTTTGTAAGCCTATAACTGTACCTCATAGGGATTCACTAAAAAATAAAAATTTAAAATAAGTGATAAAGGGCTAGAAATCATCCCCAAAAGATTCCTGTAGTGAGTGAAAATACCAAAGCAGCAAGAGTGCCCTTATATATTGAAAGGAGTGAGAATGAGACTTTTGAGACCGGGCTCTTCAGGGCCCTTGAACCAGATCAGAGGGCAAGTCTGCAGCGCATGGTAGGAAATTACACCTGGCAACCAAGAAGAGAGCGGATGGCCCCCACAGGGGCTGCCTGGAGGTGAATAGCACAGATCAGGAGCACCAAGTCCTGCGGGTGCTTTGGTACAAAGTAAGCCTGCTGGGACATAGGCACAGCCCTAGGAAACCGGGGGCCACTCTGAGAGCCGACTGGGAGCTTGTTTCCACCATCCCTACTCTGTTCAGAAATGTCGATGTCTACGATAGTTGGAAATGATCATTTTGGACAGGAACTGAATGTTGAAAGTAGGTACAGGGATGTATCTGATAACCTTTCATTATCTGCACTGCAAAGCATGAGCCCAAAAGGAAAGAGAGAGAGGTGTGTATATATATATATATATATATATATATATATATATATAGAGAGAGAGAGAGAGAGAGAGAAGAAAAGTGCCTCCCATTGTGGACGGGGGGAGGGCAGGGAGGTAGCGTGGAGGGCAGGAGGGAAATGGGGAACATTAGTGGTGGGAAGAGTACACTGGTTGGAGGCATGGCTCGGGATAGTAGATGCATGTTGAAAGTAGACTGTGGACCAAACATGATGGTTGCTTGTTTCCTGCATTGCAAACCATAACACCCAAAAGGACAGAGACAGTAAGAGGGATTGTGCCTGCCACAGAGGCAGGTGGGAAGGGGTGGGGGGTGGGGGGAGGGATACTGGGAACATTGGGGGTGGAGAATGGGCACTGGTGGAAGGATAGATATTTGAACACTGACTGAAACGCAATCATGAAAGTCTATAAGACTGTAAATGTATCTCATGATGATTCATTAAAAAATTCTTTTTAATAGTACACTGGTGAAGGGATGGGTGTTGGGACATTATATGACTGAAATCCAATTATGAACAACTTTGTAAATGTGTCTATCATTGTAATTCAATAAAAAGAACATAAAAGAGAAATGTCAATGTCTAAACAGCTTCATTCTGGGGATATCTGAGTGTTCTGATACTACACTGAGCTAAAAATATGTCATAGGGAACATCAGACAGTTGAAGAGTGATGAGGCTGATCAACAAGTCAACTGTAGGGTCACCTCCCAGCCCTCCCCCTGCAGGATGGAAGGAATCCTTCCCACTTCCCTTTTCACAGCTTTCAGGTTCCAAGGGGTGGGGTACCACTTCTCAAAAGAATTGCTTTTAAATTTTTTCTTTCCAAATACTATGTTGTAAAAAGTTCCTTCCTTCCAAGAATTTCTCTACAACTACATTGCCTAGTAGGACGGCCATGAATTTCTCTCCATCTCTTCCCAGCTAAATGAGGGTTCTCATCTCATCACTTCTCCCTTTCCCTGCCTCACAAAATATGAATGATAAGAGAATATGAAAAAAAAGAATAAAGAAAGGAACAGATGAATACCACCGGTCAAGACCATTCCAACTACTTTAACAAAATACCTCAGAACAGGTGGCTTATAAACTCCATTTATTTCTTATAGTTCTGGAGGCTGACAGAGCCAAGATCATGAGACTGGCAGACTCTGGGGCTGGTAGAATCAGAGGCAGAATCTGGGCCGGCCAACTTTTCTCTATGATCTTGCTAAAGGGGCAATGGCACACTCTGGGCTTGCTTCTAAGGGCACATTTCCCATTCCTGAGAGCTGACCACGTTATGCCCAAGAGGCCCCACCTCTTAGTACCATTGCACTGAGAGTAAGAATTTAAGAATATGAATTTTAAAGACACACAACCTTCAGACCATGGCTCCCTTCCTCCTGAGCTAATACATATTATGTGTCTTGCAAAACCATCTCTGGCCTTCCTCCTAACTCACTCTGCTCTCCCATCCCTGTGGAAATGCATTTGTAGAGGGTTTAAATGTCAGTGGCTGTGAGCCCACTTTCCTCCTTCCATTGTTTGAGGGTCTCTGGACTCCGGGAAACAAGAGCGTTGGAATAGAGCTCACCGTCAATCATGGCAGAAGCCTTTTCTCGCTCTGCCTGGGGTTTCCGGACCCACGTCCCAAGTCACACTGATAGCCCCTCACTCAAGGCAAAGAGCACCAGAGGCTTTTTAACCGGCCTGAGTCTTGGTGCTGGCACCCGGCCCCCACGAGGCAACAGCTGGATTTCTTCTTTCCATCTGCTTTCTTCGCCAGGCGTCAGCACCAAACATCCTTGCTGATGCTGTTATTAAGGAATCATCGATGCTTCACAAGTGCGAGCCTTGCCTGAAATGACAGCTAGTTAAGTCAAACAGGCCAGGACGCAGAACCGCAAAACCTTGCAGTCTCTCTTTCCTTCTCAAGCGACTGTACTGACTCTCCTCGGCAGGGTAACTTATGGTAAGGGCACCTCGAGCTCTTATATTTCCTTAGTTCCCTGTAACAAGCTCCAACCAAAGTAAGAAAGCTTCTCCTTAAGTCACAGAAAGCATGCCAGCCAGGGTTCTGCTGCCTACCAGAGAGGGGTCTCTAGCTCTCATGTTGCTTTTGTGTGAGTGTCTCTGATGGGCGGGGTGGGGGGGCAGTGGGGGAGGCACTTAGGTCATACCCAGCTGTGCTCAAGGCTAACTGTTGGCTCTGCACCCAGGGGGTCACTCTGGGGACCATATGTGGTAGTTGAATCGAGCCAGGACAAAGCATGTGCAAGGCAAGTACCTTACCCATGGTACTGTCTCTCAGGTCCTGGTTATTGTAATCTGTAAAGGAAATCAGGGAAAGGTTTTTGGGCAACTCACAAGATCCATGGAAGCCGGGTCTGTGCACTGTAGCTAATCGTATTTTCCAAAGATGGCCAAATCACTCCCTCCTCCTGTGTGTCCCTCTAGAACACTGCCCATCCCCCATCAAATGGGAGCCTCTCATTCCCTCTCCTTCACATGAGCAGTTGCAACCATAGAAGATGCCAGAAGTCTGGTCACGTGAGTCTTGAGGCTAGAAGACGATGCAGCTTCCACTTAAGACAGCTGGAGATGCTCACAGACAGACAGTACTCTAAGGAGTCTGGGCCCTCCTGACTCGCCATGTTGGGCCAAACTCACCCCCCACAGACTCCATAGGGAGAGGACCTGGGTGGACACAAAGGAAGACACCTCCAGTTAGTCGCAGGCTGCTCCAGTCCCTCACACACATTAAGAGAAGAGTCCGGTGGTAGTTGTTGGAAGCCACCTGGTTGGAGGTCTCCTAGTCGCACAGCTCAGCTGGAAAAGGTTGGGAACAAAGGAAAGTGGAAGACAAGAGCCAGACCCAGTGGGTTCAGGTCGGATCCTCTCACTGGCCCAGTGTTCCCATAGTTTTCATGCTGCTGAGTCTTTGGGTCTCGAGAGACACAGGAGAAACATGAGCGATAAGTGTAAATTTTGACATTTCAGTGACACATACCATTTCCTGAAGAGTGAAGGGAAGAATAACTTTGAAGCAGGGTGCAGGGATAGATCAGGGGTCACTGGCCGTATAAGCATGAGGCCCTAAGTTTGATCCCCACATCGCCCCATATGCAGATGTGATGCTGGTACTACAATGAAGTTCCCAGTTTCTGAGGAACGGTGAAGAGGTGTGTACAAGCACAGCAGTTAAACTGTAGCACCCTCAGTTGCCACAACCATGATGGCAAAGGGAGAAAATCATCATCATCATCATCATCATCATCATCATCATCATCATTATCATTATCATCATCTGGCCTGGAGCAATAGCACAGCGGGTAGAGTGTTGGCCTTGCACGCGGCCGATCCGGGTTTGATTCCTCCGTCCCTCTCGGAGAGCCCAGCAAGCTACCAAGAGTATCCCGCCCACATGGCAGAGCCTGGAAATCTACCCGTGGCGTATTCGATATGCCAAAACCAGTAACAAGTCTCACAATGGAGACGTTACTGGTGTCCACTCAAGAAAATTGATGAACAATGGGATGACAGTGCTACAGTGCTACTAAGGCGGCACTTGCTTACATGACTAAGTGTTTATACGGTGTAGGTACAAAACAATGCTTAAGGCTGTACCATTCTACACCGGTCATCACAGAACCAACATTCTCTGCCACTGTCCACTGAACATCCCCTACCCTCCCAGTCCACTGGACCTTCTCATTGAGTTCTGCACTTCTCAGTGAGTTCTGCACTCACTCAGAATCACAGGGTTTGTCTTCATTGCAGAGTGTCTGTTCCTTGCTTTGTTACTTTCTATATCTCAAATGAGTGAGTGAGATCATCTGGCTTAGCATGACCCCCTGCAGTTCTAACCATATTGGCAAAAGGGGAAAGACCCCACTTTTTCTAGTGACTAAGTGATACTACTCTTCTTTACCCACTTATTGCTGTGGATTACTCGGGTTGTTCCATATCTTGCCTAATGTATGTGCTTTTCCAAATTAGTGTTTTGGTGCTCGTTCTTTGCATAGATGTCTAGAAGCAGAATCACTAGTTCACATATTAGTTGTATATTTAATCTTTTGAGAAAGCTCCATACTTTTCCTGTAGGAGACGGACAAGTATATATTTCCACCAATAAGGGCTCCTTTTCTTTCACATTCCTCTCTCATCCCCTCCATAATTTATTTATTTTCTGGTAATTTTGATACAGGTCATTTTCACTGATGTGATGTGGTAACTTGTTTTGATTTGCATTTCTCTGGCAGTAATACTGAGCCTTTTTTACATATCATGTGCTTGTTAGTCATGAGTAGGTCTTTTTTGGGGAGTTTCTGTTCAGTTCTTTTCTGTAGCCTATTTTTAGAGGAGGAAATTGGGGGTAGGGCCACACCCAGAAGTGCTCAGGGCTTACCCCTGGCTCTGTGCTCAAGCATCATCCTTGAAAGTGCTTGGGGGATCATATCCAGCGTTGTGGATCAAACCAAGGACAGATGCTTACCAGGTAAGTACCTGGAACCTTTTATTTTCTCTCCAGCTTTCTCCTCAACTTTTGATTGGTTTATTTCTACTAATTCTATGAATTCTTCATATATTCTAATCATTAACTCTTTGTCATGATGATAATGTGCATGTATTTTTCCCCTACCCTGTAGAATGTTTTATTTGCTTAATGGTTGTATCTTTAGCTCTGTGCAGTTTTTCATTATTTTATTTTTGTTTTGTTTTATTTGGGGTCAACATCCAGCAGTACTCAGGTGTTACTCCTGGCTCTGCTCTTAGGAGACTGTGTGGGGTCTCAAGGATTAAACCTAGGCCTGCTGCATGTAATGCAAGGGCCCTACCTGCTGTTCTCTCTCTCTCTCTCTCTCTTTCTCTCTCTCTCTCTCTCTCTCTCCTCCCCTATGAAGAAGTTTTTTTTTGGTTTAATCAAATCCCACGTACATTTCCCCTCTCTGGTTTTTCTTTTGTTTTTTGGTCAATGGAATCAAATCCCCAAAGAAGCCAGTGGGGCTATATTTTTTAGTTGTTCATTTTCATATTTAAAGCATGTCATTTGAGGGATAACTGGGAATGTAGCTCAAATGGTAGAGCAGAGCCCTTGCATGTGCAAGGCCTGGGTTCGATCCCTGAGACCTCATGTCTTCTGCCTCCTGCACAGCCAGGCCAAGCACCACCCAGTTGATTTCCACCACTATTTTTAAAAGTAGATTTAAATATGCCTCTAAGCCCTTATGTGTGTGCATACACACACACACACACACACACACACACACACTTCATGGCTTACTAGAAAGCCAGGATCCATCCTCAGATCACAGGAAGACAGCCCTGTGCTTATAAGCAGACAATGACAAAAAAAGTATTTGTCATCTTTTGAGAATCACTGGTTTACTTCATCTTCAGGTTTCTGTTCTGTGTTCTCATTATGACACCTGAAAGAAAGTTTCATTAGCATTTTTACTTAAACTAAAACCAAGACACAATTAGCAGCTGCTTCAGAGTATTCAAACCCAGGAGTTTCCCAGAAAGTATTATTAATATCACAAGTAAAATGTGCCGTGGAGGTAATCTACAGGCCCTGTGTCAAGTGTCAGAGCACAATTCTAGCAGAATGTCAGCTAGACCCGATATATAAGCCCTGCTGGGCATGGTAGAGTCACAAGGAAAACTCACATATGCTCATGCCCCATAACCAGATTGTGGACACCTGGAAAGTCACAGCTCTCCCAAGTGGGTTTGCCAACAGGACTATGAGCAGATGTTATCAGAGCCTGCCGTCTAGGGCTGCCGGGCTGGACAAGGGAAAATTGGGCTGAAATACACATTTGGACTAAAGGCAAAGGATTGATGTCTTAGGTCATGTTCCAGATTCTATCCCTGAACAACAGATCAATTTAAAGCCAATTAGGCTAAAACAATAACTATAGTCATCTTTTAAATAACTTGAGGTGTCTATGCATCAGGGATTTGAGACAGACTTGGCTAAATAATTCTGTCACAGGATGTGTGGTTAGTCAGTGGCCGGAACTGGAACCAGGAGGTTGGAGCAGCTGGGGTTGCCAGCAGTTCTCTCATCCTTTTCCCCTCCCTCTCTCTCTCTCTCTCTCTCTCTCTCTCTCTCTCTCTCTCTCTCCATCCCTCTCTCCCTTCTCAGCATCCCTCCAAGCGGCCTCCCTCTATGGGTTAATGAGTATTCTCCCATGGAGGATGAAGGTTTCTGAGACCTTATCCCCATGAAAAAGACATAATTTCTACTGTCTTGTATAACCAAGCTTTGAGTCACACCAATTTCATAGATTCAAGAAGAGGAACAGGGGCTGGATTGACAGCACAGCAGGTAGGGTGTTTGCCTTGCATGTAGCCAACCCGGGTTCGATTCCTAGCATCCCAGATGGTCCCCCAAGCACCACCAGGAGTAATTCCTGAGTGCAAAGCCAGGAGTAACTCCTGTGCATCACCAGGTGTGACCCAAAAAAAAAGCCAAAAAAAAAAAAACCAAGAAGAGGAACATAGACCACTATCATCCTAGTGAGAAAGATCGCACTGTAAGAACACAGAAGAATATTAGACATTGTGGCTGCCAGTTTTGGAAAGTTAATCTTGTCACAAGTCATACCTGTGTGTTTACAAAAGGAGAGGGGTCTCGGGGCTCAATCTCTCCAGCCGCCCGCCGCCCACGTTCAGTAGTCTCACGCCACTTCCCCCACCCCGGGGAGGCTGATGGAGATGGGCAGGTGAGTGAAGGAAGGAATGAGTGCCAGGCTGGTTGGTGTCAATTGCAGTTTATTCCAACCTCCGTTCCTGTTCTGCTTCTCCTTCTCGCCCCTGTGTGTTCCCCCTGCTTCTGTGTCTTCTCCCTGCTTCTGTGTCTTCTCCCTGCTTCTGTGTTTTCTCTCTTACTTCTCCTACAGTCTTAGTTTATATAGCAATCACATAGGGTGGTAACACAAACAAAGATGGGTCGGAACATTAATACATCAACAAAGAGGTAAGACCACTCCTCAAGGACAAAATCTCATCTAAGGAGATTACTAGGAGATCCATTCAAGGGTGGGATCCAAATAAGGATGTGTCGCTTTCTCCTTTCCTCAGCTAGTAATCCACTTACATAGTTGTAGTAAATCTACTTCTAATATTTCTAGCAATGTCATTCTATATGAACACAGTAAGAGATAAAACCTTAAAGTTTGGTTCTTCCTGAGGACATCTCACTATACATTCCAGACCACAGTTCTCAGGCCAGGTTAATCTTCCTAACACCAGCAGGGTCCTAGTCTCATCGTTACCTTTGGATCATGACAGCATTGTCTATGATCATGCCCCCAAATTATAGTTGAGTATTGTGGCACTTTGGCCTGGCCCATTTCGATGCCAGGGTAGCTCATAGCTTGCCCTGGGTCCATTTCGTCCCTCCTCAGGACCCTGCTTTTGGGGTTCTAGGAACTAAGGGCAACTGAGTTGAGAAAGCAGATGCCCAGGAGTAAATATTATTCAACTCCCAAGTTACAAAACATAATATTAACTGTCCTCCAGTGTCCATACAGAAAGGGCATTGCTCTAAGGTAAACTATGCAAAAGACACTAACTTACAATACAAGTTCAGAGTCCTTAGAAGGATCTGATATTACAAGATAACAGAATCTGATTAGGGAAAATGTGATTAACTGGTTGGGAAGGAGGGTGCAGAGAAGAGTTTACAGATAAACAAAGAAATGGGAGTGCCTCCAGAGCACTTTAACCTAAACTCCTTGTGGCAAGGGAGGAAGGACAAACCAGTGTTATCCTATAATACCTATTCTGTGCCAATTATAAAGAAACAGAGAAAGAGAAGCTTGACAAGTTGAGGTCTCAAGTGATGTCTGTCTCACCCAGATGATGTTAATTACCAGGTAACCCCAAGGAAGTCAACCCCTTGTAACCCAAGGCATTTCTCCAGAAAGAGATACCATGTGAGCCTTTGGTGTAGCCAGTCAAAGAACCACTGAAGATCTGGCTAGGGTACAAGGGCCATGGCTACAACCAGGAAATCAAAGCATGTTCAGAGGGAAATTTTTATAGGCAGGAAGGACTTTGATCTCAGTAGGTCCAGGAATCCTTAGAATGAGAGCTGCTCAATGATTGAAAGGAAAGTACAGTTGTGGTGTATTCAAATGGTCTAATCCAATGAGGATTTAGAAATCCAGTCAGAAGACACACAGGATTGAAGATAGAAAAATACATGCAAATTGGCTTAAGTAAAAAAGAAACTGGATCATGAAATAAGCCATTAGGAAGTGTTGATGACAGAATTCAGGACTCAGTATCTGTGGGATATAGTTGTTTCTCTCTCTCTCTCTCTCTCTCTCTCTCTCTCTCTCGTTCTCTCTCTCTTCCACCCTCTCTCTTTATTTCTCTTTTAGGCATTGTGCTTTGCAGATATTGAAAGGTTATCAAGTATATCCCTTTACCGACTTTTAACACTCAGTTCTTATCTAGCATGATAATTTTCAGCTATTATTGTCATACTGGTCCCTTCTCTATCTTACCTACCCTCCGCCCCCACACACTTGTGGTTGATTCCGATCATTGACCTAGGGCCTTTCTTTTTCTAATCCTAGTTCCACATCCCCATAGTTAAGTATCATTGAATTTGAGGTGCCTGACTGGGTCACATGATGATCTCTGAACCAATAACTGTGCCAAAGATGATCTGCTATGCTCTATATGCTCTGATTGGTCAGGATTGAGTCACTGTGGACTAAGATGGAGTCAATTACATTAAAACTGCAGGACTGAAAGGAAAGGAGCAGCAATGCCACAAGAAAATCAGGGAAGCAGAAGAGGGACAGTGCCAGAGAAGGGAAAATAACCCTAATAAAGGAAATTAAAGGTCCCTTGGGGAACACAGCCACTGCTGAGCTAGAACAAGGCTAAAATGATCCTTGCAGGCTTACCCATAGCCTCCAATCGGAGATAGGTCCTTGAACCTAGGATGTACACAGTTATTCTGCCCAGGGACAATCCTGTCCCCTGAATATGGAGCCAGAATTTAAAATGTTATCACCGGGACAGCTGTGTGGCTTCAGTTCCAAGACTTGGTGACGTGGAAGCAGTAAATAAAAAAGCAAGAAAATTTTATGCACAGCTAGACCAGAGTGTCTTAGTGGTCATCACTACTTTAGACCACTAAATGTAGATTTTGTTTGTTCAAATATCACAAAAAATTAGAGGTATAAAAAAGTAAGACTAATGAAGAAAATAAACACAATTGCTGCTAATTAGCTAGGGAAAACACTCCTCTCTCCCTCTCCCCCTCTCTTTTTCCTCTCTCTCTCTCACACACAAACATGCACACAGAAGATAATTTTAATTAAGTCATCTTCCCTATTTAAGAAGATGGTAACTAGCCTTTCTTGAGCTCTGCTGAGGATGAAATAAAAAGCAAATGGGCTTAATTGCAACATTGGGGAATTAAACATGAGAAGGAATTCCTTGTTCAACATCCAACAGTGGCCTAAATTTTAAGCTCTATTTAACAGTAAACTTCCTCAGGGTAAAAGAACTATGTCCTCTTAATATTCCCCAGTTTGAAGGATGGGTAATAGAAAATTCTAAGAATAAAACAAACAAATATTGACCTGTAATTAATCCTGTAATTCTCAAGATTTAATTTCTAGCCACATATGAATCTGGCACCCATTTTATCAGAAATATTTTGGAGGTAAGAATTAGACAATATGATTGTAGGGCTTTAATCTCACTGGGAGATTGTATTTCTTGCCTGACAGAAACATCAGGACATTAGCCTTTGACCCTGTTTTGCAGCTTGTGATTCTTTTGGATTTTCTCTAATGGTTGCAACTCCAGGCTTTATTTCTCTTCCTTAACTAAGAAGGAAGAGGGTAGGAATGATACCTGAATTTAAGAAGTATTTGCTTCTACAATAACCACAAAATATGGAGGCCAGAGTGATAGTACAGTGGGTAGGGCATTTGTCTTGCACACAGCTGATCTGGGTTTGATCCCTGGCATCCTGGCTGATCCCCCAAGCACCGCTAGGAGTAATTCCTGAATGCAGAGTCAGGAGTAACCCCTGAGCAACTCTAAAGATGTGACTCCAAAAGACAAACAAGCAAAAAGAACCACAGAATGTGTAATTATTCATTGTCAGAATATGCAGCCAGCACCTTTGGCTAAAGGGAATCCATAGACAAGAGCTCAAGACTGAGCATCAGATCAGCCAGACCCATGACTGCCTTGTTTTTGCCAATGTAAACCTATGAATCAGCTTAGAGAGTTTTTTGGATGCAGCAGAACAGAGGCTTCAATGATGAGCTGAGTCTGTGGAGACAAACAGGAGGATGAAGGCAGTGGGGTTCAGCCCAGGGTGTTTGAGGGGCCACTGCTCAGGCAGCATCAAATATAAGGGTACAGAGGGTTGTCTGGGACAGATTGAGCTGTAGGAATTATTCTTTTCATGACAACAACATTCCCCAGGGTCTTGTTCTACATAATTACTGGCTTACTTTAACATTTTGTTTATGATCTTTTTCAAAACCACTGGGAAGATGAAAGAACTGTTTTATCATCCATCCATGCATTCTTTTATCTATCCATCCATCCATCCATCCATCCATCCATCCATCCATCCATCCATCCATCCATCCATAACTTTGGATGCATTTTCAACTAGCAAACACATGAATACATCTCTCCTGGACATGTTATCATGCACATCATAAACTAGAACCCATTATTTCTGTGACTCTTACTTTTCCCCTTTTGAGGTAAGAATTATATTTAATGACATCCACAAATCTTGAACTGTGTCATCTGAAAAGCTCTCATGAATGTCTCCCAAGTCCCTCTCGAGATACAAAACTCAACAGCATCCCAGAAAGTTTCCTCCAATCCTTTTTGAACCATTCCCTGTACCTACCCTCTAGAGGCAAACTCAACCCTGGCTTTCTTTTCTACATACATTAATTTTGATCACAAAGACACAAAGTCATAGTTGGTGTACTCTTCTTTTTTTGGCTTCATATTCCTGGCCACAGTGTCTTAGAGATGTGTCCTCATTGTTGTGGATACTAGTTGTTCCTTCCTTTTGATTTCAAAGCAATATGCTCTTGTAAACCTTTGTATGCCAGAGTTTATCTGGTCTTTTGTGGATGGACTGGACTATTTTCAGTTTGAAGCTATTATGAATAAAGTGGCTTGCACATTCTTCTTAACTATTTATTTATATATTACCTTTTTTTTTGCGGTGGAGGGGGTGTTACACCTGGAGATGAACAGGGGATAGTCCTGGTCTGTACTCAGGAATTACTCCTGGCAGTGCTTGGGGGACCATATGGGATACTGGGGATTGAACCCTGGTTGGCCATGTACAAGGCAAATGCCCTACCCACTGTGCTATCGCTCCAGCCCCTTAACTATTTATTTTTAAGTCAACAAAAGTCCAAATGCCATAAACTTAATATCTACCTTAATTCATTTCTGCCTCCATAGGCTTTTTGATTGAAAAAGAAACAAATCTGAGCTAGACTTTGTGGTGGATTTACAATGTGTTTGGCTGCCTGCTGGACTTTCCCTCAGGTCAATCATTCCACTTCATTCTCACAAGCCCATTTTTTTAAATTGAATCACCATGAGAAAAGTTACAAAGCTTTCAGGTTTAAGTCTCAGTCATACAATGATACCCATCCCTTCACCAGTGCACATGTTCCACCACCAAGAACCCCAGTATACCTCCCATCCCCTACCCCTGCCTGTGTGGCTGATGATTTTCACTTTAATCTCTCTTCACTTTGATTACATTCAATATTTCAACAGAAAACTCGCTATTATTATTTCAAATTTTCCCCCAACATTCAGACCTGCCGAAAAGGCATCATTTGATAATATGTTTTTCCATTGCTGAGAATGAAGAGCATATGAGGTTGCGCGGCAGCGTGGTTTTGGATTTCTGGTATTTTAGTAATTAAGTCTAGAGAAATTTCTGTCAGAAATCACGTCACTGCAAGCTCGTACCTCTGTTTAGTGGGCTCTAAAAGATGGTGGTCGCCACGTCACCATTGCGGAAAGGAAAGGCTGAGAGAGGAAAAACCTTTCCCCTCCTGGGGTGGCATGGGGCCGTAGCTTAGTTCACAGTCAGAGGCATTTCTGCAAGAAGCCACTGGGTGCCGAAAGTAGTTAGTGGGCCTCCGAGATCATGGTCACTCAAGAACGGAGGAGCCATTCGTGTGTGGCCACTCGGGGTTTCATCTGGGCGGAAAGTGGCACCGGTACCGCCCCCTTAGTTCACAGTCTAGAGGCATTTCTCACAGGCCCATTTTTCAGGCTAGCAGAGCAAGGTTTAGGAACTTGCTTAAAGTCTCATAGCTGGCACATGGCAAACCCATGGTTTCTTTCTAGACTTTGGCTTTTTCTTTCTCTAGTAGTGCCATGGAGGATTTTCCTAGGGTCTCTTATGTGAAAGATCTATGCTCCCCTGATGAGCCACTTCCCCAGCTCTCCTGCCTTTTTCAAATTAGCATGAACACCAAGAGTGAGCACAAGACCATCAGAGGGTAAATATGGCATATTTTTAGTTACGATACTTTAAGACTGATATCATTTTTAGTTGCCTTCTTTAATGAGCTTAAATTATAGGAAGGAAAAGTGAAAAGCTAAGGATTAAGCATTAGAAAGCAAAGCCATCCCATTACTAATAAATCCTCACAGACAGCAAGAAAATTAGAACAAAATTATGGTTCATAAAAATCAGATTTTTTTTTCCTGCTACAAAATCCTAGAAAGGCATAAGAGCTCCAAGAAAAAAGTGCTTGCTCAGCCTTCCCCCTCTATAAACATCGATGCAGATACGACCAAATTGGAATGTTTTTCCAGGGAACTTATAAAGGAAAATATTATGACTAGACTTTAATAATATTCTAAGTGCCAAGAAGACCCTTTTCTGGATAACATTATGTATTTTATCTCATTAATTCATTCTTCCCTTTCTTCAAGAAGGAGAAACTCCTGATTTTGAACTGGAAGCAGCTCATGGGAGGAAGGCATTGCTCAGTTTCCTCTGAGGCTAAGAGTGACATGTGTCTGAATTCTTACCATGGAGAGAGAAGCGTCTGTGCATTTTCTGGGAACCTTAAAAGCAAGATGTTTCCTTCTTTGCCCCTTCCCTATTTCTAGACCAATGGGAGCAGAAATGATGGCTGGAATGACAACAGCTCTCTAGCTTTTAGGCCGAAGTAAGCTGGTGAGAATGACAGACAAAAATATAAAAATTCTGAATACTTGGGGCCCACAGCACCAGGGGACAAGTTTTAGACGGCTTATCTCCAGAGTGTATATGAGAGTCCAATGCACTTGCCTAGCCTAGGCTACCATTTGTCTATGTTTCCTGCCATCCCAGCTGAACTTAATCCTTGTATCAGAGATAATTGCATCTCCTCCCCGCCCCTTTACTGTTGAGGAGCCCGAGCCTCCAGGATCCTTGAGGAAAATGTGCCCTTTCCTTGAGATTGATTTCTTGGTTCTCTAGGTTGATGGTGGACATGGAGGTAGCAGGAAATACTCCTGCCAGGCTTCCCTGATGTACCGGGCAGCTGACACAGGCAGTGGACAGCACTCCCTCAAGGTGAAGCCTGGAGACTTCAAATTACTGTGGGAGGAAAGCCAGGTTTCTTTTTTTTTTTATTAGTTTATTTTTAATTAGAGAGTCATCGTGAGGGTACAGTTACAGATCCATACATCTTTGTGCTCATGCTTCCCCCATACAAAGTTCGATAACCCATCCCTTCACCAGTGCCCATTCTCCACCACCCGTAAACCCAACATCCCTCCCCCCCTCCCCAGTCCCGTCTCCCCCCACCTCACCCTGCCACTATGGCAGGGAATTCCCTTTTGTTCTCTCTCTCTGATTAGGTGTTGTGGTTTGCAATAAAGATGTTGAGTGGCCATTGTGTTCAGTCTCTAGTCTGTATTCCGCCCGCCTCACCCTTCCCCCACATGACCTCCAGCCACATTTTACTTGGTGGTCCCTTCCCTGAGTTACCCAGAATGAGAGACCAGCCTCCAAGCCATGGAAACTATCTCCTGGTACTTATTTCTACTATTCTTGGGCGTTAGTCTTATAGTCTATTATTCTATATTCCACAGATGAGTGCAATCTTTCTATATCTGTCTCTCTCTTTCTGACTAATTTCACTTAGCATACTTTCCATGTTGATCCACTTATATGCAAACGTCATGACCTCATTTTTTCTAACAGCTGCATAGTATTCCATTGTATAGATGTACCAGAGTTTCTTCAACCAGTCATCTGTTCTAGGGCACTCGGGTTTTTTCCAGATTCTGGCTATTGTAAACAGTGCTGCAGTGAACATATAAGTGCATATGTCACTTCGACTATACTTTTTGGCTTTTCTGGGATATATTCCCAGCAGTGGTATTGCTGGGTCAAATGGGAGCTCAACCTCTAGTTTTTTGAGAATCGTCCATACTGTTTTCCAAAAGGGCTGAACTAGTCGGCATTCCCACCAGCAGTGTAGAAGGGTCCCTTTCTCCCCACATCCTCTCCAACAGCGGTTGCTTTTGTTCTTTTGGATGTGTGCTAGTCTCTGTGGTGTGAGGTGGTATCTCATGGTTGTTTTGATCTGCATCTCTCTGACGACTAGTGATGTAGAGCACTTTTTCATGTGCTTTTTGGCCATTCGTATCTCTTCCTTGGTAAAGTTTCTGTTCATTTCTTCGCCCCATTTTTTGATGGGGTTGGATGTTTTCTTCTTGTAGAGTTCAACCAGTGGGAAAGCCAGGTTTCTGAAAGCAGCAGTTCTAGAGATGGGACCCACAATTTATTTAACATTCCAAACCTCAGTTCCTATTTCCCTAAGCAGGGGAAACAGTGACAGTGCCTCTGAGACAACTGCCCGGGAAACCAGTGAACACACAGTGCCTGCCACGGAAGGGAAAGGTGGCTCCGCTGGAGATTTCATGATTAGTCCCTGGGCTGGGATTGTATCAGACCCTCATATTTTTTCCAGGTCTTCCTTTCTTCTGTTTTGAAGTCTAAACCCTCTAATCACTTCTCCCAAGCAAAAAATAAATAATAAATGCCAGGGCCAGAGAGATAGTGCAGGGGTGAAGGTGACTTGTTTGTGGGCAACCCCAGTTCATTTTCCACCACCGCCTACGGCCCCCCATGCAATAAACAGGAGTGACCTCTTGAACACAGAGTCAGTAGTAGGCCCTGAGCACCACCGGATGTGGTCCAGAAATTCAAACAAAATAAAACACAATAAAATACCCTCTTCTCCCACCAGACTGAGGTCCCTTCCTCCCCAACCCACGACCCACACGATCAACAGCACATCAGACAAAGCTGAAAAATGAACCACACAGTGGGCAGTGGCCAAACCCCAGCGGTGAGCCTAAATACTGGAGCACAAACTCTTCAAGCAAGACGTGTGGAGTAAGGACTCGCACTTACTCCGTTTCCACTGCTTGTTCTCAAAAAGATTTGGTTTAAATTTTTCAACCAACCATAAGACAGCAAAGACTGTCTTTGTACCTCTGTCCCCAGATTAAACCTCCTTTGGAGGGTGGTATGTGCTGGACTCTAATCCCACAAAGATTTAGACAGAGGTTCCCCACCTTCGACAATGAGGCTTTATGTGTGTACGTGGAGTATACACACACATTTTGCAAGATCTTCAGATTCACCTCTCTCTTGTTGCCCATGGATTCACTCTCTTCTGTGTCTCACACTACCTTGCAGATGCACGCATTGCTACTGTGACGCCGATTTCATTGCGGGAACATTAATCAAGAGATACTGAAGACGTGTACTGACGTTACTAGGCACCTTGGTGCTATTCAACAAGAATTTTCTAGAAATCTGCCCATGGCTTGCGACTGCCAGAGTAGAATTACAGATACAGTTCCTCTTATAATCACACTGAGATAGGAGACGGATTTGTGTGTGGCGTGGCTAGACTGAGAAATCAAGCCTAGAGTCTTGAGTGGGGTTGCTGTGCCCAGGGAGTGTGTCACACACTCTTTCTGCATGTGGGACAGAGTTAGAGTATATCAGCCGCCAATGACATTGTGGTCACAACCCTGGGCAGCAAGAAGCAAGAGGGAGGAAGCTGGCAACTGGGACTTGTGTGGGAAAGCTGTATTCCTCTTGTTTCAAGCAGGGAATGGCCAGCAACAGAAACTGACAATGGGCATCTCAGACCAGAAATAGGGGCATTTTAAGAAGAGCTGAAGCACTCGGCTTTATTTACAAAGGATAGAATGGGATCAGAGCTGCAGATGCCTTAGGTAGAGCTGCAGCCATTTTCCCTCCATGTGATACTTTACCAAAGACCAGGATTATTTGGGAAGAACAAAGAAGAGAATGCCGTGAGTAGGCGACTCCTTCTATCCTACCTGTCTAAGGCTCTGTCTCCACGCTTATAAAAATGGGAATAATCACAGGCATTTTGTGAAAATATAAGAGGATAATACAGAACATAGTGTGGCTGATGGGAAAAGCCTAATAAAAGACTCTCCAAAGCCTTTCCTGCAGGGAATGAAGCTGCCACTGTTGTGGAAAATGCATCCCCAGTACGAATTGTCATGGAATTTTACAGATGTCTCCATCCTCAACCTCGAGCAAGTGGTGGGTCTAGGCACATTCAATCTATGTCTTCCCAATAGGTGAATTAAAAAATCCACTGAGTTTTGCATGAGTCATCTCTTGGGAGGCAGGTTCAGCTCTGGAGAAAGCCAATGGCCTGTCACAGACCCCCACATATATTGCCACTTAATCTTTGACAAAGGAGCAAGAAATGCGAAGTGGAACCAGGAAAGCCTCTTCAACAAGTGGTGATGGAAAAACTGGATAGCTACCTGCAAAAAAATGAACTCTGACTTCTGTCTAATGCCAGGCACAAAAGTCAGATCAAAGTGGATTAAAGACCTCAATATCAGACATAAATCTATAAGGTACATAGAGGAAAATATAGGCAGAACTCTCCATGATATTGAAGCTAAAAGCATCTTTAAGGATTAAACAGCAAACATAAACAAATAGCACTACATCAAACTAAGAAGCTTCTGCACTTCAAAAGAAACAGTGACCAAAATACAGAAAGAGCCCACAGAATGGGAAAGAATATTTACCCAACACCCATTTGATAAGGGATTAATATCCAGGATATACAAGACACTAATAGAATTGTACAAGAAAAAAACCTCCAACCCCATAAAAAAATGGGGAGAAGAAATGAACAGAAGTTTCCTCAAAAAAAGAAATACAAATGGCTAAAAGGCACATGAAAAAATGCTCCACATCGCTAGTCATCAGGGAGATGCAAATCAAAACAACAATGAGATATCATCTCACACCACAGAGACTGGCACACATTCAAAAGAACAAAAGCAACCAGTGCTGGCATGAATGTAGGGGAAAAGGGACACTCTTTCACTGTTGGTAGGAATGCTGACTGGTCCAGCCTTTCTGGAAAACAATATGGACAGTCCTTCAAACACTAGAAATTTAGCCTCCATATGACTCCGAAATACCACTTCTGGGAATATATCCCAAGGATGCAAAAAAAGCACAGTAGAAATGACATCTGTACCTATATGTTCATTGCAGCACTGTTCACAATAGCCAAAATCTGGAAACAACCCAAGTGTCCTAGAACAGATGACTGATTAAAGAAACTTTGGTACATCTACACAATGGAATACTGTGCAGCTGTTAGGAGAGATGAAGTCATGACATTTGCTTATAAATGGATAGACATAGAGAGTATCATGTTAAGTGAAATGAGTCAGAAAGAGAGGGACATATATAGAGGGACTGCACTCATTTGTGGAGTGTAGGGTAGCATCACATGAGACTGACACCCAAAGACAGCAGATACAAGGGCCAGGAGTATAGCCCCATAGCTGGAAGACTGCTTCCTGAGCAGAGGGGAGAAGGCAGATGGAATAGAGAAGGGATCACTAAGAAAATGATGGCTGGAGCAATCAGTCGGGATGGGAGATGTGTGCTGAAAGTAGATAATGGACCAAACACGATGACCTCTCAGTGTCTGTGTTGCAAGCTATAATGCTCAAAAGTAGAGAGAGAGTATGGGGAATATTGTCTGCCATGGAGGCAGGGGGAGGGTGAGAAAGGGGGCATATGTCAGAGATATTGGTGGGGGGGGAATGTGCACTGGTGGAGGGATGGGTGTTTGATCAGTGTGTGATTGTAACTCAAACATGAAAGTTTGTAACTATCTCACAGTGATTCAATAAAATTTCTTAAAAAAGAAAGCCAATGGCCTATTCATTCTTCTGAAGGATGTTCTATTCTGATATTAAACACCTTCCCCAGCACTGTGTGTTCTCCATGTTCTTTATGATGTGATGATGCATGTCCAATTGCTCATGGGAAAGCTTTTACAACCCCAACAATTTTATGATAAACTCATATCATTTTTATTTCTTATTGATGCACACACATACACACAGTCTTCCTTTTAAAAAACATGTCTATAGGTCAAATTTGTGTTTTGTCCACACATCTTACAACTTTGAGTTTATCTATTACAACCTGAATATTATAATTCCAGGCCCTACTGATGGAAAAGGTTTAACTTTTCTCTCCAGTATTTCTTTTCTCTAATGTCCGTTAGTTTAGACAGCTTTACTTAGCTTCAACCTCCATATTCTAGCTCAGACATTTTTGTTACGACACCATTTCCTGTTTTATTTTCTTGTCAAGAGTATGAAATTGGATTGATTATTTACTGAAGAGCTATTGAAATATGAGGTCTTTGCAAAATTATGAGTTTCAAAATCTAGCTCTGGTAAATTTACTTGTTTGAAATGATGAACTACAAGACCCATTTTTAAGGCTAAAAAATAAGAATGATTATGCTGATCTCAGTCTATTAAGCCGTTTTGTTCTCATCTGATGGACAAAGAAGAGACATTGAATGCTAAGTGGCAGAAGATAATGTGACTGAATTTGTGTTTTATAAGACTTGTCTAGCAACTGCAAATGGATTGGAGAATGGGAGTTGGGAATGAGAATGGAAACAAAACATTCCCATTTTACAGGTTGAATTAATATGGGTAGTTAATAGCAGCATTCTATATCAAGATAATCATAGAAGAGCTGCAGGAAAATAAATTCAGGGGCTGGAGTGATAGCACGTGGCGAACCCGGGTTTGATCCCTGGCATCCCATATGGTCCCCTGAGCACCGCCAGGAGTAATTCCTGAGTGCAGAGCCAGGAGTAACAATTAAGCATAGCTGGGTGTGGCCCAAAAAGCAAAATAAATAAATAAATCAAAGGAATTGACTAAACTGGTTTTCAGGGGACCGAGCAATAGTACAGCAGGTAAGGCACTTACCTTGCATGCAGCTCGTCCAGGTTCAGTCCCCAGAGCTTGCCAAAAGTGATCCCTGAGCACAGAACCAGGAGTAAACCTGGGGTACCACTGAGTATGGCTCCAAAACAAAACAAAAATTAAAAATTAAAAAAATACGAGAAAAAGATGCATCAAAAATTAACAAATTTGCCTTCTTAATTTTCTTCTACAGTATATAAACATAAGGAAAGCACAGTAGTTAGCTTGCATTTATTTTCTTTTACCTTCTAGGGTCTAGAAAATTCATACTCAAAGGCCTCAGTTCTTAATTATTATATTCATTTTAGGGTTTCGAGCTACACCCAGCTGTGCTCAGGGCTTACTTCTAGTTGTGTGCTTAACTTCACTTTGGTGGTGCTAGGGAAACTATCTATATGGGTGCTGGTCACAGAACCCAGGTCAGCCATGTGCTCTTAATTACTTTTGATGATAAAGCTAATATCAAAATTTAAAAAGTATTTAAAAGAGTGTTGAATATCTAGCTGCTCAAAAGTCTCAAGAAAAATACGTTCCCCCCTTTCTCTGCCATAAATACACTTTAAATTCAAAATTAAGTGCATTTGGAGAATAACCAATCTCTTTAGGCTTTCTCTCCCTAGATGGATGTCATTCTTATTCAGTTATAAGTACCAGAACAAAGAATGCCCATGAGGTTGGATTGTATAATGTTTAGTAAAGTGAAATGAACATTCTCAGTCGCCTGATTGTAGCTTAAAAACAAACAAACAAACAAACAAAACAGCAACGCTTTTCCACAGAAGAGATCACCTTCGGGAACCGAAAATTTTCTTTATAAATTTTTGCAGTCACACACAGGTGCAGAATATGAAAAAGGCATAATTGGTCAATGATGAAAACATGGCCACATTTTAAAAGAACAGATTTTTTTTCTTTAAGATATGTCCTCCCTCGTCTTGATCTCAGGAATCAGAATCAAGATTAAAATGAGTGCCTTTGTTCCTAAAATCTGTCTCATTCTCTTCTTGTTTCACATGTTTGCACCAACATTAATACAGATGGGGCCTGGGAGTTTTTGAGGATGGAACGCTGTTCAGAAAACAACACAACTCACAAATAACAAAAAAGTGCTCTGACTCTGCTGGGCAAAAAGAAAAGGGAATAAATGACTGGAAGGATATTGGGATCTCACTGACTCTATGGTAGTCTTATGGGTTTCCAAACCAAGGGGGTTCTAAAAAGGACTGTGTGATAGAAACTTCCTGGTGTAGCCCATTCCTTCACACACGCACCTGCACATGTGCACGCATGCGCGCGCGCGCACACACACACACACACACACACACACACACACACACACACACACTTTCCCATAGATTTCAGACTAGAGGCCAGAAGGAATCCAGAGGGAGCAGTATTCCTTCATTAAGATGAAAAATCCTTCCAGAGAGGATAATCACAGACAGGGAAGTTGCTAGAAACCCTTTAAGCTAGCAGCATCCGCTCCGAGTACTACTCTCTGTTCCAGAACCATTTAAGTTGTTCTTTATTGGAGTCCTTGGATTTTATTGATTTACCCCAGATAAGTACTAATTCAGATCCTGTTAGTTTGTTATGGCAAAAGGTCAGACTGGGTGAAGTGGAAAGACACATGCGACACTGGCAAAGGCGCAAAAGGTTCCTAATAACTGAAAGCTGATGACCCCAGAAAGATGGACTAGCTACATAAAAGAATTCAGTGTTTTGGGGCCCTGAAGTGTGGACCAACAGCAGCCAACCTGGGGCTGGAATCTGACTTTCATGGCATAAATCACTCATCGCTAAAACATAGCCTCCAAACAACAGTGCTTAAATGGGTCTTCACTTTTGCACAAATAAAGATTGATTTTTTTTTCAAAGAAGAAGAAACAAAATTATTCAGGCAGCACTAATTCAGGCCTTCTTTTGTGCCTGCAAATCCCTTTTAAAGGTGCTCCTGAGTCAATGTAATTTTTATAAATTTTCCAATGAAAAAGGTGACATATTGGCTCAGTGTCCCTTAAAATATTTTAATGATTATTATTCTTTATAACTTTTGCCACTGTTGGGTAGAAAAAAGGCTACATCATTGCCGACTTACATAAGAGACAGAAGAGACAGTGGTGTCGCTTACCCTAGCCCATATTACCAGTAAGTGACCAGTGTCCTTGGCCTTGGCCTTGCTGAATTTCATAATCTCATTATTGTGCCAGAAGCAAATCCCCAAATCTTAACTAATAAAGCAATCAATGTCAGCCTTATTCAGTCACAAAGTGTATTAGTGAGAAAATGTTTCAAGTCTTGCAACAAAGACACCCAAAGTATAATGACAAACAAAACAGAACATTCTCACATCTGGATCTAGACTGGTGGCCATTCAAGGGCATCTCACCCAGAGACCAAACTCAGTTTATTCTCATATGTCCTTAAGCCCCAGTGCCTTCAGCATCTGTCATACTCATAGCACCTCTAGTCCCAAAGAAATACCCAAATGATTTGCTATGATATAGTTGGGGACAGGGGTAGGGATAGAACTTAACAGCAGAGTGTATGTCTCCCATGTGTGAGACCCTGGATTCAATTTCTTGCTCCACTAAAATAAGTAAACAAAACCAGTTGGGTCCAAATAGCTTAGTAATCACTTGTCTTAAAAACTTAGTAACTATTAAAAAATAACAGCGAGAGGGGTCCGAGAGGTAGTACAGGGATACAGGCCCTTAGCTTGTACTCGAACAACCCCAGTTTGATTTCCCACACCACATGGTCCCCCAGGTCCCACCAGGAATGACCCCCAAGCACAGAATGAGGAATAGCCCCCAAGGAACAGCAGATGTGCCTAAACCTCCACCCTAGACCAAATAACCATTTAGATACCGTGAAATAAGAGTGCATCATTTTATTTGTGAATACTCACACTTTGGAAGATGGGGGCGGGGGGTCGTATCTGTTGGGTACTGCCCGGCTAGACCTTGGGTTCAAATCGGACCATCATCTTCATACCCTTCCCACGTGGACTTCTGCATAGTGCCTGCTTCTCATGATGGCAACTGTCTCTACACCAGCCTCACAAAGGCATCTCTCATGCGGAAAGAGGGGACTATTTTCACAAAAGAGTGCGACTTCCTCTCAAATATCTCAATCAACCCTGCCGTGTTCCACTGAGGCATCTCGGCACACCACTTGAGAACCGCTTTCTTACAGTGTCTTGTCATCCCTGGTGGTACTCGCGAGTTTCCCTGCAAACTCTTGTCACTACTAACATGCTACAGGGAGAGCTGAGCCTTGACCAGCCGTGCCCTTGCCACCCTTTCTCAGCCAGTTGGGGAATCCCAGGGAGAAGCCTAGAGCTGTGGTCTCCAATCACCAGTGCTGGACCGCCGGTGTAGAAAGGCTGGACGCCGCTGGTCTAGCGTCCTGGTCACCACTGCCAGTCAGTGTGACGGATGTGCAGGATGGGTGTCTTGTCCATGCACACAGAAAGCCTGGAGACCACAGGGTAAAGCTCTACCCATTAAAAAAAAAAAAAGTAAAGGTGAGGAACCCTGTGCTGACAGCTGTGTGACACAGGTAAGACTACATTTGGGGCATACTGGGGGTGTCACCTTGCAGTGCTTGGGGGGGCCCAAAGCAGAGCCCGGGCCTGAACCTGGGGGATCCTACATGAAAAGCATGAGCTCCGGACCCCTGAGCTATCTATCTCCCGGGCACAGGCCCAAAGCAGACGTCAAACTGTATTGAATTCGAAGGAAAGGAGTTTTCCCTGCTTCGGGGCATGCTCCGCCCACGCACTGGAAACCGGAAGTCGGAAAGGGTAGGGCGTGGGGAGTGGCCCTCGGGTCAGTGCCCCCTGTCTTGGCGACACCCCACGCTCTGACCTGAGCCACCGGGTGTCTGCACGACAGCTCCGTGTCCAACGCATCTCGGGAGCCCTGGCAGCCTGCACGCGGGGAGGGGGGGGGGGGCTGGGCAGGAAGCCCAAACGGCTTTGTTTGACTGTGACTGAATTTTATTGTCATTTCAAAGCCTGGTTCTGCGGGGGTGATAAATACGAAATTGCAGGCAGTTCTGGGTTTCCTGTGACATAACACTGAAATATGAGGCTGCCGCTATTCGATCGCAAAAGTGGCAGCTGTGTGTGGTTCCAAGTAGAATTTGGCTCTATGTTCCGGGGGGGGGGGGTCGTGTCATGTCTGAGTTCTGGGGGACTGTGTGTGTGTGTGTGTGTGTGTGTGTGTGTGCGTGTGTGTGTGTGCGTGCGGGATGAAGGGGAGCAGTTCTGCGTGTGCAGGGACACCCCACACCCCACTCCAACCTGATCCCCGATCCCTGCCCAGGCCACTCCCCCCTTGAGATATGTCCCTGCAGTTCTCTGGTGCTGTCCCAATTCTACGGCCTCTGTCCTTGCACCCCTCCCAGCGATGTCCATGCCCCTTGGGTGTTGGGAGAGTGGTCTGTCCACTTCCTCAGTGAGGTCTGTTCCCGTCCAAATACTCCCGTTCCCCCAATCTCTCCTCTCTCATTGTCTCTCTCGGGAGTGAGATGAACCAACTCTTGCAACCACATTTATTTTCCCAGCTCTTGTACCTGGCAGAAACACAATGTTCACTCCTTGAGAGCTCGGACGCTGAAAGACCTGCACCCCGTAGCTCAGTGTAGGAAGGAGAGAGGAAACATTGGCTTTAGTCTCTATGCCTGAGCATCCCTCCCAACACCTCCGTATGGACTGAATGGGAGAAAGTCCCGGGAGTAAAAGGAATGACAAAAATCAGCACAGACACACCAGCCTGCCGCGTGGCGGGTACCTCGGCCCTGCTTGTGCCACATCTTGTCTAGGGGTGCAGGAAGACAGGGAGTCAACAGGAGGAAGGAAAATCTGGCTTCACATTTCCAAGCTGGGCTTCCAGGACCAAATCTCTTGTCTTCCTTCTGAATGTCAATTTCCTGAGGTCTCCTTGTCAGAAAAGGGCTCATCAACAGACTTATACCTGGGGGCTGTCAAAGGTTTGTAAGCAGAGAGAAATAAAGTTCCAGATTCAAGAAGAGAAACAAAATCTAACTAACCACCTGTTGCAGGAAAAGTAGTGAGATTTTTTTTTAAGGCGACATACGTGCATGTGCATAAATGTGTGTGTATGTGCTTGTGTGTGTGTGTGTGTGCTTAAAACCCTCCCCTCCTGCCCTGGTCTCCACAAAGCCTACATAAAGAAAAAAACACAGGCAACCTGTTTCTGACTTGACTGGCTTGAAAAACACACCGGGCCCATTTCTGGGTCGCTAGAACGTGTCGATCTCACACCCACTTTCCCACTCGGCTGCATGGCTGTTTATTCCTGTGAACGCGTGGTGTCTAAAATTGGCAGTGACTTTCTCTTTGTTTTACTTACCTTCCTTTCGGGGGCGGGCCCAGACTCTGGGTGGGTTCATTTCCCATGGACTTACCAGAATAGGGCAGAATCTGATAGGAAGAAGCATGTGGAAGAAAGCTCCGTTCCCAGGCCCTCACACAAGGGGACCCGCGCTGCCAGGGATGCCAGAGCCTGGGGGGACCGTGGGGGAGTGAATACGGGACATCCTGTCCCCTGCACCAGCATTCTTTCCCCCGCCGACGGGGGCATTGTCCTTTGTGTTCACACACAATTCCAACGAGGTGGAGTAGCCCCTGTGCCCTGTCTGGGGAGACCCCCGCAAACAAAAGCCGCCCCCTTCTTCTGAGCTGATGCCGAGTGCTGGAGAATCTACCCTGCAGCCCTCTGCTATCGGGTGCCTCTGTCCAGGGCCCTTTTACGGAGAAAATACACCCCAAATCGGAGAAAAACTGCCACGAAACATAAACCAGAAGTGACACTACTATGCTCACTTTGGAGGAGATGTGGCAGTTTTGAGCCACAATTTTGAGAAGAGCACGCTGAAGACACCTGTGATATTTAGGATGGGAAAGGGCCGGGTAGCCACTCCCAGTGCCCAGTCCTCCAGATGTCCTTCCCTTAGGCTGCACGGGCCAAGGCTGTGTGAGTCCTGGGAATGGAACCAGGACCCAGAAGGACCTAGGACTGGCTACTTCCTGCCTGAGGGTCTTTGGATGAATCGAGTCCCAGCTAACTGAACTCAACTTCTTCATCTCCCATGGGCTGTCTTTGTATGTGAAACACCATTTCTTTTGAGGTGCAGAAGCTTCTCAGTCTCATGTAGTACCATTTGTTTAGTCTTTGCTCCCATTTGCTTGGTCAGTGGTATTTCATCTTTGAAGATGCCTTGAGCTTCAGTGTCACGGAGGGTTTTGCCTACATTTTCTTCCATGTACCTATGGATTCAGTTCTGATATTGAAGTCTTTGATCCATTTTGATCTGACTTTTGTGCATGGCATTAGAAATAGAGATGAGTTCACTTTTTTACATGGAGCTGTCCTTTTTTCCCAACACCGCTTGTTGAAGGGGTTTCCCTTGCTCTACTTCAAACTTCTTGCTCCCTTATCAGAGAGTAAATGTTCATATATTTGAGGGTCTGTGCCAGGATATTCAACTTTATTCCATTGGTCTGTAGGTCTGTTTTGGTTCCAATACCATGCTGTTTTAATCACTACTACTTTGTAGTGCAGTTTGAATTTTTCCTCACTCTTAAAAAAAAGAGGAAAAACCAGGGCTAGAGAGAGAAAGTATATGCAAAAAGTTGTTTGTCTTTCAAGCAGCTTCAGCTAAAAACCTATTACGAACCCTAGGTACCCGATATATGGTCTCTCTAGCAATGTCAGACATGGCTTCTGGGCCCTCTATCCCCCCAAAAGGAGGAAACGAAACAGTGCTTCTATTTCTCACATTTGGGCATTGTTGGGAAATAATGTGATGTTTGGAGCAACTGCAACTACTTTGTGAATGAGAGGGGAGAAAAACCAGGCAAAATCCATTGTCTTTTTCATGATAGAAAATTCAAAGCTCTGGGTCTGCTTTTATGTTTTACCACTTAACCAATCAATTCTAATAACTGCATCCTTATATGCTTACTATTGTAGGAGAAAAAAAATCTTTTTCTTGTTTACTAAGTTACTCAAGAGGAGTCTGTTGAGTCAGACTTTTCAGGTTCACATTTTACCACTCACCGGTTGTGTGAACCTGGGCTTCTCTGCACTTCTTCTCTATCCCTGATTTGGGAAATGGAAGTGCTGGTAGTATGAACCTTGTAGCCTCATTAAAATAGGAAGAACTAACATGTGAAAAGTGCTATAACACTGGTATCCCTCAAGCATTAAAAAAAAAAAAAACTTTATCTCTTGCATCATTTTCTGTTGAATCCTCTCATATTTTCCTGTGGGGAGTACTGCACGCAAAACAAAACTTTCAATTGACCTTTTCTTTTCCATCAATAAACTAGAAAACCAATGGCATAAAGATTAAAAAATTCCTTTAAAAAATGGACACAGGACTTGAATAAACATTCCTCCAAAGAAGATATACCTCCCCCATTTCTGGAAGACCCTGAGCCAAGCCCACATAGCACCATGGAAGCTCATCTACTGGCCAGACTCATAAATAAATCTCAAAGGAGATCAACTAGCCCCCCAAATATCTCTGACACTTGTTCCCAGCTGAGACTTCCTGGAGCCCAATTTCTGATGGGCCAGCTCAAGCCCTGTCAAAGGGCCTATCACCATGCTCCAGCCAGACTGCCCAGTTAAATATTCTGAATTTTCTGGAGCGACATCTCCAAAATCCACAACCCTGACATTCCAGTAGCAGCACATCAGTTGGATGGGATGTAACATAAAAGTCAATCAGTCTCGACTAACAAAAACATTAACCAGAGGGCTTAACTTGCAACAACAGCTTAGGACGAGGACTTAATGTCTCATGGTGAGATGCAACAATTTTCACCAATTTTCTTCTACAGAAATATTTTTTGATCATTCTGTTAGCCAATTTAGTGGTAGTCAGCAACATAAAATAAATTATTGTGGGCCTGCTAATGGGGGCAAGCTTGGGGGATAGTTGGAATATGGAGACAATGGCGGGGGGGGGGGGAAAGGGGATTGTGGTGGTGTGATTGGTGCTGGAATATTCAATGTCTGTGAAAAATCATTAGGAACAAAGTTGTAAACCACAGTGTTTAAATAAAGGGAGAAATATATAAAATAGAGAAAAAACAAAGAAGATATATACAATAACCCCATAATCTCATAAAAAGATGCTCATCATTAGTCAATAAGAGACGCAAGTTATGATGAAATACCACTAAGTATGAAACCCACTAATATTGCTCTAGTTATTATCACTAGGACACCTAAGGATCAGGGAAAAGAAGACAAAAAAGAGAGAACTGACGCTGAAGGGCTCTCTGCCACATTTGGCCCCAGAACCCAGGTGGGAGTGACGTCTGATACTGGTGTGATGAAGTTGAGATCTGAGGTTGGGTAAACTATTCACATGGAATTTGATCTTGGCTGACTGTAAAGTTGGGAGCTATGAATAACTTTGTAAATTACAGTACCTCAATAAAAATATTTTCAAAAAAATTTATATGTAAAATCTGCATTGTTTACCAAGTCCAGTACCCAAACACCCTTCCCAATGGTCATTTGGTTCTGTAGGCAAGGCTTTCCTTTCTCATTTGATGACCTCCGTGCTCACTTTTAATTTCCATGTCAGCATTCTCTTGGTTCTCTTTTTCAACCACGAAGCTGGAGATTAGATAGTAAGAGTTAACTTGAGAGGAACTGGTTCCATAGTCATTGCTGGTGTGAAATCTGAAAGAAAAACAAAACCAGCATATTTTGATTGAGGCATGGATTTGCTATAACGCTGCTGATGGAACTGGATGAAGCACTCTACCTCCTCCTCTGCCGGAGCAGAAGCAGGTACAATGGGGCTGGGAGCGCAGCCATCCTGCTGGGCAAAGGCAATTTGCCTGAACTGGAAACCGAGGCGTTAGCCACATGGCGTGCAAGACCATCCACCCATCTTCTGCTTCTTCTGGGCTGGGGCTTTCACACAGCGCTCGGGGGGGGGGGGGGGGGGGCGCGGGGGATGGTGGGGGAAACGGTTCCTGTTTTATTCCTAATTGTTCAGAGCAGCTGATCAGTGTCTGCACGACGTCTTGAACAAAGAATGCATTTCAGACCTTCTCACTGCTTGCTGACTTCATTTTAAATTTAACAGATGTCAGTTGTGACACATAAACACAGTCTCCCTAGGTGAGGGATTAGGGCAAATTTCATTTGATGCCTAGAATGAAAGCCATGCTATATTGTGTGCTGAAAGAATTCTTTTTCAAAGAGGAAAAGAGAAGAAGAAGAAGAAGAAAACAAAAACAAAAACCTTCTGACTTAAAAATCCTGTAACCATGGAAGAAAACCAATTTCCTTAACGGTATTGTCTTGGAAAGCTTTGTTGGTCTAGGGCGCCACCTAGTGTGCACGTGATACATTACCCAAGGTTGTTCTCGGGGAAGACAGATTTCCACGCCGGATGGGATGTGGTCCAGTTCACCTTAATCATGAGACCTTGGGCAGGCCCCAGAGCCTCTCTGGATTTGGGGGGCTGTTGAGGGGATGTGTTTGAAAGTGGGAGGTAAATGTAAGCTCTCTCAGACTCAGCTTGTCAAGATATAAGAAAAGCCTTCAGTCCTGGGTGTTCTGGTTCCCTCCTTTCAGTGGAGATGCGCATTCAGGAGAGAGAGAGAGAGAGAGAGAGAGAGAGAGAGAGAGAGACAGAGACAGAGACAGAGACAGAGACAGACAGAGAGACAGAGACTGATACAGAGAGACAGAGAGGCAGACACAGACACAGAGACACAGACACAGAGAGAGAGAGAGAGAGTGTGTGTTTTAACAGTAGGAAAACAGCGTGAGTGTGAAAGTGAATGGCCGTGGAGGGCTGTCCTTGAGGTAAGTTCGTAAGTTCCTAGATCTCCAGCGGGCGATGTGATTGTATTAAGTTTCGGTGGAAGAGTCGAGAGATGAGGGTGATGGGTGTAAGCCACCTTTTTGTGGTGGTTGGATCTGAGGCAGGAAGCAGTGCCAGGAACGAACCACCAATGCCAGGAATGGAACCAGGATCTCAGTTCACCGTTATATGGGCTCTGAGATGCATATTTTAACTTTTCTTTCTTTAACAAAGCAAACCCACCAGAGGGAACTCTTTACAACACTGTGTGTTGTAGGACTACAGTATCAGACCCCTTCAAATAAATATTGCTGCCTGTACCCCCAAAGTACTGTTATCCCTCCACCCCAACCATCGGAGCCACCCCAACCCCTGGAACTTCACAGTAGTATGGTCAGAATTCCAAAGATTTGGGTTTTCTTGGCAATGTTTACTCCCTTTATTTCTCACCCATGAATAAAATTGCCCAGTACTGTCTTTCTCCTCTCATTTTGCTTAGCACAATCCTCTCCAATTCTATTCACATTGTCAGAAAAGGGATGATTCCAATTTTTCTTAGAACTGAATACATGTGTGTGTACATATGCACTATAAAACCAAGCTCCTGGAAGCGCGCAGCAACATCTTATAGCCTAATTCTCCCCTTCAGAGAACCTGTCAAGCTACCGAGAGTTTCCTGCCCACATGGGAGAGTCTGGCAAGCTTCCCATGGTGTATTCATATGCCAAAACCAGTAACAATGATGGGGCTCATTCCCCTGACCCTGAAAGAGCCTCTAATGTGGCACCGTTGGGAAGGACAAGTAAAGAGAGGCTTCTAAAATCTCAGGGCTAGGACAATTGGAGGCGTTACTGAGACCGCTCGAGAAAATCGACAATCAACAGGATGATGATGATGATGATGATGATATATTTCTTGCATCTTCTCTACCCACTGATCCACTGTGAGCATTTAGGTTGTTTCCAGATCTTGGTCATTGTCAATAGTGTTACATTCAACATAGTCCTCTCTCTCTCTCTCTCTCTCTCTCTCTCTCTCTTCAAGTTAGAGTTCTTACATTCTTTTGCTAGATACCTAGGAGTGGATTATAGGATAGATTTATCCTCAAGATTTTGAGAACTCTCCATACTATATTCCATAGAAGTTGGACCAGTTTTCATTCCCATCAACAGTGTACAAGAGTTACTTCCCTTTCCTCCACATCCTTGCCAGCACTGTACCTGGTCTTTTGGGATATGTCATTCTTATAAATGTGAGCTCTCATTGCCATTTTGCTTTGTGTTTTCCTGATTTGTGATAATGAATTTTTTTCATGTGCCTGTTGCTCCCTTGTTTTCCTTGAAGATGTATTAATTATTTCTGTCCATTCAGCTCTTCTACGCATTTTGGGGCTTGGGTTGTTTTGCCATTGTGTTTTATGAGTTTCTTATATATCTTGAATACTAGCTCCCAGGCCAATGTATAATAGGTGAATATTTTCTTCCACTAAGTAGGACATATTTTTCTGTAATTAGTTTATTTTTTACAGAGAGTATGTAACGATGTTTTGTGCTTGGCATACTTCATTTATGCTTAATCTTTCCCTTGCCATTGGATTTGAGTCCCCAAACACATCAGAGAAGCTGATAAAAGTATGGGTAACACTGCTACTACCTGTGTTTTCTTCCATGTACTTTGTGGTCTCACCTTTTACATAGTAAATCCATTTTGAGTCATTTCTGTGTATAATCTAGTTTCATTTTCTTGCTGGTGGCTATCCGGTTTTTCCAGCACCAGTTGTTGAAGAGATTTATCCTCCTTCAAAGTATGGCCTTAGCTCTTTTTGTCATAAATTCATTGTCTGAATAATATGAGGACTAATATTTGGGCTCTCAATTCTATTACATTGAAAAGTCTCATTTTTATTCCAGTATCATGTTGTTTAGATTATTATAGCTCTGAGGTACGTTTTGTTCTTTTCTGGGGGAGGAGGGAGAAGCTCCCAAGCAGTGTAGAGAGGGCCCAGGGGAATGTTCAGTCTGCCTTTGCTGGCGAGACTGTTCAGTGTTTGGGCCTAGCAGTGCTAGAGGTAGCAAGACCACACTTGGCGGTATTCAGAGAGCTATGCAGTGCCCAGGATCAGACTTTATGCATGCCAGTCTACCTTCCCCAAACCTGAAATTGAAAAAGTGTGGAAACTCCATTCTTTGTCCCTCAGAATTGCTATATTCATTTTCTATCTTGTATGGGTCCATGATTATTTCAGTAATGTTTATTCTATTTCCTTGAAGAACTCCACTGGCATTTTGGTAGGGACTGCACTATTCTGAATGATTTAAGTAAGATGGCCATTTTAACTGTCACTGTCACTGTCATCCTGTTGCTCATCAATTTGCTCGAGTGGGCACCAGTAACGTCTCCATTGTGAGACTTATTGTTACTGTTTTTGGCATATCCAATACGCACGGGTAGCTTGCCAGGCTCTGCCTTGAGGGCTCCATACTCTCGGTAGCATGCCGGGCTCTCCGAGAGGGGCGGAGGAATCGAACACGGGTTGGCCGAGTGAAAGGCGAACACCCTACTGCTGTGCTATCGCTCCAGCCTGGCCATTTTAACAATATTAATAATTATCAACGGAATATTTTAAAGCTACTATTTTTTAAACCGTGGTCATTCGCTCCTAATTATTTGTTTGTGATGATTTGGAAAAACAAATAGATAGAGCCCTTCCACCATGTTGACTCACTGACCGGCCCGGCTCTGCCAATTTATGATTAAACCTCGGAGGAGATGCAAGCCAAGCAGCTAACATTCATGGAAACACTGGTCCCCACAGCTGAAAAGTCTGGGGCGGCCTCAGGAGGTAGGCAGGCTGACCACCCCTCATGCTTGAGGCACCAACAACTGCACCCACACCCCCTCCTGCAGCCGTGCCAAGGGCTCAACTTCACTGCTTCGCAAATATTTCCCGTAGAGACACCGAACTGCGAATAATTTCAGGTGCCCCGATGCTAGGCTGAAACTCTAGGGTCTGCTCAGAGTAGGTGCAGGCAGCTTCCACCCCCACCCCCAAGCCCCTGTAGCCACACCCACCTCTCACAGCCACTGTCCCAGTCAGCTCACTGGCCCAGACCATGGTCCTAAAGTCTCTGGAATGGACAGTTGTGTTCCTTCATGCTGACATTCCAGTAAGAACACACCAAATTAGATGGAAAAATAACACAGGAACTAAGCTCAAAAAATTTAAAAAAAAAACAACTCAGAAGGCTCAACTAGCAACAAAGAGCTTAGTAAATCCTTAGACAAGGGCTTAACAACTCCTTAGTGAGATAAAAAAAAAAATTCACAAAAAAACTGATTTCTATACTTATTGATTTTTATATGGGAACTTTGTTATCTAATCAATTTTACACTCTGGAATTGTATCAACAGTTGTGACTTTTTTCTGCGTGAAAATAAAATTAATTTTTTTAAAAACCCGATTGTTCAGGGAGAAAAATACCCAATTTTCTGAGGGGCACGCAAATAATAAGGCAAGTGGATTACTTCAGTACATGGACCCATAGGCCTGGCACGTGGACAGGATGACACACTGGCAAGGGTTGAGGTTTCTTTGCACTTATTGGTGGTAGGGTGAGGTTACTGTGTACCAAGACCATGAATGTCAACACCATTGCAAATACATTACCTGAAACACAATACAATTTAAAAAATTAGAAATCATAAAAGGCTTCCTCAGAATAATAACCCAAGAGTAATGTCAACCATACTGGAAACAAAAATAACTGAAATCTTAACGGGAAAGGTTGCCATGGTGTCAATTCTTTACAAAAACTCTTCTTTCAAAAGCCCCAAATTTTGTAGAGTGCTCAAGTCAGACCTGAAAGCAGGCATCAAGGTAAATCTAAGTTGTAAATTTACCATTTGAACTTTATCAAAACTTCCGGGCCATGATTCCTGGTCTCCAGCAGGCCATAGCAATGCCAATCAGGGAAGGAATGAGACTGGCTTCCACTAAAACCTATACTCATACCATTCCTGAGGCCCCAAGATGTCTATTGAAGATTAAATAAACTACAGTTCACAAAGGCAGTTGACATTCATTTCACCAGACCTCGGGAGCACTTTTCTGGGCACTAGCTTTTCATACAGGAGATGCAACAATAAATAAAACATAGCTTTTTCCCAGAATATACAAGGAACTAAGGTACCCTAGGTGCTGTGAAATTGCTAAGTGCATGCAGATATACTCTGAATGTTTCCTTTAAACATCAAGCATTTTGAATTCGAATTTTTCTTCCTTATTCTGAAAAGAAGAAATAAAATAAAAACTCCCTGAAACCCTCCCATCAAGAAATAAGTATCACTAACATTTGGCGAACAGCCTTATTCTTATATATTTGTAGATAAAATACACAAAAATAATGCCCTTATTGCTGTTTTTCAGCCTGCCTTTTTGAAGCTGCAGTGGGTAGTGCATCTCTTGATATGGCTGTATGTACCATCACTTTAAATGACGATGTTACCTTTTATCATTATGTGCAGTCATATGCATTCAAATGTTTTCTACTAGAGTCTACATCAATGTGACCTCTTCCGTGATTGCCTTCAACTTGGCTCAATGTCACTTGCTGAGCAAAGTCTTGCTTTGACCTTAGGAATATTTTTTTTTATATTGAATCACAAAGTTACTCAGGATTGAGTTTCAGGTGTACAATATTCCAACACCAATCCCTTCTCCAGTGTGCCCTTCTCTCCACCAATGTCCCCAGATTCCCTCCAGCCTCCCTGGCCTGCCTCTATGGAAGGCACCGTAGTTTATAATATTTGCTGACAGGGCATCAAGCACATCACTTTACCTCCTTTTAGCACCTAGTCCTGGTCCAGAGTGACCACTTCTCTCTATCATTGCATAGTGGCCCCTTCCCTGACTATCCCACCTTTCCTTCCCACCCTCACTCTACCCCCCAATGAAAAGCTTCCTACTAAAGACCAGTTCTTCTGCTCTTAGTTTCTATTGTCTTTGGGCTGTAGTTATTCCTTAAATAATTTAATCTCACTGTATCACTGTCATCCCGTTGCTCATCGATTTGCTCGAGCGGGCACCAGTAACGTCTCCACTGTGAGAGTTGTTATTACTGTTTTTGGCATATCGAATACACCATGGGTAGCTCGCCAGGCTCTGCCCTGTGGGACGAGATACTCTTGGTAGCTTGCCGGCCTCTCCAAGAAGAATGGAGGAACCAAACCCAGGTCAGCCGTGTGCAAGGCAAACACCCTACTGCTGTGCTATCTCTCCAGCCCAAATAATTTAGTTTAATTTAATTTAGGGATGGAATCTACATTTGATGCAATTTAGATTCTATCACTGCTTCGTATTCTGGGTCCCCCATCACTCTGCTCTGTGGCCACTTTCTGATATCCTATGTGTTCTCTTCATCCTGCTAATCACCTTTCCTCCACTGGAATACAGGAGCTCTCTGAGAGAAGACATTTCTGCCTGCTGTGTTTAATGCTATGCCTACAGTTCTTGAACACTACTGGCATAGTACATGCATATAAATGTTGAATTAGAGCTCAGCAGAGGGTGGAAGGAGGGACAGCTGCCCCATCACACAACTCCAGGGGGCACTACTCTGACTGTAGCTTATGTGAATGGCATTTTCTGACATTGAGCAGTGCACAGATTTCACAGCTGTATCTGATGACCCTAACCACCATGCAATTACTTTAAGTATAATTAAATGAGAACTTTGTGATAATAAAACATATAAAAAGAAAAATAATATTTAAAATATTCCAACCTAGAGATATCTCCTTTAACATTTTCTGAACATCCTTCTGGGCACTTAAAATTTTTTTTCATTTTTATAAAGTTGTTCACAATAATTTATTACATCCAATATTCCAAAATCTACCCATGGTGTATTTGATATGCCAAAAACAGTAACAACAAGTCTCACAATGGAGATGTTACTGGCGCCCGCTCGAGCAAGTCAATGAGCAACAGGGTAACAGTGATACAGTGAACAGTGATTCCAAAACCAATCCCACTACTATTACACCTTCCCACCACCAATATTTCAAATTCTCCTGACCATCACCTAAGCCTGCCCCAATAGCAGGCCCTAAATTATTTATTCTGTGTGTTGCTTGTACAAAATACAAGCAAAATACATTTTTAGCTTAATCTGCTAAAAATGATCAGAGAAAGTTTCCTTAGAAGAAAGTGTGTGAAGATTGTTTTATCTCAGCCTGGAGCCATTAAGCCCTTGTATAAGAGATTTACTAACATGCTGTTACAGGTTGAGCCTTGTGTGTGTGTGTGTGTGTGTGTTTATTTGCTGTTGTTGTTGAGATCAGTTGCCTTCTACTTTACATCCCATACCATGTGGTATGTTACTCATGGCATATCAGTGGTATAGAGTATGAGATGCTTCAGGAATTCTAAAATTTTAAATAGGGTAATGCAGCTGGAGTTAAATTTTCAACCGGATAGTAAATTTGGGGTTCGGAGGCATCGCTGCAGCTTGTTGCTCTCTTTCAAGATTTATGCCCTAGGACCCAAAAGTCACTATCCAGTTGAAAATTTAACTCCAGTTGTATCACCTTATTTAAAATTTTAAAATTCCTGAAGCATCTCATACTCTTTATCTGTGAGTCTCTGGATCATGGCCATTAATGAGTTTATATGGTGTCAGAGGCAGTTCGTGGGCCTGACTGCCAGGCTCCCAGAGGACCAGGAGGTTGGGGGAGGTTACCCATTTCTGACTGCGTGAGATCCTGGAGATTTCAGCCACAAAACCTGCATACCTGAGTTTTTCAGCACACTGACTCATCAATGAAGCTCTTCTGAGAACTGTGGAGACTGTCATGAACATGCTGGTGACTGTGTTCTGGAGGCTTCAGTTCCAGGCTTCTTCGGATATGAGGTTCAGCCTGGCATGAGGTCTAGAGGCATCTCTGCACTAAACTAGACACTTTTTAATTAAAAAAAAACCATTCATTTCAAGTAAACAGCACCACACTATTTGGGCATTTCCCTGCAATAATACATTATGAACTCTCTGTATCAATGAATGCAAATCCATATCTTCAAATCCGGTGTAGCAAAATTAAGACCCATAAGTCAAATCTACCATTAAAAATAGTTTAAAAAATAGTTTTACTAGAACACAGCTATGCCTTTAAAAACTACCTTATAGCTGATTTTAAGACATTCTAACAGAGTTGGTTATTTTTGTTTGGAGGTTTTTGGGTGCTCAGGGATCACTCCTCACAATGCTGAGGATTGAATCGGGGTTGGTCAATTGCAATGCAAGGCTTTAGTCATTATTATCTTATCATTATATTATCTCTCCAGCCCCAGAGTTGATTATTTGTGACAGAAACCAGAGAGTCCACCAGGCTTTCAATCTTTATTGCCTGAATTTTAACAAAATAGTTGCTTGACCTTTGCTTTGTGGCTCATATAGGATTATATAGTACAAAAACAAGCTAAATTATCCCCCTATCAGCATATAGTTAGCTTACTGCCACCTTGTTTTATATGAATGAGAATACACATAAATCTTGGGACACACGCAATATATCAACTCAGAATAATTTTCCAGGGCCGAGAGATAACTCAGGGGTTGGGGTAAATGCCTTAGCAAAGCCCTAAATTTGACCCTTAGCACCACATGCCAACCTGCCAATCGAGCACTGAGGGTGAGGCCCTAGTAGCCCACCCCAGAACTGCTATGCCCAAGCCTCACTGTGTCACTGGGGCTGAGCATTGAACTGTTTCTGGCCCTGTTACCCTAGTATCACCCGGAGTGGCCCCCGAACCCCCGGGCACTGCTTGGGAGGAGTACTCCAAAAAATAAACTTCTAGAGGCAGAAGGTTGGATCATGTATATTTCCGAATCAGTACTACACACACACACACACACACACACACACACACACACACACACACACACAGAACAAAATCCCTAGTGCACAGCTGTTTTGAGCATTTTGATGAATGATTTCATTTGTTGTTCCCATCAGCACTGAAACATATCCTTTTCCTCCACTATTTTTTTGTTTGTGTATAATTTAGTTATGTTGACTCAAGAAGTGTTAGTGCCTTTTGGAAAAAATTCAGTAAGTTCCAACTTAACTTTGGGAATTAGATTTATTTTTTTTGGTCCACCTTCAGAAAGCTCATGGGTAGGGAAAGAACATGCTATTAACCTGGTGGAGACTAGATCAGTTTCATAATTTGCATTTTATTTAAAGTTTATCAGTTCTTGTTTTGGAGCAATAGCACAGCGGTTGGGCGTTCACCTTTCACGCAGCCAACCCGAGTTCAATTCCTCCTCTGCCCCTCTCAGAGAGCCCGGCAAGCTACCGAGAGTATCGAGCCCGAGCAGCAGAGCCTGGCAAGCTACCCATGCGTATTGGATATGCCAAAAACAGTAAAAATAAGTCTCTCAATGAGAGACGTTACTGGTGACCGCTTGAACAAATTGATGAGCAATGGGATGACAGTGGCATGACAGTGGCATAGTTTTGGATCGATACACAGAAGTATCAGGGCTTACTCATGCTTCTGAGCATGGGGATCACTCCTGATGGAGCTCAGGAGACCACGTGTGGTGCCTGGGGATCACAACTGAACCAGGGTCAGGTACAGAGCAAGTACCCTGCCTACTGGACTCTCTCTCTAGCTCCTCACATTTTTTTTTTGGTGTGTGTGTGGGGAACCGGATGAGGGAATAGTCTGTGGTGCTCAGGAATTACTCCTGGTGGTGCTTGGAGGTTCATATGAGATGCCAGGGATTGAACCAAGGTCAGCCACATGCAAGGCATGCACCCGACTGCTGTTCTATTGTTCTGGCCCCATCTAACTTCTCGCATTCTTATGACATTATAACACCTACCCTGAGATGGGGTATAGTAATGTCAGACATATGTGCATTTCATAATATGCATGGAAGCATATTTTGTCAATAACTAGTAAAATATTTAGAATTTAAAAATTTAAAAAAAAATTGGAGATACGGTGCCACCCAGCACATCAGCCTGTATCTGTGGGCAAGTGCATCAGCTTCAGGTGCCTTCCAGTGGTGATGCCTTCAGGCTTCCTGATACCCCCAAATTGCTACCGTGCCTCTGGCCAGACTCCAACAACTTGGGACCAAGGTTCCCAAGAAATTTAATGGCCAAGAGTTAGGTATGTAGGAGTCATGCTCACAAACCACCTCCAGCTCAGCTATACAAGCTCACTTACTGGCCTTGCTTCAGAGACCCATTGATAAATCTAGAAAGAGATCAAAAGTAGGCCATGTAAGTGCATTAATGGCCATGATTCAGAGATTCCCAAATGAATCTTGGAGGAGAGCAGCATGCCACAGAGATATCTCCCCACCCGTGCCAGGCTAATTTCACCAGGGGACCTCAAAGGGAGGCAGGTATGTCCCTCCGCCTGCCCCAAATAAACCCCAGCAGCCACAAATCTCCAGAATCCAATTACCTCCTCGATCATGGCTGACCCTCACAGACGTGTCACAAGCCCACTCATGCATGAGAATGAATCCAGTGAAAAACCCAGGTATGTGGGACCAGTGATCAGTACTCCAGGCTTCACAGAGTCAGGGATGGGCGACCTCCCCTCATCTCCCTACCCTTCTGGTTTCCTGGCAGTCCTGCCCAACCCACTGTCTCTGGATGCCATTTAAGTGCATTAATGGATATGGTTCAAAGACTCACAAATAAATCTCAGAAGAGAGCAGCGCGCCACAAAGATGCCTCCAGATCTCAGATATTTAAAAATTTTAGAATTTCAGGAGCACGCACCCACTTCTGCGGCTGCATGACTCTTCATACTATTCATGGCAAGCAATACAAAATAAATTATTTAGCATCTGCCTAAGGGGCAGGCTGGGGTGGTGGTGAGAAGATTCAAAGTAGTAGTGGTAAGAAGGTACAATGGTGGTGGGATTGGTGTTGAAATATTAATGTAAACAATTATTGTGAACAACTTTATGAAAAATTAAAACTTTTTAAAATTAAAATAAAGTAATGCAGAGTTCATGCCTGCTTCAATCAGCTTAATCAGTGGTTGAATAAATAGCAGTACTCCTACATTACAAAAAAATAATGGGGGGCTGGAGCGATAGCACAGCAGGTAGGGCGTTTGCCTTGCACTCGGCCGACCCGGGTTTGATTCCCAGCATCCCATATGGTCTCCTGAGCACTGCCAGGAGTAATTCCTGAGTGCAGAGCCAGGAGTAACCCCTGAGCATCGCTGGGTATGACCCAAAAAGCAAACAATAAGAATCCCTGGCAGCTTGGTCGTTGCCACTATCTTCCAGAGGCCCAAGGGCAGCCAGGGAGGGGCCCACAGTGAAGAGGAACACGGGGCCTCACGGGATGGGGGCGTAGCCGGCCCTTCCCCCCCACTATGAGACTCCAAGTTGCCGCCCACGAACAAGCCCTCTGGCTGCTGATAGAGCTGCTTATTGGCCATGATCCCAGAGACTCAGGAAAAAAAGCTCAGGGCACAGTGGCTTTTGGCAGAAATCCCTCCAGATTTAATTAAAACTTCAGAATTTCAAAATCGCACAGCCGTGCATCATCACATGAAATTCATAATCAGCAATAGAAAACAATTTTTTTCTTTTTGGGTCACACCCGGCAATGCTCAGGGGTTACTCCTGGCTCTGCACTCAGGAATTACCCCTGGCAGTGCTCAGGGGACCATATGGAATGCTGGGAATCGAACCCGGGTCGGCCGCATGCAAGGCAAACGGCCAACCCACCATGCTATAGCTCCAGCTCCAATAGAAAACAAATTGTCTAATGCCTTTTCGGCAGATCTGAGTGTTGGGGTAAAATCCAAAATAATAATGGTGGGTTTAAGTGTTGAAATATTGAATGTGATCAAAGTAGAGACAGAGTAATGTGGAAATCGTCTGCCACACAGGCAGGGGGAGTATGTGGGATGAGGAATTACTGGGGTTTTTGGTGTTGGAAAATGTGCACTGGTAAAGGGACAGGTGTCATCATTGTATGACCGAGACTTAAACCAAAAACTTTGTAACTGCTCTCACAGGTGTTTCAATAAAAATGCTTTAAGTAAAAAAAATAATAATGAAAATTAAAAAATTTAAATGTCACTCAGTGATAGAAAAAATAAATAAACCATGGGATTTTTCAATTATATATCTGAAATACAGTGACGAGATACACGTTCCAATCCAACATGGATGAAACCCATAATGTGCAGACTGAAACGATGAGCTGCAGAAGTTATATGTGTTTTGAGCTCTGTGTTGTGTGTGAAGGATGTGTGTGGTGTGTGTAAGTATGTGTGTGCACATTTGAGCCATATCAGCAGTGCCTAAGGCTTGCTCCAGACCCTATCAGGGGAACATGAGTACTGGGGACTGACCCTGGGTTTCCTGAATGTGCCGAGCTCTCTTCAACTGGAGAGACAGTGCAAAGTTAGAGTATTGGCCTTGCATGGCAGACCTGGGTTTGAGCCTTGGCACCATGTAAGATCTCCTGAGTACACCAAGATACTTGGGATAAAGTAACAAAGTAAGTACAAAATACATTACAACTACAAAACTCTGATGGTCTCCCAGAAGACTAATTAGAGATATTCCATTTAGGTAGGTGGAAAGGACAGGAAGATTATATTATCAACATGGCAGTGCTCTCCAACTTGCTTTCTGATCAACACAATCCCAATCTGAATCCCAGCGAGGTATCTTATAGAGGGAGTCTATTATTTATATGGAAGGTGTAGGGCCTGGGAGATAGTTTAAAAGGACTGGAACATAACCCTTTGGAAGACACAAAGGTCCTTGGTTTAATTTCCAGTACTGCATAGTTTCCCAAGTACCAACTGGATAAATCCCGGTAGTCCCTTGTACCCCTGGGGAGGACTTACAAATCTATGGAGAAGCAGATCTAGAATACCCAATATATCAAAGAAGGACAATGCCAAAGGAACGACACTACTTAACTCTAAGAAAAAAACTGTGATAGTCAAGTGTGATATTGCCAAAAAAAAATCACTAGAACAGAACATTCACTCAGAAAGAGACCCAATGAATATGGCTAATTCATCTTCAACAAAGGAGCAGAGGCAATTAGATGGAGCAGAAATATTTTCAACACATGACATTGGGCAATTGCACAGTTACATGCACACACCCTTCCCCCAGAGAAAACAGAGAATCTTACACCTTTGAAGAATTTAACTGAGAATAGATGAGAGACCCAAATATGGAATGCAATGCAAAACTGTAACATTCCTCAAAAATAACACAAAAAACCTTGATGATCTTGACCAAGCAATGACTTTTTAGATACCTTTTGAAAGTCACAATTTCAAACTTCTTTCCTACAAAAGATAATTTTAAGGGAATAAAAAGACAAATTAGACCAAAAAACATTTATAAAAAGATACCTCTGGCAACTAACTCATGTCTAAAATATTTTGAGTTCTTAAAGTCAATAATAGAAAATTCTCTTTTAAATGGGCCAGGGCGAGAGATAGTTCAGAAGGTAATGCACCTGCTTTTCACACAGATGACCCTGATTTTATTCCTAACATTTCATATGGTTCTCTAAGTACTGCTAGGAGCAATGCCTGAGCATAAAAACAGAAACCCTATGGGCTATGCACCCCCCCACAAAATAGTAAAAAAGTAAACCATAAAAACAGGCCAATAAGCTTACTGAGTACTTCTCAAATAGATATAGGAGGCAAATAAGCACATGAAAGATGCTCATCATTGTAACTGAAAAATTCAAACTAGAATCATGTATTTCTGGGGAAGAGGGCAGCTCAGCTAGAGAAGGGAACACCAAGTAAAGGGTGTTCTGAGGGACCCGCTCGGGATGGGAGATGCGTGCTGAAGGCAGACTATAGACCAAACATGATAGCCATTCAATACCTCTATTGCAGACCACAACACTCAAAAGAAGAGAGAGAACAAAATGGAATGCCCCACCACGGAGGCGGGGGTGGGGTGGGAGTGGGGGGATAGGGTGGGAGTGGTGGGAGGGATCACTGTATCACTGTCATCCTGTTGCTCATCGATTTTCTCGAGTGGGCACCAGTAATGTCTCCATGTGAGACTTGTTGTTACTGTTTTTGGCCTATCGTATACGCCATGGGTAGCTTGCCAGGCTCTGCCGTGCAGGCGAGATACTCTTGGTAGTTTTCTGGGCTCTCCAAGAGGGGGAGAGGAATCGAACCTGGGTTGGCTGCGTGCAAGGCAAATGTCTTACCCGCTGTGCTATCGCTCCAGCCGGGGGGAGGGATACTTGGATTACTGGTGGTGGAAAATGGGCACTGATGGAGGGATGGGTACTTGACCATGTGTGGCTGGAATGCAAGCACAAAAGTTTGTAACTCCATAATTGTACCTCATGGTGACCCACTAATAATAAAAAATAAGAATTTAAAAATAAAATAAAATAAAATAAAATTCACACACACAAAAAGAATCATGTATTGCAAACCTATCAGAATAGCCAAAATGAACACTGGCAACACCACTCTATAAACATTACTCTTGTTCTCTGCTGATAGAAATTCAAAAATAACACAGCCACTTTTGAAAACATGTTGGCAGTTCTTAGAAAATGGAATATACTCTTACATATGACCTGCAATTAACACTGTGGAATTTTCCCAAACACATTAGAAAAGTATGTCTATACAAAGGCCTGAACATGAACGTGCAAAGTAGCTTTAATCCATAATTGTCCAAACTTGGGAGCATTCAAGATGTTCTTCAGTAGATGAATGGATAAACTGTAGGCTGCCCTGACAATGGAATGTTCTGGATATCCTTACCTGGGGTGGTATTTGTGCTGAAGTTTCAAAATTCCTGTGACTTTATTTAAAAAAAAAGACCGAGTGACATTTGTGGAATATAAAGTAACAAATGGGAGACTAAAACCCAAGAATAAATAGCAGGGGTGATTCGCTAATAAAAAAATGTTTTTAAAAAAGACTGAATTTGGACACACTAAATAACAGGACCTGAATCTGCATCTCTGAAATGCATCCTAGATTGCTTCTCACACGTACTATGAATATGACATTGGTATCATTGAGGAAACTCACCCTCCCACATACAAGACTGACCTCATTGCATTTATATTCTTGGATGAGTGGATGGGTTGTTGTGTTAGAGGCACACCACCTACCTGAGTGGTGAGCAGCAACCACGTCATGGCTGGGGGGGCGGGGAGGAATGACAAACTCAAATGTCACTTAGCAGGTGTACTGAAATACTGAAGATTCTTCTCTGTGAAGCCACAGAAACATTTGGGAAGGGATCAACTTAGGTTTGAAAAAGAAACATCCGATTTGAAATGACCTTTTATAGGTCCAGCCAGATTTATTTTACTCTGGAAGATGGGGTGGGAAGTGGGTGGTTTATTTAAAAAACTTTTAACCAAGGATGGGCCTTCTTGTTTTACTACACTGACTCCCACATCTTCTCTTTCTCTGGTAATTACTGTTTAATAATTAAATGTTTTGGTCACAAATAAAAACCACCTTCAATCTAGAGCAAGGGCCACGGGATTACTGAACAGCACCAGTGAACATCACGTAAGTGTCTGCCTTTCTTCTACATGAAACTTTCTCCCGATATGGAACCAGAATAATCTTTTATTTGGGGAAGGCACAAAATATTTGAGTGGGATACTCCTGTAGCTTTGCTATCTTGTTTTCTGTTTTAAAAATCTAATTAGGAATGATCAAGCCTCCAACTTTCTAAAACTGCTTGAAACATTACTACTGCTTCTAATTTATAGAGTTTACATGACCCCACTATCCCAGACGTAAAAACATATGTTCTGCTTTTAAAGATCTAGTTAACTGGTATCTGGGAATTTTACCCCTGGCACACAGCCTTAATGGAAGTGCACAGAGGATACAAAACCTCCATGTATATGCCTTGGGGAATAAATGAACTAGAGACTTAACTGCAAAACTTTGTTTCAGGCCAATTAAAAACATAAAATATAGCTACCACAGAGCTTTATTGTATAGTGGTGATTTCAACTTCTTTATCGAAAGAGTTTTTTTTTCACTTTCTGGAGATTGGCTCACAGCTACAGTCATATTGGACAGATGTCTTTTTTAACTTGAAATGCAATGCAGAATTACCTATCATTTCATTGCTATGCAGATTGAATATTTTGCATGAACATTAAAAAACGCATGCTTATAGTTTGAACTTCTCACGTTTATTGTTTCCTACTACCAAATGTACTATCTACAGATGGAATATTCAGTGTCTTTGATGGGTGGTGAGAAATTGTTCAAAAGATCCAGTTAACATAGATGTATCATACGAAATGCTGAGAAGGGCTAGATTACACAGTAACTGAAATATATACAGGAGCAAGCCTCATCTCAAGTGTTTCAGGGATTCCAAATGATCATCCTCAACAGCTGGGTCTATTCGCATGATTTGATCAATGGAAAATAATGTCACTTTTCTCCCCTTTATAGTTCCCCACCCTCTCTATTGCCATCTCTATTGCCAAAACAGGGTGCATGCCTCCTTATTGCAGCTGTTCCTTATTACCCTGAAATGACAGTGAAAGCAGGCAAGACAATTACACAATGTGGCAGCTCATTTTTATTAGTGAATCACCATGAGTTAGTTACAAACTTATGAACTTTCATGTTTGCATTTTGTTTGTATCCCTTCACCAGTGCTCAGTCCCCTCCACCAATGATCCCAGTATTCCCTCACCCTACCCCACCTCTGTGACAGGACATTCCCTTTTGTTCTCTCTCTCCTTTTGGGTGTCGTGGTTTGCAATAGAGGCACTGCATGGCCATCGTGTTTGGGCTATATTCTATTTTCAGTGCTCATCTCCCATCCCATGCGGGTCCTCAAATCACACTTTACCTGTGTTCCCTTCTCTATGTGAGCTGCCCCTTCCTCCGGCGTGTGGGGCCAGCTTCCAAGCCTTGGGGCCAACCTCTGGTACTTATCTCTACTATTCTTGGGTGTTAGTCTCCTATTCTGTTATTTTATATTCCACAGACGAGTGCAATCTTTCTATGTCTGTCTCTCTCTGACTCCTCTGAGTCATTGCACTTAGCATGATACTTTCCATGTTGATCCACTTATATGCAAATTTCATGACTTCATCTTTTCTAACAGCAGCATAGTACTCCACTGTGTAGATGTACCAGTTTCTTTAACCAGTCTTTAACCAGTCATCTGTTCTCGGGGACTTGGGTTTTTCCAGATTCTGGCTATTATAAACAGTGCTGCAGTGAACATTCAAGTGCAGATGTCATTTCAACTGTACTTTTTTGCCTCTCTGGGATATATTCCCGGGAGTAGTATTGCTGGGTCAAATGGGAGCTCAGTTTCTAACTTTTTGAGGAGTGACCATGCTGTTTTCCAAAAAGGGCTGAACCAGTCAGCATTCCCACCAGCAGTGTAGGAGGGTCCCTTTCTCCCCACATCCACGCCAACAGCAGTTGCTTTTGTTCTTTTGGATGTGTGGCAGCTCATTTATATGTTTAAGGATAGCTAAAATAATTTCAAAATGAGTGCTTTACAGTTCTACATAAAACTGCTGTACTTTTGAAATATAATCGCTTCCCTGTAATTCTTAGGTTGACAACACTAAAATGCCTTTGGTTTCTTGGGAGGACTTTTGATGCTATACTTGACAGTACTCCAGGGCCATTCCTGGCAGCTCTAGGGGGCCATATATGTAGTGCTAGAGATCTGAACTGGGATTGGCCATGGCAAGGCAAGTGCCTTATCCGCTGGCCCTGAAGAATTACTTAAGTTAAAAGTAAGTAATTAACTTAATTAACTTTTTTAACTTAAGTTAAAAAAAATTTCTGGACTCAGTTACCAAAATACAAAAATCCAAAACCTCACAGCCGCTACTGTGGCCACACGACCTCATATTTCTTCATTCTCAGCAATGGAAAACAAATTATCAAATGCTTCCTTTCCAGCAGGTCTGACTTGGGGGGTGGGACTCCAAACAGTAACAGTGAGTTTTTTGTTGAAATACTGAATGTAATCAGAGTGAAGAGAAAGTAAAGTGAAATTTATCAGCTACACAGGTGGGGTAGGGGGCTGGGGGATGTGGGGGGTGGGGGAGAGGTTTACTGTGGTTCTTGGTGGTGGAATATGTGCATTAGTGAAGGGATGGGTGTTTAAGCATTGTGTAACTGAGACTTGAGCCTGAAAGCTTTGTAACTTCCCACATGGTGATTCAATTTAAAAAAAATGTCAAAAAAGGTCACATTTTCAGAAAAAGGAAAAAAAGCATACAGACCTTTTTTTTTTCTTTTTGGGTCATACCCAGCGATGCATGGGGGAGTACTCCTGGTGGTGCTCGGGGGACCATATGGGATGCTGGGAATCAAACTCAGGGTCAGTTGCGTGCAAGGCACATGCCCTACCCACTGTGCTATCGCTCCAGCCCCAGAATAAATTTCTTACCGGGAAAACCAATCCTTTATGTATTAGCTAATTCTTTTCCAATCATCACATAAAAATTCTGTATGAAACTGTTCAATCCCAGAGACTTAAAATTGCAATCCTAAATTGTAACAAAGTCTAGTTATCATTAGGTTTAAAGCAACTATTTTAAAGTTATGTAGTCTAATTGGAGGGGGGAAGTAACCTAAAATGGTATACAAAATTATTTGTAGCTTGGTTTGTACTAATCAAATGTTCTGAACAATGGTTAGTATGATGGGTATATAAACACATGCATCTTTAAGGAATGCAAATCTTCAGCTTATTGTATTTTGAACATTTAAAGCTGATCTCTTATAATTCAGAAGGCATCCTTTGTCATCTTGCAGAATCTTAAGAGTTACTTTTATAATGTCAGTTATGAGATATAGTGTATGAATGTTCAAAAATGAATTGCATTTCCTGTGGACTGAGCTATACAACTGAAAATCCTGTAGCTAGAAGAGGAAGAGGTATTAACTTCTGGACACATGCTCAAATGAAGTAAAAGTGGCATTAAAAGTTTAAGCTCTACTATCGACAGGATCAATATGTCCAATTGCTTGTACACTTAATTTTTATTGCTCAATTAATGAAGATTTCAGACTATCTATCGAACTCCCCACTATTTGTTTTGTTATTTTACTTTTTAGGGGGCCATATCCTTGGTCTATGCACTCAGGGATCACTCCTGGCAAGCTGAAGGGGCAATACTGGGCGCCAGGGATTAAATCTGAGTCAAGCACATGCAAACCAAGTGCCGAAGTACCATACCCGCTCACTGTACTCAGTCTCTCTCTGGACTACCTCCACCATTTAAGGTATGACATAAATAAGCAAGTAAAAAAAGACTTTTGGGAAGAAAGTTTATTTCTACTTATTCATTTATGCAAAGACAATACAGCATTAGGTAATAGAAACATACTTTTAAAATTAATTCTCCATTTTGAAAGGTTCAGGACTTTGTCTCTTTCTTGCTCTTAAACTCCTCAGTACAACAAAGTAACAAAATTTATTCCCTTTTTTTAAGGTCATACTGGGATGATTAGAATGATCTCTTTGTAATTCAGATACCAATTGATAGTAATCTGGAGATTTAATCATAGAATGACATATGAAAGAATGTTGGGGCACACACAAAAAAGTACAGAGAATTCTTGAAAAGGGCAAATTTCAGGGTAATTTCAATTTTGAGGCTTAAAAGCCCCTATTAGGGATCCTTCTAATGAAGGTTCTTCCCTTTAAATTCAGTGGGAAAATGATTAGGAATTTTGAGACAATGGTGGGCACTGGTGATATGACCCATGATAGCTACATAAGGGATAAATGGAGTCCATGTTTTAGAAAGGCACTGATGAACAAAGGCCAGAAAATCATTTTAATTAATGTCTATGGCAGGTCAAATTATGCTAATCAAAGTATTTCTCTTAGAAAGGTATTATCTTTTCTCACCTTTCCAAGATTTAGCCCCCAAACTACTCACACTGCTACTTTTCTATCACCAGTTCAGTTCTAGGAGTAAGCCTAAGAGAAGGGTAATACAGACAAAGAAGACTGTGGGTACAGAAAGGGGCTCTGCTTCTATGGTTTGTCACAACAAACAATGTTTAATGAGAAAATTAGCTCATCTAGAAATAGATTGTTAACTATGACTCTTAAGTATACTCCTGGGACATGCTAATCAAACAACTTCTGTTCTCCTACACATATTTTACTTTTAAAAAAGAAATCGACTAACAAAAAATCTATCTGCATTTTTATAAAAACAATTTCTTTCAGATACTCTGATTAACCCTAACTAACATAAAAAAGGTTCAGCATTAAGACCAATATTTTACACAATTTAAGACACAGCTATTAAGCATTCTAGAAAAAAAGGAAAAAAGGTGACTATCTCACTGAGAAATTAACTCGTAAAGTTTAGTTTGTTTTGGATTCTTTAAAAACAATTAGGCTCAGCATTTTAGTTATCCTAATTATCATCCCAATTGAATAGAGTATCTATGAGTGGAATCTAGATAAAAGATGACATACTCTGAACTAAGTAAGACCCACTGATTGGACTGCTTGTTTAGAATCTGTTTTACTGGGTTTAGATAAGGAAGACTTCCATAAAGCTAAGGATATACTGAGTTCCACTGATTAAAAATGCAGTTTTAAAAACTCTGCTTTTGTGGCAAATTTCTAGACAAATCATAAATGAAAATATTGTATTGTTCACAGCTATGTGTTGGAGAAATGAAATGCTTGTACTAAAATAATCAAAATTCTGACCTTTCAAAACAGGCTGTTTTCTAAAACAATTTTTGAAAATCAGCATTTGCGTTTAGACTCTTTAAAAAGTCAATTTCAATTAAAAGAAATCCTTATATATAAATGTTAAAGTTATTCCTTTCAGCCTCAATTATTTTTTACTTTCAAACATATATTCAACACGGAACCAGTATCTAAGTAAACATCTAATAAAGAACAACTTCAATGTAAAGTAAAACTAAGCAATAAAACTTGTATAGAAAGTATTAGTATGATTTATCAAAATGCAGAATTCAATTTCTCTAACAGTGAATAACTTTCAGTCTCTTCTTAATACTTAAAACCAGCAACTTCTTGTGAGACTAAAAAGTTAGCAGAGGATCAAACAGATTTAAGCACTGCCCGACTTCTTCTAAAGTGATGCACTCTTTTATCCTAAAAGAGGAAAGAAACATTCGTATTTTAACTTCATTGAAAATTTCCTATCATCACTAACCTAATAACCTAAGAGAGTTGCGAAGTACTAAAAGCATCTATTTTGAAATTTAAAAACAAATTCTTTTTTAGAAGCATTCCTAAACTCTGGTAACAAATATATTAACCAATTTTATTCAACAATTTTGTTTAAAAAAATCAGAACTTTCCAGAATCAGTATCTTTTTATATAGATTCTTAATTGAGTCGTTATGTCTCAGAGACGGTTTGTGGTAAAAGTAATTTCAAAACTACTGTTTTTCCTAACTAAAGTGCATCTGTAGAAACCATAGCTTGAGAACATTTCAAATTTGAATTCCTATGTTTTAGGTGAAAAATATAAGATTTTACATATATAAAGGAATTATCTTTAATCTGTAAAGATAGTATTCTACAAGCCCAATTCTTTTCCTTTCAGATTGCACTTTCTATGCAGAATAAACAATAGGAAACTAAAAATGAGTATGCTAGGGCTGGAGATGGATGAAACCATGCTTGATCCCCCAGAGCTCCTCCACTTCACCAAATGTGTGTGTGTGTGTATACATACATATATTTAAATGAATACATTGACTACTTGTTGAAAAGATGGCAAAATCTTAACATTACTATGGGTCTACTTTTACATTATAATAGGTTCCTTACATACTTTTCAAAAATTTAATTCAAAAAACAATTTAATTCATCCTATCCCTGTTCTAAGATTCAAAACAGGAGTTGGGTAGGAAGTGGTAGTGGTGGAGATGAGGAAGGCAGTTGAGTGGCAGAATGCTTGTCTGGCATGTATGAAACCCTGGGTTTAATCCTAATATGGGGAGGGGAAGGGGAAAAAGCATTGGTTTAAAAAGTGCCTTTGATGGGCACAAGAGATAATACAGCAGCATGAAGAGTGTTTGCCTTATGCACAGCCGACCCAGGTTCCATCTCCAGCACCCCACAGTGTTCCCCAAGTCTGCAAGGAGTCATCCTTGAGCACAAAACCAAGGGTAAGTTCTAAGCCCACCAGGTATGGCCCCAAAACAAACAAATATAAAAAGGCTGTAAAGTGGTATGGGAATTTTAGAAAAATTTGACAGTTCCTCCAAACAGGAAACAATTATCATAAAACTCTTGTCACTGTCATTGTCATCCGTTGCTCACTGATTTGCTTGAGCGGGCACCAGGAACAGTAAATTTATTTCTATATACCAAAGATAATAAAAACATGTCTACAGAATAACTTTTATAAGGCCTTATTATCTGTTAGTAGCCCCAAGTAGAAATTAACTCAAATTTTTGATAGTGAATAAAATGTGGTAATTTGGTATATACAACAATAAAAAGAATAGGTGTAAGTTGTATCATTGAAGAATCTTAAAATATCATTAAGTTAAACAAGTCGGTCACCAAAAGGCTAGTATAATATTATTCTACTATATGGGTAGGCCCAGAATGGAAAATCCTTAAATTACTCGTTGCTTAGAACTATTAAAGAGTTGGAGAGAAATACGAAGTGACTGTTAATGGGTAGGTCTGATAATTAAAATTGATTGTGGTCATGATTACACAGCTCTGAACATACTAAAAATGATTGCACTATACTCTTTACATGGTTGAGTTGTTTGGTATATGATTATTTCAATAAACCTGTTCTTAAAAAAAATCTGCCCTGCTCTGCTCCTTAAAGACTATGATCTGGGAGGTCTACTAATCCATTTTGGCACCCAGAGACCTATAGAAATGCATCTAGACTGTGAGTTGAGCTGCGACCCCATGCCACCCGAGGAGGGGGAAGGATTTTCTCTTCCAACGCTTTCTTTCAATGGGGAAGATAGCAGCAGCAGGAGCAACAGCGCCCACGTGGCGTCTGCCATTTTCTAGGACTCACAACCCAGAGGTACTTGCTTGTAGTGACGTGGCGTGCAAGAGATCATGGGATAGGGGTGTTACCGGCACACCCTCGGCCCAGATGAGATCCAGAGCAGCCGCGCATGATATGGCCCTCTGCTCCTTAAAGACTATGATCCAGGAGGTCTACTAACCCATTTTAGCACCCAGAGACATACAGAAATGCATCTAGACTGTAAACTGAGCTAAAACAACAGAGCTCCTATGATCTTCATTCTCAGCAATGGAAAACAAACCATCAAATGATGCCTTTTCAGCAGGCTTGATGTTGGGGGGAAATTCCAAATAACAGTCAGTTCTCTGTTGAAATATTGAATGTATCCAAAGTATAGAGAATAAAGTGAAGATCACTGTGGTGGGGGTTGGAGTGATAGCAGAGCAGGTAGGGCGTTTGCCTTGCACACAGCCGACCCGAGTTCGATTCCCAGCATCCCATATGGTCCCCCGAACACCACCAGGAGTGATTGCTGAGTGCAGAGCCAGGAGTAACCCCTGAGCATTGCTGGGTGTGTACCCCCCCCAAAAAAGATCACTGGCCACTCAGGTGTGGGAGGGTGGGTGGGAAGGGGGTATTTTGGGGTTCTTGATGGGGGAACAGGTGCACTGGTGAAGAGACGGGGTTTGATCATTATATGACTGAGACTTAAACCTGAAAGCTTTTGTCACGGTGATTCAATAAAATAAATTTTTTTAAAAAGCCCTCCTTAAAAACAGACCTGCAGACCAAGGGAACAGAGCTGAATATACTGTCACAGACCCCCAAATATATGGCCACTTACTCTTGACAAAGGAGCAATAAATGCAAAGCAGGGGCTGGAGCAATAGCACAGCAGGTAGGGTGTTTGCCTTGTACGCAGCCGACCCGGGTTAGATTCCCAGCATCCCATATGGTCCCCTGAGCACTACCAGGGGTAATTCCTGTGCATCGTCAGGTGTGACCCAAAAAGCAAAAAAAAAAAAAAAAAAAAAAAAAAAAAAAAAAACAAGCAAAGCAGAACAAGGAAAGCCTCTTCAACAAGTGGTGCTGGTAAAACTGGATAGCTACCTGCAAAAAAATGAATTCTGACCTCTAATGCCACTCACAAAAGTCAGATCAAAGTGGATTAAAGACCTCAATATCAGACACGAATCTATAAGGCTCATAGAAGAAAGGTAGGCAGAACACTCTCCATGACATTGAAGCTAAAAGCATCTTTAAGGCTGAAATAGCACTGACCATGCAAGTGGAAGCAAACATAAACAAATGGAACTACATCCAACTAAGAAGCTTCTGCACTTCAAAAGAAACAGTGACCAAAATACAGAAAGAGTCCACAGAATGGGAAAGAATATTTACCCAATACCCATATGATAAGGGATTAATATCCAGCATATACAAGACCCTTGAAGAATTGTATAAGAAAAATCCTCCAACCCCATCAAAAATGGGGAGAAGAAATGAACAGAAGTTTCCTCAAAAAAGAAATACAAATGGCCAAAAGGCACATGAAAAAATGCTCCACATCACTAGTCATCAGGGAGATGTAAATCAAAACAATGAGATACCATCTCACACCACAGAGACTGGCACACACTCAAAAGAACAAAAGCAACCAGTGCTGGCGTGGATGTGGGGAAAAAGGGACGCTCCTTCACTGTTGGTGGGAATGCTGACTGGTCCAGTCTTTCTGGAGAACAATATGGACAGTCCTTCAAAAACTAGAAATTGAGCTTCCATATGACCCCACAATACCACTTCTGGGAATATATCCCGAGAATGCAAAAGAGCATAGTAGAAATGACATCTGTACCTATATATTCATTGCAGCACTGTTCACAGTAGCCGAAATATGGAAACAACCCGAGTGCCCTAAAACAGATGACTGGTTAAAGAAACTTTGGTACATCTACACAATGAATACTGTACAGTTGTTAGGAGATAAAGTCATGAAATCTGCCTATAAATGAATAAGCATGGAGAGTATCATGCTAAGTGAAATGAGTCAGAAAGAGAGGGACGGACATAGAGGGACTGCACTCATTTGTGGAGTGTAGGGTAGCATCACATGAGGCTGACACCCAAGGACAGTAGATACAAGGGCCAGGAGGATTGCCCCATAGCTGGAAGACTGCTTCCTGAGCAGAGGGGAGAAAGCAGATAGAATAGAGAAGGGATCACTAAGAAAATGATGGCTGGAGGAACCAGTTGGGATGGGAGATGCATGCCGAAAGTAGATAATGGACCAAACATGATGACCTCTCAGTGTCTGTGTTGCAAGCTATAATGCCCCAAAGTAGAGAGTATGGGGAATATTATATGCCTTATAGGCAGTGGGAGGGTGGGAAAGGGGGGTATACCCAGGATATTGGTGGTGGAGAATGTGCACTGGTAGAGGGATGGGTGTTTGATCATTATGAGATTGTAACCCAAACATGAAAGTTTGTAACTATCTCACAGTGATTCAATTTTAAATTTTTTTTAAAAAATCCTCTTAAGCACAGAATTCTTCCCTTTTTCAAAGACACTAGAGTGACATTTTAGTTCCTTTCCATAGTTATAGACACAACTAATGGGATCTTAAAGATAATCCTGTTTCATTTTATATTTGTAAATACTTAAGCATGAGTAACTTTTGGGGGCAAATATTTTATGCCTTCTTCCAGGTTTTACTGAATCACTGAGATAGATCCTTACAAAGCTCATCATGATTAGCCTTCAGTCATACAGTGTTTCAACACCCATCCTCCATCAGGTGTACTTTCCCAACACCAATGTCCCCAGTTTTCCTCCCATCACCAACCCAATCCAAGTCTGCCTCTATGGCAGGCACTTTTCTTTAGCATGAGTAACTTTTAAGTGATTTCTCCACATCACAGAATCATAAACCAGAACTAAATTCACTACATTATCTTTGACCACCAATTCTGAATCAACTTATTTTTTCTTCACTTCTATCTGCTGCTTCATTTTGCCTCTTACCCTTCAGATAAAGTTTGAGTGACTGATTTCTTTAGTCTAATATACATTTACTCTGAAATTCTACTTCCTGTGTCTGAAATTTTCCTTTTTTCTATTTGCTCAAACCAATATGCTATTTCAACTTCTTTCATTAGCCCTTCCAACTGTAAACTGCAAAGACTCCTTCTCTCAGGACAAATTATACTCCATCAGAGTTTGAGTGGTATACAATATATTGTCAGGTAAAACAATGATTTACTGGACTGTCAAATGCCTAGGATTGAATTATATTCTCTATGTGACCCTAAAGTATACATACCAGTGTGTTGGGGATGTAGGTTAACTTCATACTTTGCATGCGTGAGGCCCTTAGTTCAATTATATGCAAGACACACACACACATACACACACACTCACACGATGCTTCAGAGACGGCAAATGTGATGTTTATCGTGTATACTATTTCTTTCATACCTTGAAATAGTCATCTTGAGTAACAAGAGAGTTTCTTGGTCTGTTTTCTGGATTAAATAGACAAGACACTACTGTCTGAATGCTTCGGTCCACAGATTTCTGAAACACAGAGGTTTTAAGTAATCTAAAGACTATTTCTCTTTTTATTCAGTGTTAAGCTATTTTTTCCATCCAAGTTTGGCTTATACTATTTCTAAAGAATTCTTATGCAAGCACAGATTTCTATCACATATTACTTGGCTTGGGGTATTTTTTTTAATTTAAGAAATATCTTAGAACCATCTTAAAAAGCTGAATTTCTTACACCTATTATATTTAATGCTTTTAAACTTTTTCTTATTAAGAATTAAATGTTTCAAGAATACCCAAAGCAAAAGTTAATTATATTATGAGCTATTAATATTTCCCGAGTTTTAAATCATGAATTAAAATCAGGGGGGTTCTACTGAGAAACACGTGACAAGTTTACACACTCCTTTGGGACTCCCCCACTCATGACTATCCAAGAAAAGTTATGAGGCTCCCACTCGTGGCTCAATGGACAGAGAATATTCTTTGTTAGATCCCAGGCTTGATATCCAGCACCACATAGCACTACCAGGCCAAGCACTGTTGATATTGCCCTCAGAACAATTTTTAAAAAGGGAAAACAGGAGAGTTCGGAAGGATGGTATTATTGAAATCTTCTTAAATAATTTTATGTCATCATTTCAATGATTTCTAATGTCTCCAATGTTCTTTAATCATATCCAGCAGTGCTCAAAACTTACTCCTGGCTCCACGCTCAGAGATCTCTGAGAGACTTGCGGGACATTATAGGATGCCAAAAAACCATACCCAGATTGACCATGAGCAAGCAAATGCCCTACCCACTATACTACTGCTCCAGTCCTGGCTCCGCTATTCCTGACAACTGTAATGTATATTGTGAAGAGAATTCTATGACTTTTAACTGTATAGTTTATCAACTAAGCAAATACTTAAGCTGATAAGAGACGAGATTAATGTCATACTAATCCCCCCTTTTCAAGAGTAGCATTCTGAGGAAACTGCTGTATCCTGACAAATCCTATTAATATTAAAGATGATCTAAATAATAAAATAGAAAAGGAGCTAATGAATAAGAAGCTGTATGTATAACTAAAAGTTTGGGATAGTCTATACTGTAGATCAACTTCTATATTGTAGTTGAATTGTCAAACTAGTCAAGCTTAGTGATTTATGGTCTTCATAGATAACTTTGAGCAAGATGCTTCCTATTCAAAGGGCCATTATTTAAAACTATAAAGTACAAATATTAATAAGCAAAATTAGATGTTTGCCTTTTGCGGGCCATTTCCAGAGGACGGAGTAGCTTCATGAACTGAGCATTCATTTGGCAAAACTTCAGCTCCTGGATCAACTTCATTACAGTGGTAGTTAACAGTTGTGTAAGCCTACATTCAAAATAACAGAAGTGCAATTACAGAGATGTAAGATATGGTTCTAAATAATCTATTTTTCAAAATGTAACTGATAGTGAATTTAAATGTGGGCTGTATTAAAGTTCAATTATATTATTTCAGAAACTTTATTTTAAACTAAATTAACTGAAATGCAGTAAGGCAGTCATTTATTTTTAAATTACTCCTAGGCTTCAACACAATTAAATTTGAAGTGCTCCCAGAAAAAGAAACTAATAGAAAAGTAAAAGAATGGGAATTTTCCCGTGCTTGAGAATTTTAACTTCTTGAATTATATCCTTCAAATGTCCAATCCTGGGGCCGGGGAGATAGCTCAAGGGCTGGAGTGCATGCCTGGCATACAAAGGCTCCGAGTTCAATCCTGGTACATGGTCCCCCAAGCACCGCTGGGCTCGAGTTGCTTGGAAGGCCCCTCCTAAAAAAAATCATGGTCCCAAATATCCAATTCTGTTGAAAGACAAGGTAACAAAAGCTCAGGTGTTTTAGAGATAGCACCCTCTTTTGTTTTATTCCTTTTCTTATATAATAACATGTCAATAGTAAAACATTTCCTTCTATCTCTTCAACAAATATTTTTATGGGAAAAAAACTAGAGGCAGACTTAAAACTAATTCTAAACCCACAAAACTAGGATAGGCTTAGGTATTCATCCTTTATTATTACGGCAACAACTGAGTACTTGCATGCAGAGCAGCTATGCTTAAGCACATAAAAACCAACTAAGAAACAAAAAAGCAGCTTCTCTCATGATAGTATATATGTGGGTTGAGCAGAAATTAGTAAAACACAATCCATTATATGAGGGTATTTCAAAATTATTCTATGTATACATGATATATCAAGGTCAAAGACATAAAATAGCTAAGCCAGAATAGCATGTATTTGGTTAATTAGCCTTACCGGAGGAATAACATAACTCCGTTGTTCCCCAGCAGGCCACTGTGGTGGCATCTTCAAACAAAAAAAAAGAAACCAATGAGGAGATTACTTAAATATTGCCATTTTAGTTATTTTAAAATATCACAGTAATCAAAAATAGTGGAATGATTTTACTATTTACTTTCATTTTAGAGAGGCTTTCAGGAAAACTCAAGCTTAGTAGTTCTTTATTACCATACATACATATGGTCATGGGTCATAACTATTGTCACAGCCCTGGATATAAACTGCTATTTTTAATAGCCAAATAAACACTAATATAATTGAAATGCAATGCTGTAACAGTTCAGTAGTATTATTTCAATCATCCTCCTAGAAAAATCTTAGCAAATGAAAAAACATTTACATATTGAAATATAGAAGGGGATGCCAAAAGACAGTACAAGGGAAAGGGTCTTTCAAGTTCATTTCTGTAAAAATAACATTCTCTTATTTTTAGGTGATATAAAAGCTCTAAGTCTAGATCAGCACTCTTTAACCTTTAAAGCCCTTTAAACCGGCACCTACCCATCACACTGTTCACCAACCAGAAGCTTAACCTAATGGCTTTCAATCTTTCTATACCTACAGACTAACACCACTCTGTGGACCAATAAGAGAAACCACTGTTCTAAACTATATTTGTTTCCCTTAAATGTAGTTACTCTTAACTACTTTAAAGGACAAGCCATTGGAGAAATTTATGTACATAGAGTGCCAGTAAATAATTTTCTTATATTACCTGATAATTATAGACAGGCAGCTGATATCCAGTAATGACTTGAACCGGTGAGCTTGGATAAGGAGGATATGCCTGTAAAGAGGGTTTACAAAAATAATTGCCAGGGCAAAGTTTTAAAAATTAGAAAGGAATGGCCCTAGGGAGGGCACAATGCCTAAAATCACCTCCCTTACAAGCATGAGTTCATGTATTTTATCCAGTGCCTTACACATCACCAAAGTTCTGTTGTCTGAAAGTCCTGGTGTGACCTCCAGCATACAGCAAAGGTATACTCAAGTACCACAACTAATTATACATGGACACTTCAGCCAGGAGTGTAAACATCTAGTTAACACAACCACCAGAATGTGCAGGAAAACACAATTAAATGAGTACAACCACAAGTGAGCACGTGTTAAGTACCGCTACTAAAGTGAGTGACACCTAGGAAGCACAACGAAGCATGCAAGTATGAAAACTAAGTGTGTAGTCATCATACTAATAAATTGAGAAGGGAAGGTGGGGGATTGGAGGGGGGAAAGAATGTTATTAGTATATAATAAAAAACATCTAAGAAATCTTACTTTTCTATATGTAATATTTGAACTGAGTGACTGACATCATTTATTCTGCCACATGTTAACCTTTAGGGTGAGGAGAAAAGGGTAAGTGAAGGATTGTTGTGCCAATATAAATGTTATTTATTTGTATATTTGGGCTCACCTAAAGTTCTTTCTAACACTGGTTATAAGGCTCTTACTAAGGCTTTACTATCTTTCTAGCCTGAGCCTGACCTACTTTTAGAAATCTTCCTATCCATGTCTCAAATAAGACAGGAGTTACAAGCCAGGGGCAAAGGATGTTGGTCAGTGCTAGAGCACAAATTTTGTATTTATGAAGTCCTGGGCTCAATCCCTGATACCAAGAAAATAAGCACTGTATTATAAGATCTACTATTTATTTGTAATATGTGTTCTATTGACAATGTTAAGACACAATGTCAAGTCAGTATAAATTCTTCTACACAATTTACAGAACTTTCTGTATTTAACTTCTAAAACGGCAGTAGCACTGCACTGTCACTGTCATTCCTGTTACTCATCGATTTGCTCCAGTGGGCACCAGTAACATCTCCATTGTGAGACTTGTTACTGTTTTTGGCATATTGAATGTGCCACGGGTAGCTTGCCAGGCTCTGCCATGCAGTCGGGATACTCTTGGTAGCTTGCCGGGCTCTCACAGAGGGATGGAGGAATTGAACCTGAGCTGGCCGCATGCAAGGCAAAAACGCCCTACCTGCTGTGCTATTGCTCCAGCCCAAAACAGCAATATATTATTTAAAATTAAGAAAATGTTAATAATAGATCTTCAACAAATATTCAATAGAAACACCTAATTCTCAACATACATGCGTACACACACGTTTATATAAAACAGCCAATAGTTTACACTAAATGTTAAATATAAGCAAAGCTACCTTCTGTTTTAGTGCAGGAAGATCAATACATTCCAATAAACTATTAAAATGAAGCTACTAAACATGCTAAATCCTATTTCAAATACTAAACTAACCAAAACCTGACAAATTATATTCCTGATACTCAGAGATGTTAAGTATAGTTTAATCATTAAAAAACCTATTCATTTCAAAACTGTCATACATCAAATTTACAATCTACATGGGGGGTACCTAAAAATTACTGAAAATAATAGGTAAAATAATTGCTAACTTTAGTAAATAAGCCAGCCAGATAATACAAGGATAGTTCAATTATTCAATTATTTTAGGAGTTATAATGGGAGAAAAAGGGAATAGGTAATGTTCTGTGTCGTTACAGATAAATGATCTAAGATTAGGGTTAATCCTAATTTATAAAAGTAGATTTTTAACTCAGAATAAGGAATGATACCAAGGATAACAAATTTATTAACACAAGTGACAGGTTTCCCATTCCAATACTTCAAGAATACTCCAAGTATTCAGAGATATACATATAAGCTAATATAAAAACTTCATGTATAGTTTCACAGGTGACTCTAAAAGGAGACCATGGCCTACATTTTTTTGAGGGGTGACACACCTGGTGGTATTCAACTCTTACTCTTGATGGGGCTACAGAGACTGTATGCAGGTCAGCTATGTGCAAGGCAAGCATGCTGCCTGCTTTACTATCTCTCTAGCCTGAGACTGACCTACTTTTAAGAAACTTTATATACATAATAATATGTGTATTATTATGGATAGAAAGTCTCAAGTAATATAATAAATAAAAATTCAGAAATATAAGAAATTTTTACCTGAACATACTGAGTTATAGGATTCATCATGGTTGGAGGCTGCATATAAGTTTCAGTATTTGGGCTACTCCAGACACTCTGAAATTGTGGTGGAGGAGGAGGATTAAAAACCAAAGGACGAGGCTGCACATGATAAGTACCTTTATAAAGAATAAATAGAACTCCGTTTAGTTACCTTGAAAAGCAATCATGCATTAACAAAATATTTTTTCCTTACTCACATAAATTATGTTTCCTGATTGCAGGGCCCAGTTTCAGCTTTTTACCATGGAAATTTATCTGTGACTGAAAACAAGACATAACAAAACTAGAATCAATATCCAAGTCTTTACTTTCAAAACCTTGGTAAAAACCCCAAGTCCTCTACAGTTCCTATTAACAGAGAAGATCAGTGATAAGAACAAACCAAATCAGAATTTGTAAGCATGGAGCTACTTACCTATCCTCACTAATTTAGCCAAGTTTCAAGAGATAAATGAGATGTGATCAAAAACCTTTAAAATCTGTCTTCAAGTTTTGTACCGCTAGTTCATGAAGTGAAATGTCTAATAAACAGATTCTAGCCTAAGTTTGGGTTTCAAACAGAAAGTATATCTCTTTGTTTCAAATCAGAATTGAAGCTCTCTTTATTTTATAGAACACGAAGCCTATTCAGAACTCAAACAATAAAACATTGCACACATGCGCTAAAATAAGTTTTCTCATAAGACTACTTACTTCTACTATCTTCTGCACATCCACGTCATTATAAAATGAAACAAATCCATAGCTAGAAAAGCAAATAAATGAAGTATAAAAACCACCACCATAACAATATATATGGATTACAGCTTCCAGTATTCTGAGGCAATTGACAGAAATGATAATGTCAAAGAATAAGATGAATATTTGTAATATATACAAAAGTTATAAATAAGTATTATTGCTTTGTTTTCTTATCTGTTAAGAGTGATAATAATGATAAAGTAGTATGTAAGTATTAACACAAAATCTTAGCTATGAATCTAAATTATCTACAGCAAAGTGGTTAAATTTAAGATTATATGACGTTTCTCCATTCCAAAAGCCTCAATAAAACCATTCCAATTATTTAAAAAATGAAGATGAGAAATAAATACTAGGAAAAATTTTAGAAGAGCTGAGATAGTACAGTATGTATACCTTTATCCCTTACAATGAAGAAATGAAGCAACAACTTTTACCTATACAAGAATAAGTTTTGAATTCTTTTCTGATACTCTAGAGATACTGTATTTCAGATATATTCAGTAATATATACAGATCATATCTTACTTACCCTTTGGACACACCAGTTCGATCCGTGATTATCTTTACTTCCTTCACTGAACCATATCTAGCGAAGAAACTTCTAATTTCGGTTTCATCCATCTATGGAAAAGAATTTGACTTCAAGAAAAAAATACAACATTCAAAATATCCAATTCTCAATTCTACTACAAAGAAGCTTTAATGATATGGAAGTTATTCCTCTAAAGTATCTGCAGCTCTTAGCCTCTGTATTATACATAAAACCAATCCTAAACTTGAATATCATACAACTGCTTATAAATTTAATAGGAAAAATATTATCACTAAAGTAACATTCATTTTAAAATATGGACGAAAAATAAATACAATACCCTAACATCAATTCCACCAACAAAAACGGTGTTTGGCATGATTTTGCCTTCTGGTAAAACATAGCCTTGACTGGTCGTAGCTGATGAGGACTGAGTGCTGGCCTCTCTGGAGATGGCTGAATTTGGAGTCTCAGGATTTGTAGAAGACTGTAATTTGGAGAACAGAGATCAACACTGGATTCATAAGTGAAAACTACATGTGATGCAAAGTATAATTTTAGTATTTGAGGTACAAAATATTGAACTGGAGAGAAAAGGATTAAGACACTATCCTTGCATGCAGCTAACCTGCTTTAATCCCTGAAGCCTCTATGATCCCCTAAACACTGCCCAAAGTGATCCCTGAGCCCAGAGCCACTGAACACCACCAGGTGTGGCTTAAAAAACAAAGTAAAAAAAATACTCATATAAATTGCTTTAGTTGTAAATTAGTTAACAATACAAATTAGGTGTTTCAGGATTTAAAAGAGCATGTCATCAAAAATTTTAACAAAACAATATTATTTCCTCAAATCCAACTCTGTTCATTGCCATCTCTTGTACTATTGCTGTTAAAACATTCAATATTTAGTTAATATTGAACAAAAATACTCTGTGAACTGGTCTTTTAAATTACAAAATATATTTTAATAGTCATTTTCAGGGGGTAAAGGGCAGACTAGGGATTATGTTATATCCCTTTTCTAGACTAGTCAGAATTTGACTAGACATAAAAAAGTCAGGCTATTTTCCGCATTAATTCCCCCTTCCTTGATGGTTGGAGGGATCGCTCAGGATAGAAGATGTGTGCTAAAAGTAGATAAAGGACCAAACCTGATGGCCTCTCATCATCTGTACTGCAAACCATAATGTCCATAAGTACAGAGAGAGTAAAAGGGATATTGTATGCCATAGAGGCAGGGGGGAGGGGTGGGATGGGGTGGGAGAGGAATACTGCGGACACGATGGTGGAAAATGTACACTGGTGGAGGGATGGGTGTCCTATCATTATATGAAACTCAAACAAAAGGTTTTGTAACTATAAAAAATAACTTCCCCTTATTTTGAGGATGGATACCTTTTTTGACAAACTGCTTATAGTAGTATCTGTGAACCATACTGAACACATTTTAAAGTCAGAAAATGGGTAGGTTATAAGGGATTTTGACAATACAGTAATTCTCGATCAGGGGAGATTTTATGGCCCAGGGTCATGTTTTGTGAACAGCGGTCCTTGCACCAGGGAAGTAAAGGATGGGTAAACAATAAACATGCTATAATGCAGAGGACATCCCCCCATCATCCTTCAATTTCTAATTCTATAAACAAAAGTAAATGTATACTTGGGCTAATGATTTAGGGGAAATCTTGAGAGTAAAAATCCACTATACGTTATATAAAGTTTGTTCTGGCTAGGACTGTAATAACTTTCTGCCTGCTTTACTAGAGTGTTAAATATGAAATACCTCTCACCACCACTTTCCTAGTATCTTAAAGGTATTGCCAAGATGTCAAAACATCTTAAAGGTCCTATCCTTCAAGTCCTATCCTTCAGCCAGCAGGTGGTGCTCAAAGCTAACTAAGTAAAGAAAGGACTCTAGTTACAGCAGGAATTTTCAAACTACATGTGCTGTAATTTTTAAAACTACACATATATGTATACACATGCATATATGTGTGTATATGTATATGTGTGTATATATATATGCACAAGGACACAGAACTTGGTTACTCAAACTATGGCCAATACTACAAATGAATGCTTAGGTTAAAGCAAAGACTGATGTCTCAAAGTATCACTTTTACACATCAATAACATATAGAAAATAAAACCACATTAGATGTAATTATTTTTCTTAATTATATGTTCAACCTAGTTAATGGGTTCTGAAATAAATGTAAGACATAAAGTGGTGTGAATTTGGACACCATAATATATATACACATAATTTTCACCTCTACTGTTAACATTTCTGACAAAACTGAATAACCTGATGACAAAAATAAATAAAAGCTGGGAAAAATTTTTACCAGTTTCTCCTAACATAACACTTCTTTTACAACAAATTTTGTTCAATTCCTATGCCCACATGAAGCAAACTGAGATTTCCTGAAATCTGTAGTCATTAGTTGTATCAACACACACAAACACAAAGAACTTAAGTGAAAACCAAGAACTTTTAAGTGAATGTTTAGAGACCATTCTTTTCGGAAGACCTTTACCAAGCAAGAAAAAAACGCAAGAAAGCAAAAACGTATAGTCATGAAAAAAGGTATAAAGACCGAAAGATTGCAAAAAATACTATTAAGAGCTCCATGGGAAGAACATAGGAAACTGAATTATTAATCTTAAAAAAAGAAAATTACAATTCTAAGTTAAAATACTAGATTCTTTACACAATGATTTTTTTCCAAGTTATAGAAACAGATTGTGTGGGTGGGTTGGAGTGAGGGTGTAACCAATATTAGATAAAAAAATAAAGGGGAAAGAAAAACTTATTTTAAAAATACAGAAGAGTAATTATCAAAAAATTTTGCAAGAGAAATATCATCTAAATAACAAAACCTGATAAAGATGCTCTGTTTCCAATAGGAGATGCAAAGTGCTTGCACTACAGTTACATCTTGTTACCTGAAAGAACATCCCAACTTGGTACAATGTGGTAGGTTATTTAGAGGTCTGGGAATTATAATTAACATGTACAGAAAAAAATTTTAACCTTTCTAGGTCCCCAAATTAACCTACCAAATCATATCAAACAAAGGCGCTCTACTTTGAGATAATAGGGAAAATAATCAAGAAAGTACACGTAAGTACAATTTAAATTGGAAATCAATGACATCCCATCCTTAGGATACATGTTATTTACCATTGAAAAAAACATTAGTATACGTAAAACGCAGCATCATTTTAAAAAGAAAAATTAGTGAAATAGAAAAGTCTCATCTTCTGTTGCACTAATAAGTTAATTTGGTTTGAAGTGAAATATTTTTTTCAAGTCATAGGCTTTTACAAAAAATTTTACAAAATTGGGGAATAATATGGGGGCAGGAAACTGGGGACACTGGTGGTGGGAAATGTACACTGATGAAGGAAAAGGTGTTAGAACATTGACAAACCCATTCATGAACAACTTTGTAACTGAAAAATGAGGATAACTGAATTTAAAAAAAAAAGTGAAATATTAGTCACTGCCACTGAAATAAAGAGTAAGGGGCTCTCTGTATTATCTATTAATAATAGTTAATAACAATACGTTCTTTTAAATTTGTAAAAAGAGAAAATCCAAATAGATGGCTAAGATCTTTTAGAGAAATTATAAAAGCTAATGGCCAATGTCAAACATTAACTTCAAAAAAATTTTAAATGGGTACCAGAGATATGGTAGTTTGTAAGGCACTTCCCTTACAGAGGCTGACCTGGGCTCAATACTTAAGTTCAGAGCCAGGAGTACTACCTAAGCACCACTGTGTGGTTCAAGATTTTTTTTTTAATAAATAAAAATTCAAAAAGCACACTGAGATAGTGTAATATTTTTCAGTGGTTATGGGTCTTTCATCTTGTCCGTCCACATATAGCAATTTATTTCAAGAAAATTAAAATAGAGGACTGGCTCGATAGTAGAGCAGGTAGGGTGTTTGCCTTGCACACAGCCAACCTGGGTTCGATTCCTCCATCCTTCTCGGAGAGCCTGGCAAGCTACTGAGAGTATCCCGCCGGCAGGGCAGAGCCTGGCAAGCTACCCGTGCGTATTGGATATGCCAAAAACTATAACAAGTCTCACAATGGAGACGTTACTGGTGCCCGCTAGAGAAAATTGATGAACAGGACTACAGTGCTACTATACTAAGTGAAGGATGCAGAGAATAAAATATTATTCCATTCCACGGCCTGATTTCCATAGAACATTACCTACCTAAATGCACCACATACATAGAAACAACACAGACAAGCACACATGCACTGAAGGTTTAACAGAGGTCTCGGGGGATGGGACTGGATCACTCTCAGTGGGTTAACAACCTACTTTCTGTTTTTTTGGTTTGTTCGGTTTCCATCTTTTTTTTTTTTTTTTTGGTTTTGGGTTGGGGCCACATCCTGTGGTGCTCAGAGCTTACTCCTGGTGGGCTTGAGGGGGCTATCAGGGATTCTGGGGCTCGAACCTGGGTCCCCTGACCGCAAGGCAATTGCCCTATCTGCTGTATGGCCCGGGCCTCGTGGACCTCCTGGAGTGAGGGTGCAGCAGCAGGGCACTCGCCTTGCGTGCTCGGGGATTACTCCTGGCCCCGCACGCAGGGACTGAACCCAGGTCGGCCTCCTGCAACCCCATGAGTGATCCCTGAGTACCACCGGGTGTGGCCCTCAACCGAAATAAATACTCAAAAAAAAAAAAAAGAAAGAAAAAGAAATCAATCAGCATGTCCCCCTTTTACCTGCAAAGATAAGAAAAAAAAATCATTATAAAAAAAATCGCAGCAACTCTGAGTCCTCCTAAACATGACTACGACAAGTTCGTTAGGACAAACGCCTCTCCCTACGGAGAAACCCGACCGCAGAGAGTCTACAACGCGCCCCCCACCCCCACCCCGCTACCCGTTGCCTCCTTGAAACCGGAGCGAAGCAGCCCGAGGCCACATTTCGTCCTAAAAAGAAACGCGCCTGCGTAGACCAAGCGGCGATTTACGCCCGACTGACCCCCACTCCCCCCAAAGGCCCCTTCCGACCCGCTGGACGAAACGTCTCCCCGGCCCTGCGGGGTCCCCGACTTCCACGCACGGCCCCCCTTCGCGCCCAGCCACGGGCCGGGCCCGGGAGGCACACGAGGGGCCGCCCCGCCCTCGTGCCCCGCACCCCCGGGCGCCCAGGACCCCCGAAACCCCAGCGGGCGGCTCCAAGAGGAAACCGGCGGCCGGGCCCGGCGCTAACGGGCTCCCGGCGACCCTCGCCACCGAGGCCCGTCGCCATGTCGCGGAGGCCACGCAGCCTCGTCTCCGTTTGGGCGGGAAAGTGGCGCCCAGTGGGGGTGGGGCGGGGCAGGGCCGCCACCCCCCCCCCCCAAATGCCCGAGCGGCCGCGAACCCCCGTTCGGTCCCCGCGGCCCCTCGGTTCCCGCGGCGGCGGCGACCCGGGAGGTGCGAAGGCCGCGGGCCCTGCACGTGGTGGGCCTGAGGCCGCGCCGGGCCCAGCAGGCCGCGGCGGCTCGGTGTGGGGGGTGGGCACTCGGGCCGTGGGGGACTCCGGGGCGTGGGGGCCGCCGCTTCCCTCCCCTCCCGGCCCCAACGGTGCCCGCACCCCGCCCGAGCCGAGTTTAGACCCGCGCGGCAGCGGCGGCGGCGATGGCGGCGGAGGCCTCGGCCCGGGCCTCCCCGGACTCACCATGATGGCGGCGACGCCGGGCTCGAGGAGCGGAGGAGGCTGCGCTTCGTGGGCACCGCTGCAGGGGGGGCTGCTGCGTGGCCGGCCCGTGCCCGCGACGGCCCGCTCGGGGGTGGGGGGCAGCGGGGAGCAACGTCCGGCGGGGACGGGGCCCGAGCAGACAGCCGAGGGGGGCGACCGGCCGGGCGGAGGGGCGCAGGCGGACTGAGACGGGGCGCGGGTTCCGGCTCGTGCAGCCCAAGGGGGGGCAGCTTCCGGCCCCCGCGGGGGGCGCCCAGAGGGGGGTACGAGCAGGGCGACGCCACGGCCCGGAGGCTCTGCTTCACGCCGGGCCGCCCGAACCCCCCGACACCCCCTGTGGGACCCCACCTCTCTAAAGCACCGTTGGCGCGGGTGGGAAAGCTCCTGACTTCAAGGGGGGGTGTGCGGGGGAGACCGCCTGGGGCGTAAGATACTTAAATTCGTGTTTTGTTTTGTTTTTTCAAATGTGTTTGGGCGCTTGGTCGCACCTCACCGCCCCCACCATGGCCACTGGGGCGAGCCTGGCCACCTTGGCCGTCTCCCCACACCCCCCACCCGCCCCCCGCTCAGGTTGTTCCTTCTCTCGAGGAACGCGCAGGCCGGGCGCGGGCAAAGGCAAAGTTCAAAGTTGAAGAGGAACATTGCGCTTCTCGGCCCTGCTGGAAGGCGCTAGGCCGGCCTAGAAAATTCTAGAACATTCTCACAGCCTGAGAACACGAGAGGGCCTGGAACTGGGCGAGCCCGGAGGCGGTTGGTGGCGCCGAAAGTGTCCCACGACTTTCACTTTCGGAGTGACTTGAGTCCTCGCCACTTGGTTCACTTTCGTCTGGAGACTTGACTTGGGTGGGAGGTGGACAAAAACAAACGAACAAGTGGAAAAAAAAACGATCACGTATTTCTCAGCTGGCGGGAAAAGTGGTAATAAGCGTCTGAAGCTTGGAAACTCTCTCCTAGTACCGAGCTCCGCTGGAGAGCTATTAAGTAACAATCATTCTAATTTAATATTTTTTCAGAATATGTGACAGTTATTTTAATTAAAAAAAAATTTTTTTCCTGGTACTGTTCATTCCAGTGTGGTTCTGGGGACCATATTGGATGCGGGGATCGAACCCGGGACGCTGTGTGCAAGGCTAAGGGCCCGACCCGTGGTGTTCTCTCTCTGGTCCCTTGGCGTTATTTTTAATACCCAGCTCAACTCACAAGAAATGAAGGAACATGTCAAGAATGAAAAATTAAGAGCCTGGGGCTTGAGGGCGTTTGCCTTGCATGCAGCCGACCAGGGTTCGATCCCCCAAACACCGCGAAGAGTAATTTTTTTTTTTCTTTTTGAGCCAGGAGTAATCCCTGTGCATCGCCCAGTGTGACCCGAAAAGAAAAAAAGAGAAAGAAAAGTTAAGAGACCAGAGGGAGTGATAGCACAACTGATAGAGCGTTTGCTGTGTGACCTGGGTTCGATCCCCAGCACCAAATACGGTCTCTTGAGCCCGCTAAGCCCCACCAGCAGTGATTGCTGAGAGCAGAGCCGGGAGTAAGCTCTGAGTATCACCTCACCGAGTGTGACCCCAAATCCCAGACCCTCCCCCCCACAACAACAACTACAAAAGAAAATTCAAATTAAAAACTAGAGAAGTGATTTTTTTTTTCTTAACTGACTTTTCTCAGGCCCAGGATACAAGGGCTGGAGTCTAAGGGCTAATCACACTAGTATTTGCCCTGAGTTTGACTGGTGTTAGTTCTGAAAACCCCCACTTCCCTGGAAACAGCTTCTCAAGACAGGACAATTGGTCACCCCAGATGAATGAAACTTGATGCCTGGGGACAGAGGGCAGGGGGTAAAGTCACTGGAAGGTGTGACCTGAAACTGAGAACTTCAAAGTCTTGGCCCTTGAAAGGCATCCCCAGGGAAAGGGAGGAGAGGATAGAAAACACCCAGTAGAGAAACGGAGAGGTTTGTTTCATTTCTAAATAAATTTTAAAAAAAAAGTAACCCATGAAATTTGAGGCCCTAGCCTTGCATTTCAGCAGTTTTGGAGATTAAGCATATAGATCTATTGCTTAACTGTTGCTGGGCTCTCATTATCTAGAAATTGATTTCCCCAGTTCACCTCCTCCCTGAAAAAATCCTGGAGAAATTGCTTCTGGAATGCCTTAAAGAAGCAAATTTTCGACCAGGAAGGAGGGATGCATTCATAAAAATCTGAGTAATTTTCTCTTAAGAACAGGACCCTGTGATAGTAGTTAGGAACAATAGCACAGTGGTTAGGATGTTTGCCTTGCACGCAGCTGACCAGGGTTTGATTCCTCCGTCCCTCTTGGAGAGCCCGGCAAGCTACCCAGAGTATCCCGCCTGCACGGCAGAGCCTGGCAAGCTACCCGTGGAGTATTCGATATGTCAGACAGTAACAACGGGGCTGGAGCGATAGCACAGCGGGTAGGGCATTTGCCTTGCATGCGGCTGACTCGGGTTCGATTCCCAGCATCCCATATGGTCCCCTGAGTCACTGCCAGGGGTAATTCCTGAGTAAAGAGCCAGGAGTAACCCCTTTGCATCGCCGGGTGTGACCTAAAAAGCAAAAAAAAAAAAAAAAAAAAAAAGTAAGAACAAGTCTCGAAATGGAGCCATTACTGGTGCCCGCTTGAGCAAATCGATGAACAACAGGATGACAGTGATAGTACAGCAGATAGGGTGCTTGCCTTGTGCATGGCCGACTCAGGTTCCATCCTGGTACCCCCATACGATCCTCTGAGCCACACCAGGAGTAATCCCTGAGTGCAGAACCAGGAGTAAAACTGACAGTCAGGTGTGGCCCCAAAATTCACTGTGTCAGTGTCATCCTGTTGTTCATCGAATTGCTTGAGTGGGCACCAGTAATGTCTCCATTGTGAGACTTGTTGTTACTGGTTTTAGCATATCAAATACGCCAGGGTTAGCTTGCCAGGTTTGCCCGTGCGGGACGGATACTCTGAGTAGCTTGCTGGGCTCTCTGAGAGGGACGGAGGAATCAAACCCAGGTCGGCCCAAAAATTAAATAAATAAATAAACTAACAGAAGAAAACAGCTCTCCTAACCAACAATTCTTCCATATTTACTGCAGTGGGGGGTCCAGAAAGTGAGTACAGTGAATATGGCATTTGCCTGGCACAGCTGACTCACATTGGATCCCTGGCACCCCATTATGGTGCCCTGAGTCTGCCAGGAGTGATCCCTGAGTGCAGAGCCAGGTAAGCTTTGGGAACAGCTGGCTGTGGTCCCCAAATACAACGATGACAACATCCAATTAAAAAACAAATAAAGGATCCTTTAGAGATAAGTCCATGACAAAAACATTTATAAATGCTAATTACAATTAATGAAAATGGCAAACAACAAAGAACTTAAAATCTCCAAAACTTGAAAAAAAAATTGGAAACTTTTTTTTTGTGGTCAGAGGGGTTAGAGTTCTTTATTTTTTTTCATGTTTCTTAATTTTTATTTTTTTAAAAATTTTATCACCATGTGGAAAGTTACAGAGTTCTCAGGTTTATGTCTCAGTTATACCGTATTCAAACACTATCCCTTCACCAGTGCCCATATTCCACCACCAAAATCCCCGGTATACCCCCCACCCCCCACCCCAACTGTATAACTGATGAACCTCACTTTATTTTCTCTTCACCTTGATTACGTTCCATATTTCAACACAAAACTCACTATTGTTGTGGGAGTTATATCCCCAAACAAGATAACCCTAATAAGGAGGCATTTGATAATTAGTTTTCCATTCAAAGATTGTATGTTTTCAGGTTTTAGAAAAGGTCTCGTGGCCGCTAATGCGGCCGCGCGGCTCGGATCTGTCCCAGTCCCGAATCCTGGAGCCGTGTTAGTTGCTGCTCAGTGTCGCCAGGGTTCCATCTGGAGAAGGTGTGCTGGCGGCACCTCCTCCCTCCGGCCAAAATTGGAAACTTTTTTAGGAGTGTGTTTTGGAGTTTCTCACATCCCCTCTCTCCAACTTATCTGAAGTGATCTACTTTATTGTTTTCAGTGATTTTCTGCATTTTATCATGAAACCTAAAAGTTTAAACCTAGTATCTTCACTTTTTCCTTCTGGAAAAATCCAAGGACTTGGAATGTATTAATTTTTAATGCCCCTTTCCCAACTTACAGTTATTATTGTAATTTACTTTTTTATTTCTGTCTCCTATAAATTAGATATTCCTGTTTTACACCCACCTATATACTATAAAATTTTTTTTGCTTACCACTTCATTGCCTATCTCATATCTTCCTTTTTGTTTATTTTTTTGCACCTGAAATAAATTCTATATTATTTTCTTTAGTGAGAAAATGTGTGATATGATACATTTTTAGAACGTGATGTAGTTCCCTACAATACTTTTATTTTGCCCTTGTTCATTAAAGATAATTCTAATAAATATATATGTATAATTCTAGTACCATAGCTATCTTTTTGCCTCAGGATGTTGAACATATTTTGTTATCTTTTGTGTTTTGTTGCTACTGAGATATCTGATGTCTAGTTGCTGATGGAGATCTTTTTTTTTAATAATCTCAAGTTTTCCAGCAATGTGCTTATGTGTTCAATTTTAAAATTTTCTTCTGCTTAGAAGTTTTGGACTCAATTTGTGGACTAGCTTTCAGCAATTCTAAAAGATTTAAAATATTTCATCCTTTTTCTTTCTTTCTTTCTTTTGCTGAAAGATTGACTAAGAAAGTTAGTGCGATTTTTGTATTTTACATTCAATAAGAATTTATAGACTGGAGCAATGTACAGCAGGTAGGGCGTTTGCCTTGCACACGGCCGACCTGGGTTCAATTCCTCTGTCCCTCTCGGAGAGCCCACCAAGCTACCCAGAGTATCCCGCCCTCACGGCAGAGTCTGGCAAGCTACCCATGGCGTATTCGATATGCCAAAAAACAGTAACAAGTCTCACAATGGAGACGTTACTGGTGCACACTCAAGCAAATCAATGAACAACGGGATGACAGTGCAGCAGTGCTACAAAAATTTTATAGTTATTTTTATTTAGATCATGACTTTTTAAAAGGTTGGTGGTATTTTTCAGTAAATTTTATGAGTGCTGTGCTTAACAAAGATTTGTTATTTAAGATCAAAATTGATTGTATCCATGTGAAGTTTAGTAGCATAATTCATAGCAGCTCAGAAATGAATCTATTGTTTCCTTATTCTCTGGAGACTGATAAGAAAGAGAAAGAAAAAGATTGTCTTTTGCAGGGCAGGAGCTTTTTAGGTCACACCAGGCAACACTCAGGGGTTACTCCTGGCTCTGTACTCAGGAATACTCCTTACAGTGATCAGATGGCAGGGTCAGCTGCATGCGAGGCAAAAGCTCTACCTGCTGTACTAACACTTGGGTCCCCAGAAGATGCCATTTTAAACTCTACTGCCAGATCTTTTAGTGCTTCTGAAGACTGGAACTTCAGGAAGCAAGTTTGCATTTAATATTAGCACTCCTAAGCATCAGCACTTTGGTGTACCACATTTCACTCAAGTGAGAGAAGAAATCCGGAGTTCCGACCTCTGTTGACAATCAAGAATCAGGGATGCTGTCTCATTTTCCAAGGCATCAAAAATCAGTTGGTCCAGACACATAATACGATTCAGAGACAACCGCTGGACTAGAGCTTTACCGACTGGATTCCACGGGACGTCAAAAGACCATGTGGCTGCCCACCAACGAGATGGTCAGACTTCTTCATCAAAACCCCGAATGAAAGGTTTGAGGCTCTTTCAGTTTCTGGAGCGAGCAGATTATCATTGGGCTACACTAGCACACGACAGGGACGCATAGAGACGTTACTGGTGCCTGCTCGAGCAAATTGAAGATCAAGGGGATGACAAGTGATACAAGTGATACAAGCTTCATCAGGAGGAAATTTTTCATATAAACACTCTCAAGTCTTCATTCATTTTTACCTACTTTTGATTTCTATTTTACTGTTTACATGCATGTGTGCAGATGTGTGTAAGTGTGTGCATGCACGTGGCCATGCCATGCTAGGAATCAAACCCAGAGCTGTGGGGCTGGAAAACAGTGAGGTTAGGGTATTTGCTTCATGTGGGATTGAATCCATGTTTTATATGGTCCCCTGAATACTGCTGCATGTATCCCTGGTAGCCCTGAAGGCCCCCAGTACCTTTGGGGTGGCCCAGGTATCCTCAGCACCGCAGAGCCAGAGTAGAAATGCACTTTTTGGCCCTTGAATGGTGTCCTGGTTTGCTAATAATTGCTCGTCAGGCTCATGTCTCCTGAGCACCTCTTGGACGCCTTCCTATTCCAATCCTACCAGCCCTGTCACCACCCGCCCAAACCAAAAACAGAACCAGAGCCTCATATCTGCAAATCTTGTGCCGTACTGTAGAGCTACATTCTCCTCCCTCCTCCCTACCTAATTTTGGTTGGGGTTTTGGCAAGGGGAGGTGCAAGGGAAGCATACCTGGTGATTTTTACTGGTCTTTTGCTCCTGGCAGTGGCTGGGGGGACCTTGAGGTGCTAGGATCAAACCCAGGATTCCTATGTACAAAGCCTGTGCTCCAGCCCTTTGAGCCGTCTTCCTGCCTCGCCTACCTAAATTTAAAAGACTAGCTCGTTATTCCCGTAATCAGTAATATTTATGAATTTTACACTTTGTTAATCACATTTTAAGCAATACCCATTAAAATAAATATGTAGCTACTACAAGTTATTTATTTTTGTGAATATTTATTTTTGTGTTTCTCAGATCAAAGCCTGGGACTCGCACGTGCAATGTCTGTGCTCTGCTGCCGAGCCACAGTCCCAGCCCCATAACTATTATGATTTAAAGCAGTAATTGAACATGTGTCACTTCAGATCACACTCTCCTAGGGCAGTAGGGAGTAGTTTGGAAAATACTGGATTAAGAGAACTCTTTATCTTGTCTTTGGATATGCCAAGTTTAATTCGCCAGAATAGGGGTGAATTGTTAAATTGTTCTCCCTAATAAATGGAGTTAATTGAATTTGAAGGGAGAAACCAGGCATGGCTGGAAAACGGAAATCTGGGAATTTGGAGAAAAGAAGTAACCTTGTTAAGTGACAAAAAGTTGGGGCTTGTGTTGAAAGATGCTGGTTAAACACAACGGAATCATCCAGAGGTTTTAGAAGTTCATATTCTCAGATTTTGCCATGGACCAACTAAATAAGGGTGAAAAACAGCAGATGTATGTATGTATGTATGTATATGTGTAGATGTACATGTATGTATATATGTGTATGTAATTTTCCTCAAGTTATGTCAGTATGTACTCAGAACTGTTACTAGAGACCTCTGCTTCTCAGCATGTGGTCCTCAGGCCAGCAAATTTGCACACCTGGTTGTGCAAAGGAGTCTAAAATTCCAAGTGACTGAATTAGAGTCCTCATTTCAAAGAGATCTCCAGATGCCTCACAAGCCTGTTCAAGGTGAAGAAACTCTGACTTAGTGTTTGTGAGGAAAAAATTATCACCTTGGATTTGAGAAAAGCCTCACCTTTGTGGGACAGACCACATTCTCTTGTAGCAAGGAGCTGGCATGTGACTTGCCTAACAACAATAAAATACACTCACCCAAATTTTGAATAGGGGACATATGACACTAGAAGTGACTGCAGAGAATGCATTTTAAAGAAGGCTGGAAGAAGCAGGGTGAGGGCATCAGTGAGAGCAGCATTGTTTACTGCTCATACTTGTGCAAGCTGTGATGCAGTTCCACTCCCCGAAGTGACAGCTGAAGTTCCTTACTGCATCACTTCTGCTGCATGATTCCATGCTGGAATCATGCTTTCCTGGAGATGTAAACTACCAGTCCACTTCTTCAGTCCCTCTTGAGATTCTGTTCCTGCTTAAATCAACCCGAAGCACTGTGACTATTGCTTATTACAAAAAATTTAGACTGAAATAGGTAATGAGTGACGGCAGCCAAAGTACTTTTAAGAAGGTGAACAGCTAAAAGATTTGTGGCTCTTTGTTCTGTGACTCTATGACATAATGCAGCTTTGTTGCTACCACGTGTGTAAGAGTTTTGTGCAGGTAGTGTTTGGTGAAAGGTGTCAAAGAAAGGGGTTTTTTCTTCTTTTTTTTATTTTATTGAATCACCATGTGGAAAGTTACATAGTTCTCAGGATTATGTCAGTTATACAATACTCAAATACCCTTCCCTTCACCAGTGCCCATATTCCATCACCAACCCCCCCCAGTATACCTCCTGCCCCCTCCCGCCCCCCCCGTCCCCGCCCTTGTAAGTGATAAGTTTCACTTCGTTTATGCTTTATCTTGATTACATTCCATGTTTCAACACATAACTCACTATTGTTGCTGGGGTTTCCCCCCAAAAAGAAAAAGACAGTCCTACTGCCAAGGAAGCATTTGATAGTTCTCCATTGCTGAGAATGTAGAGATATTAAGCCTCACTGTTTGTTACATAACTTTTCTTTTTTTTCCCCCCTCGTCCCGAGCCACCAAGTTCATGCCTGTTTAGTAATCGCCATGCTGCCTGACAAAGGGAAAAAAACCGAAAAAGATGGTTATTTCCCATCATCAGCCAGCATGGGGCTATGGCTTAGTTGATAGTCTAGTAGAATGTCTGCACGCAGTTTCTGGAACCAAAAGTAGTGCGCTGGTATCGGCCCCGGCTAGAGATTCCACCAGCATCCCGCTGTTCCATGTACATAATAATTTTTTCCCTTATATCCCATTCCCACACCACCAGGTCTGTGTCTGCTTAATGGACATCATACTATGGTTAACGCCATGCCGCATTTCTTCCCGAGAAAGAAGGATATTTCTTCTCCTCAGCCGGCGTGGGGATATGGCTTAGTTCAGTCTAGAGAGATGGCTACCACTTTGATTGCCTTCAATATTTGAACAAAAGACTTACTGTTCTTGTTAGGATTTACCCCCAAAGTCCGACCCGTTAAAAAGGAACCATTTCATATTGCTGATGATAAGATGACATTAGGTTGCGCGGCCGCTACTGCGGCCGCGCGGTTTTGGGTTTCTGTATAAAGTCCAGGGAAAGTACAGCCAGAAATTACATCACTGCCAACTTTTACCCTTTTATGGTGCTCATAAGATGGAAAAACCTAGAGAGAGCTGGCTCGGCATCTCCATTTTGTGCTCAAAAAGCGGTGGAAGCTGTGCTGTGCTCAGGAGGAAGGGGTTGAGAGAGAGAGGTTAAAAAAATAGAGGAATACCTGGCTCCCACTGTCACAGCCCGGCGTAAGGTCTCAGCTCACATTCTGGAAGTATTTCAGTGGGCTGCTGGAGTACAAGGGCGGTCTTTTGGGCTCTTCTATCATGCTCGAGCGGCAGCCACACCAAAAGGAAGAAAGGGTTTCTTTTCCTTTCTGAGACAACATGGCACCAACAGGGACTGCATGCTGGGCAGCAAGATTATTCACAGATGAAATAATTCAACAGAAACAGAAACTTAGAACCGGAAAGAATCTGGAAATGCAAAAACAAAATGATACCTTCCCCCAACCGAAAACAACTATCATTTCAGAACACCCAGAAAGAAAGAGACATATGTGCTATTCCCACTGGGTCTGTAGGTCTGTACTGGGTCCAGATTATGATCTGGTCCTGTCTCTGTGCCATCCGCACACCTCCAGCACCTGATCGCATAATCTTGTCCCTGCACTATTCTTTTGTCCAGCTGAAAACCTGTAAACTGTGTCCTTTCTGGGAATTGCTGCTCTGGAATCCGTGTCTGAGCCTCTAGGACCATAGTCTAGTGGCTCTCTGTCCCCTTGGATTTCCTTGGTTTTCCAGCTATGGCCATGTGTGCATGGGTGAGGTTCCTGTTTTCCTATAGTCTGTTTGGGTCAAAAGCAGGAGTTGCCTATCTGGGAGCTTCATTTCATCTCTTACTCTTTCCCACCTTAACCATCTCATTATTCAGTCATATTTTGACTGAGGAGATTTAAAATAAACTAGATAATCTCACCATCCCTTACCTCTTTCATAAGATTATCCTCCCTTCCCTTCACAGGATTATCCCCTTTCCCTTCATTCCTACTGTAACAGTTTCAAAAGATTTGCCTAAACATTTAACTATAAAAATGACTGACATTAAAAATAACAGTAATAGGGTCCCGAGTGAGAGTATAGTGGTAAGGTGCTTGCCTTGCACATACATAGCCAGACTGGGTTTGATCCTCTGGCACACTATATAGTCCCCGAGCCCACCAGGAGTGATCTCTGAGCTCAGAGCCAGGAGTAACCCCTTAGCACCACTAGGTGTGGCCCCAAAACCAAACAAACAAAAAGCCCAACAAAAATCACAGTATAGCAAGACTAAGATATTAAAACCAAGATGATAACTAAGATATCTGCCATGTGCTAGCACTGTTATAACAATTTTATTTCTTTGTTTGTTTGTTTGTGGCACACCTGGTATACCAAGCTTTCTCCAGGCTCTGTGCTCAGGGATAACTCCTGGTACTGTTCAGAGAACCATATCAGGTGCCAGGGATTGAAGTCATGTTAGCAGTGTGCAAGCCAACTGCTCTCCTGGCTATACTATAATCGGGCCCCCTAATCATTTCAGTTATAATTAGTTCATCTAGGACTAGATCTATAGCAAGTGGGTAGGGCGTTTGTCTTGCACGCAGCCGACCCAGGTTCGATTCCTCCGTCCCTCTCAGAGAGCCTGGCAAGCTACCAAGAGTATCCTGCCCATACAGCAGAGCCTGGCAAGTTCCCTGTGACATATTCGATATGCCAAAAACAGTAACAAGTCTCACAATGGAGACGTTACTGGTGCCCGCTTAAGCAAATCGATGAACAATGGGATGACAGTGCTACAGTGCAGTGCTAGTTCACCTAATACTTATAAAAATCATAGGTGTTTAATAGAGAAGAAACATGAAGAAATCCAAAAAACTTGCAAGATCACACAGTTGGCATATGTCCTTTGGTATGGCAGTGTTATATTAACCTAATCTGGCTTCCTAGTTTGAGTTCTTTATGGTATTTTAGCATACTACATGGAAGAGAAGAGGGCTAATATAATGGGGAAGAGTTATAGAGTTACTTATCAAGACCTAGTTTTCATACAAGTAACCAAATAAAGTGGAAGGCTATGAATATTTTCACAAGTAAAATCATTTTTAGGGCTGGGGATGTGGTTCAGCAGTATAGCATATACCTTGCCATGTACAAGGCCCTGGATTTAGTCACCCCGCTCCACATTTTTTAAAAGGGATTTCAAATATTTCTGTATTAGCACATAAGGTCAAGAATAGGACTTTTGATTTGATTTGATTTTGGTTTGGGGGGTCACACCCTTTGTGTTCAGGAATTACTCCCAGCACGGTCCTCAGGGATTGGTCGCTCTGGCAGGGCTTGGAGAAGCAACGGTGTGCTGGGGATCAAACGGAGTCAGCTGCGTGCAAAGCAAGGCTTTCCCTGTTATCTGTCTCTCTGGCCCAGAAACAGCACTTTAGATAATCGTCACCATGAAACTTAACTCCGAAATCTGTCCCAAATCAACCTACACCAGTGAATTGTTCCAATGCAGTTGACCCACTGAACGGAAGAGAAGTTTCCTTTTGGATGTTGCCTGGGAGAGACTCTCCTGGTTCTTTCTTCAGGTGTTGGTGTCAGACCTGAAGTATTTGTTAATGGTTTAATGGTGTCATTTCAGCCTTGGCCCATGCCATTGATCATTGATCCCCTCTGCACACATACATTCTTCCTCTTCAAACTGCTTTGAAGCAGCTTTTTTTTTCTTTTTCTGAGTCAAGCAGCATCACCAAGCAGAACTTACAAACCAGAGTGCAACACCTTGGGAGAAGCAGAGGAAATATTGGCAGAACTCTCTTGCTCATCTCGCTTTCCTTATTCCTAGTCACTCTTACCTCAATTTCCATACATTAATTCTGGGTTTAATTTTTGTTTTAAAATCAGTTTTTGAGATGAACGTAATCCTTGAATATGCTTACCTTTGTTAAAGACTTTTTAAATTATAAAACCTTAAAGTAAGGCTTCTGCTTCCTTTTGAGCACCAATTCTACATTTCAGATCCTTCCCCAGAGGTAACTACTATTGGAACTACTATTGGTATTATGGCATGAATTCTTTCAGAAATACCTTTTATAAATTTTATAAGGTTATATAAATTGTTATACATTTATAAATTATAATATAGTTGGTATTTGTACATTAGAATGTTCTATGGCAAATGTAGCATTTTTATTGGATTTTTAATAAAATATGTTTATGATTCATACTTGTACTTCTAGAGTATATATTCTAAGGAATATATACTTCTAGAGTAGAATATATTTTGTTGTGTGTATTTGGGGATATTTTCGTTATGCTGGGTGTTCAACTCAGTTTCACACATATGAGAGCCCCTCTACTTCTAAGCTACATTCCTAACCCTGTTTAGTTTTTAACACAAATATTGTGGTCTTGTATCATGCAACTTGAGTGTTTCCTTTCACAGTATGACTCCGACTTTTGTTTCATTTTGTTTTGTTTGGGAAGAGGTTCCCTAGAAGTACTCAGGAGAGCCAGGGGCATTGCTCTAAGTTCTTGGCCAAGCAGGCCGATGCTTCACTGCGCAGGGCTGCCCAGGCCCTGCGGTGCTGAAGATTACCCAGGCCCACTGGGCCGTAGTAGGAAATCCCCAGGGCTGTACCCTGTGATATTTGAGCGACATATAGTTTTGGGTACTGAAACTTGGGTCACTGTTTTACTTTCTCCTGGCCCCTAACTCAAGACTTTTACTGTCAGTTTCTAGATCTACCTAGTTCTGTTTAACTGTGGCATAATTGCATATGATATGAGAATGACACGGTTATTTAGACATTCCCTGTTCAGTGAACATTTAGATTGTCTCCCTTTGTCATTGTTACAAATGTTATAAATCTGATGAATTAGAGTCACAGTACTTTTCTGTGACCAGTACTACTTGTAAATAACAAGAAGTGCAGCTCCTGAGGCATGGATCATGCACATTTAAAAGTTCAATAAATATCATAAAACTATTTAATGTGTGAAGCCAATATATACTTGTTTATAGCTATGATTCCTGTTTGTCTGATTACCAGTATTGATATTTTCATAATTTTGTTTGCCAACCCAATAGTCAAGAAATGATACACATTTCATTGTCTTTATGCATTTTCATTGTATTTGTTTCCATTATTGATCATGGTATTGAACTTACTTGTACTTTTTTTTTTATTTTTTTTAAACTGGTCATATCCCTCTTCAGTTAATATACTGATTTCTTCTTGGGTCTTTTTTCTTTTGCGTTGTCTTTTTAAAATTGTGAGATTCTGGCTTCTTTTTTTCATTTTCTCCTTTGCTTCTCTGGTAAGGAGTGCAGACTTGAGGCAGTATTGGTGCCTGGTTGACGTTCTGGTGTTAATAAGATAGAGTTGCATTTGTTTCCAGTAATGTCTTTTTCTAAATTGCAGAGATTGAAGCCACAAATAAGACAGAAAAGGAAATTGCTGGTATAAACACCAACTGTTGATCTGTTCAATTGCTTCAAGCATCAACTCTTTCCTGGACATCCTTTTAACAAACCAGATGAAAGCTCATATTTATATCAGTCAGTCCTTCACTTTCAAATAACATACTTTAGGAGCTCAAGGACTTGTCAAAGAGAAGAATTGCCATTTTTAAGAACATTTATAATTGTGATTTTGAAGCAATGTAACAATCTGCAATAAATTTGCTGAGAATAATAATGTGTTGAAGTCCAATAATTTTTCAAGTTTTTTTTCTTGTCCCCAGTCCTCCCAGTTTAGAGTGAGAATTTCTATAGAGAACATGAATAAATACTGTTTACAAAGCTAACATTTAGTGTTTATCAGCAGAGGCTCTGAAAACAGTTTGATTAATGCAACCATGAATTAACCTCTGATCATCCAAAGAAAGTAGAGGCTATTTCCTTTTTTCCCAGTTGGGATTCTTCCTGTGTCCACTGTGAAACTTGCTACACAGAGAATCTGTACATATGGAGACACCATGACTTTGATAGAATCATTGTTTTGTATTGCTGCAGCTAAGTGTTTCAGCCAACCTGTACATTAAACAGAAAATGAGTTGAAAGAAATTATGTTTAAAGAAAGGATACCCCAAAAGAAGAAAGTACACATATTTGAAAACTAAAGGATAGGGTTAGGGATGCAGCTCTAGGAGTAGAGCAGATGCCTAGGAAGTAGGTCCCAGGCTTTAGATGATCCCTTGAACATCCCTGGATTTGGCCCTCGTGGGTCCTAAGCACTAATGGGTGTGGCCCTTATGGAAAATAAAGGATAAAGAAAGAAAAAAATCATTAAGGGAAGCATTCTTTGTTTTTTTCCCCTCTAACTGGTGAGTGAACAATTTTTTTCTTTTAATTTGATTCTCTAGCAGACTGTTCTTTCTATTTCTACCACTTCCTTTTAGACCATTGGGCATATTTTTAGTTTGGATAAAAACCATGTCTTGTTTTCATTTTGTGCCTAGATCCTTCCTATAGCTATCATGCCACCTAAATTTCCATTACATACTAAAGCCTAAATTTCCATTACATACCATTATTCTTTTGCCCTACCACTATTCTTCCAGGATTCCTTATTTTTGGCTTTGTCATATGAAATTTAACCTTTTCCACTTGTCTCTCAGAACCCTTTTCATATGACCTCACTCTACATAAACTTACTCAGATTGTCTCACCAATATTCCCTCTTCACTCTGTTTTCTGTTTTCCTCCCATGGAGAAACCCTTCCAGCTTTGCCTTTTACTCTCTGATTTCTACCTATTGAAAGTTCAGTTAAGGTTCCCTTCTCTGTGAACTTTTCTCTGTCTATTCCTTCTGGCACCACAAGGTCCACCCAATACAGGGCTGGGACCAGCTCCAGAACACTACTGGGTATGGTCCCTAAACAAACAAACAAACAAACAAACAAACAAAAATCAACTGTGTATTTATTTCCCATAGTACTTAAACTAGTGTTATCCACAAAATATGACAATCCTTAATACTTGCTAAATATTTGCTAAATATTGGTTTGGCTGTTAAATAATTTTTTTAAATTTTATTGAACCACCATGAGATAGTTACAAGCTTTCATGTTTGGGTTACAATCTCACAATGATCAAACACCCATCCCTCCACCAGTGCACATTCCCCACCACCAATATCCTGGGTATTACCTCCCCTTTCCCACCCTCCTCCTACCTCTATGGAAGACAATATTCCCCATACTCTCTCTCTACTTTTGGGCATTATGGCTTGCAACACAGACACTGAGAGACCATCATGTTTGGTCCATTATCTACTTTCAGCACACATCTCCCATCCCAACTGATTCCTCCAGCCATCATTTTCTTAGTGATCCCTTGTCTATTCCATCTGCCTTCTCCCCTCCACTTATGAAGCAGTCTTCCAGCTATGGGGCAATCCCCCTGGCCCTTGTATCTACTGTCCTTGGGTGTCAGCTGTTAATTTCTTAGTGGGGATGAAGGCAGCCTTGCAGTGTTAGGGGTCAAACTTGAGACTTCTGAATACTAGGTTTGTGCTTTACACCTTTAAGCTATTCCCCTAGACCCTTAAATTAATATTTTAATGGTTCCAGGAGCAAATTAGAAATAAATATGACTATATATTATCCATAAAGTTAGTAAAACACAATTCCAGAGTGATGACATGATATATTTATTCATTTTATTTTATTTATTTTTTTTTTGTGGAGGGGGCGCATACCACACACCAGACTGGATCAGGGCTTACTTAGGATTCCACTTTGGCCAGGCTCAGGAGGTCATGAGGTGCTGCAGATATAGCCCAGATCCACTGTGTGCAAGGCAAGTTGCTTGCTGTAACTTTTGAATTATAGCAAATTTTATAGGATATGTACTCCAACATAGAAGTATAGCTGTGTTCTTAAGAGATAGGACCCTGTGTCCTATTTATGAGTCAGTCTTAATCATAATAACCTAGATTTTTTTAGTTCTTAACAAGAGGTAAATTACTTTCAGAATCAGGAAAATAAATAAATTTACAGTCTTAAAAGAGGCAATAGGAAAAGATGTATTTGACCTGAGTACTTGTTTCTTAATTTCTTTTTTGGTATAAAGGTATGCTATAAATAAACTTCCACATTAAAGACAAACTGTGGCCTTAATTGAATAGTATAAATTTGGAGTTTTATTTCCTCTTAAGTTAGAATAATACTAATATCATGGAAAATTAACAGTTTTATTCATAACTGATTCTTAATTGTAAATTTTTCCTAAAGAACTATGGGGTTGGAGTGATAGCACAGCGGGTGGGATGTTTGCCTTGCTCGCAGCCAACCCGGGTTTGATTTCCAGCATCCTATATGATCCCCTGAGCACTGCCAGGAGTGATTCCTGAGTTCAAAACCAGGAATAATTCCTGAGCATCGCCGGGTGTGACCCAAAAAGCAAAAAAAAACCCACAAAAACAAAACCTAAAAATATTCCAGTTTACTTTAAAACATTATTTAAAAATAAAACAAAAGATTAGTCAGCTATCTTTTTTTCTTTTTTTAATCTTTAATCTATTTTATTTATTTATTTTTTATTGGATCACTGTGAGATACAGTTACAAACTTTCATGATTACGTTTCGGTCATACAATGCTTGACCACCCATCCCTCCACCAGTGCGCATTTTCCACCACTATTTTTCCCAGTGTCCCTCCCACCATCCCCTGCTTCTATGGCAGCTACTTTCCTTCTCTCTCTCTCTCTCTCTCTCTCTCTCTCTCTCATTTTGGTCGTTATGATTATGTTTGGTCCTTAGTCTACTTTCAAGACCAGCTATGTTTTAAGTCTAAAATTATCTGAGTTTGGGGGACTGAAGAGATAGTACAGTGTGTAGGACTTCTTGTCTTGTACACGACCAAGCTGAGTTCAATCCCCCGCATCCCATATGACTGGAACAACACCACAGAGTAATTTTCGAGTACAGAGTCAAGAGTAACCCCTGAGCATTGATGGATATGATCCAGAAACAAACAAATAAAACAGAACAAAGAATCATATGAGTTTTCTTGACACCTCTGCTCATTGATTAAAAGGAATATTTCTTTGTTAACAGATAACTCAAATATTTAATGGGTGTTTGTACAGTCTGACAAATAAAATTTCCTTAAAACCTAGTATCACAAAAGATTTTGTTTAGATTTTTACAAATCTGTTTTTTTCTAATACTTTGTACATTTTGTATCAAACAGTTCCAGTTTAAGTAAGTATACTTCCCTTTAAAATAAAATTAATATTAGAATTCTTTTTGTTTATAAAAAGAGCTAGATTCAACAAGCTCCAGATGTTGCAACTGGACCACAGATGTATCCAAAGTAACAATAAAAGGATACTTCTAAAAATTTTTACTCTAAGCACAATTGCGACTTGTGAATTCAAATGGTTATTTGACCATAAAAAAAAACACGACTTTTGTACTAAAGTATACCATTGTTTTAGCAAAGTATTATAAGACATGATGTTACATAATCCCATAAATTTGTAGCACACATATTTGTCATCTGTAGGAACCCACTGCTATTAATATTTTAGTGTTACTAAGACCCAGCATTTGCCTGTGCTATTTTGAGAGGCACAGAGAAAGATAGTCTCCTTAAATTGAACTTTTAAAATAATTTTTTAATTAACTCATGGGGATATACACAATCTCTTATTTATTTATTTATTTACTTACTTATTTACTTTTGCTTTTTGGGTCACACCCAGCATAACACAGGGGTTATTCCTGGCTCATGTACTCAGCAATTACTCCTGGCAGTGCTCTGGGGACCATAGGGGATGCTGGGAATTGAACCCAAGTCAGCTGCGTGAAAGGCAAATGCCCTACCCACTGAGCTATCGCTCCAGCCCCTAAATTGAACTTTTTCAATAAGCCCCCTGGGGTCAGAGGCTGTAGGAGGTAGCTGGGGTTACAGATGAGGAAAAGGCAAACTCTTTTTTTTTTTTTTTTGCTTTTTGGGTCACATCTGGGGATGCACAGAGGTTATTCCTGGTGCTCAGGGGACCATATGGGATGCTGGGAATCAAACCTGGGTCGGCCACATGCAAGGCAAACACCCTACCCGCTGTGCTATCGCACTAGCCCCGAAAAGGCAAACTCTTATCTAACCTGCTGATACAATTTCTGTTTCTTCTGGTCTCTTGGGTTTATATGTCCAGTGGATTCATATGTAAGGAATGGATTCAAGCTTTTCTCCCAAAACTGGCCTCTGGAGACCAGAGAGAGCATTCGACTAACCCAGTTTCATTGCCAATACCACAGTCTTCTAAGCATTACCGTATGCAGCTGTTGAGGTCCCTGGACATACCAGGTACAGCTATGAAGGCTTCTGAGCATCTCTGGGATGACCCAGATTAGCCCTAGACCCACAGGGCCTGGACTACACCACATCCTTGCTTGGGCCGTTGCACTGAACCCCTGGCCCAGTTGGTTGAGAATCACTGGGAAGGGTTCCTGGGCCTACTGGGCACGGCTTGAAAGATGCCCCCCACCCCCCACTCCAGAAAATGACCACCGGAAGATATTTTATAAGGCCTCATGTTGGTGGAGGAAGAAGAGCCTCAGATTCACAATAGGTCCTCAGCTGCTAGTATGGCTGTGGAGTGGTTGGCCAATCCACTCTCTGCTCTGGTATCCACTAACAGGCTGGCCCTGGGACCTTACCTGTGAGAAACTCCTAAGCTTCCTTCCCCACGTTGTAATTTGCTAGGTAGTGGGTGCCAAGCCCCACTGTGGCTGGTACCACAAAGTCCAAGCCGGGGAGAAGAACTGCCTGGCTCAGATATTGCCCAGCCTTCCCCTTGCTCCTGGCAGCCCGGCTCACAGCCACTATTACGCCACACACTTAACCTGCCACCCTGAGAGAGGCTTGCCCTTTCAGAACTTGCCATCTTTCGACTTTTCTTCCCTCCACCTAACGCATCCTGGCCCTCACACCTTCTTTCCAAGTTTCTCCTCCTTTCAGAGGCTGTGCCCTCTTCCCCTGAGGCCTTAACACAAGATGAGATCGGCAGAATCCCCCGCGAAGGAAACTACCATGCAGGAATTGTTTAAAGTATGTGCTCATTTTCAGGTAGGTTTGTCTGGAATACAGTCTCAAAATAACAGCATTAAAGAAAATTAAGGACTTTTCCCCTTTATTTAAAAGGCTACAGATAAGCAGTCAAGGTAGGTCTGAGTGCCACGAGGTCTTGCATGGCTTAGGACTTAGGTGCGGGACATCTAGGCACTCCAGACATTAGGTACGAGAGGCAGAGTCAAGTTCCACGCATTGTGTCTGCATTTAGGTTAGGAAAAAAAAGGAGAAAAGAAGAGACAGATTAATGCCAGATGCCTTCCAACAAAGCTTCTAGAGGCTATCACAGGACACTTTTTAATTTTGTCTCCCATATTTCCCTGACCAGACCTTGGTCATATGACAATACTTGTAGCTGCCAGGAATACTGTGAAATTAGATTGCTGGTGAGCAAGCATGTGTTTATCCATTAAGAGAGTTTGCTCAATATGAGAGTGGGGATTGGTAGGCAGCCATAGACTCTAGCTTGCTTGGATTTCCTTATTCCATCCTTAACACATTAATGCCCATGCTGAAATTTATGCTAATTAAATCACATTGAAGTGTGAGCCACTGGTAGTGTGTGCCAGTGTCAATGTGTTTAAACAAGTTGCAGGATATATATATATATATATACACAAACATATATATATATGTGTGTGTAATTTGGCCATACACACACACACACACACACATACACACACACATATATACGGCCAAGATCCAGAGACTATAAAACAAAGCTCTTGGAAGAGAATGATGCAGAATCTCGCATGGCAGTCTGGCAAGTTACCCGTGTCATATTCGATATCCCCAAAACAGTAACAATAATGGGCCTCATTCCCCCAACCCTGAACACGACAGGGATGAATGGAGACGTTACTGGCACCCACTTGAGCAAATTGATGAGCAACAGGACGACAGTGATACAGTGATATATATATTTAAATATATGTTATATATTAATAAAGGGTAAATATATATTTTTGAGTTTATAAATTAGTAGAAAATATAGGCCTGGATAAATATTTAATTAAGAAACAAATAAAAACTTATACTCTGGTGGTAGCACTTCTACCTTAGTATTTAGTTTTGAGGAGGTCATTACTTCTGATTGAAGTTGCTTTTCTATAGAATAAGGTGATATATTGGAAGCTTCAGAAGATTTCTTGAGAGTATCACGTTAAGTGAAATGATTAAGAAAGAGAGGGACAGATGTAGAATGACTGCACTAATTTGTGGAATATAAATAACATAGTATGATACTAACACCCAAAGACAGTAAAGACAAGAGCAGGTAGGATTGGTCCATGGTTGGCTGCCTCATGAGCTGGGGGAAAAGGCAGCTGGGATAGAGAGGGGATCACTAAGTCAATGATGGTTGGAGGGATAGTTCGAGTGGGAGATATGTGCTGAAAGTAGATAAAGGACCAAACATGATAGCCTCTCAGAATCTGTGTTGCAAACCATGATGCTCCAAAGCAGAGAAAGCGTATGGGGGAAATTGTCTGCCATAGAGGCAGGGAGAAGGATGGGATTGGGGGGCCGGATACTGGGGACATTGATGGTAGAAAATGTGCACTGGTGGAGTGATGAGTGTTCAATCATTTTATGACTGAAACTCAAACATGAAAGCTCTGTAACTGTATCTCAATAAAAAAGAAGGTTCCTTGAGGCCATGGTTATATGTCATTTAAAATCAAAACATAATTTTAATATCTATGTTTTATTATTCTTACCTTTAACTTATATAAATATCAGGAATTTTTATGACTGATGCACATGGGAACACAGATTCTTTAATGCAGTACTATACACTTTAGGAAACTGAATATAATGAAGTCCCCCATTGTTGTTCACATTTTTAATCTTAAGCCCTTCATTATAATTGTCATTGATCTGACTTTCAAATATTACTTAGCTGAATTAAACCTACAAACAAAATTAAGTATTGATGAAAAACCCACAAGGCTGAATGTCACTGGACCTGGGTTACCTTCATGCTTGAATGCCTCCCTTGTCCTCTATATGTATGAGATTCCTATGGATTGTATATATGCAGATGGATAGATTGAATTGATTTATTTTCAAGGTCTCTCTATAGCATGTCTCGCTACTTTAGACTTTTTTTCCGGAGTATACAAATTCAAAAGTTGATTTTTCTTCTTTGTACTGTCTATTTTCAGTCAAGTGGCAGAATGTAAAAGATGACAGGAATTCAATGTACGTTTGAGCCTATGTTTGTAACTGCTTTAGAAATCATGGTTAGCTCCCCATGTTAAATTTTCTGGAATGTCTTAACTCCAGGAATCTGGATACTTTAGTCTCCTCCTCTTTATTTCTGAGATAGCTTTTCTCCCCCAGCACAAGAAAGGATTCAAAAACAGAAACTGTGATGCCATACCGTTCTGAAGAGCAGAAGTTGAAGCACTCTTTCAGCTGTCCTCCACACGACCATCATCTGTCAACAGTTAGAAGTGGGTTGATAGTGCCATAAGAATCAGATGAGGACAAACATATTGTAGAGTTGCGGATTCATATCAAACACATGGAATATGTATGTTTAAAATACATAGGTAAAGTTTTCATTGAGAGCAAGATTCATCTCCATTGTTTCAGGGAGCTCCTTATATTCAAAGAATATCAACATTGGTTATAGGTATCTTAACAGTAATTACAGGTACCTTTTTTTTAACCTCATAACCTTAATTTAATATTAGCTCTATCATACAAAACCAATTTACAGGGTTTTTGTCCACTCCCTCTTTAAAAGTATGCTTATAACTAAAATATTCTATAAAGCAAAACAAAGCAAATTATTTGGAAACATTTTTTAAACTTAGAGTTAAATAACTGAAAGTGTTTTTCCTTGCTTACCGTAGAGATACACCCATTTCTCCGGACAAAGGATGCAGTGAAAAATATGTTTCCTATTAAAATCATGCTTTTCACATGGACTATATTGATACATAGCACTGTTGTCCCGTTGTTCATCGATTTGCTCGAGCGGGCACCAGTAACGTCTCCATTGTGAGACTTGTTATTGCTTTTGGCATATCAAATACACCATGGGTAACTTGCCAGGCTCTGCCGTGCGGGCGGGATACTCTGGATAGCTTGCCTGGCTCTCCAAGAGGGACTGAAGAACCAAACCTGAGTCAGCTGCGTGCAAAGCAAATGCCCTACCCGCTGTGCTATAGCTCCAGTCCATATTAATACATAGTAGGAAATAAATGGGTATAACTAAAAATGCAAGGGTGATGAAAACTCAGGTCAGATTAATATCACTGGTGTCTCTAAAACATAACAAAAAGCAAAAATTTAATTCTTTGTATAACTGAGTCTTCCAGCAGTCATAAGGCTTACATATGCTTGGATCAAAACCAACTATATTTAGGTTTTTCCCAAGGCAGGTCTTTGTGTGTGTGTGTGTGTGTGTGTGTGTGTGTGTGTGTGTGTGTGTGTGTGTATGCATAGGGGATAGGGGTTACTCCTAGCTCTGCACTCAGGAATTACTCCTGGTGGTGCTCAGGGGTCAAACGGGATGCTGGGAATGGAACTTGGGTAGGCCGAGTGCAAAGCAAATGTCCTACCTGCTGTGCTCCAGCCCCCAAGGAAGGTCTTTCTTTTTTTTTTTAGAGACATTGAACTTTAATGTACAGATATTCAAAATTACTCATAATAGTCTTCTGTATCTGAAAGAAAATACACACTTCCACAATCTTATCTCATTATCATCATCATCATCATCCCGTTGATTGTCGAATTTCTTGAGCAGTCTCAGTAATGCCTTCATTCATTCTAGCCCTGAGATTTTAGAAGCATCTCTCTACTCGTCCTTCCCAATGATGCCACATTGGAGGCACTTTCAGGGTCAGGGGAATAAGAGCCAGCTTGTTACTCGTTTTGGCATATGAATACACCATGGGGACTTTGTGATGCTCTCCCATGTGGGCAGGAAACTCTCGGTAGTTTGCCAGGATCTCCCAGAGGGAGAAGTAAGATATCACGCGGCTGCAAATCGGCCTCAAGCTTCCAGGAGCCTGTTTTTGAGTCTCTGGATGCTGGCCATTGATGGGATTACATGGCTGGGGAGTGGGGCGGCAGTCCCTGAGTGTGATCACCTAGCTACTGGGAAATGGGAAATCTGGGTGGAGGAGGCCCAATCCCGATCCGAGCAGGCTTGGAGGTCTCAGCCCCGGGTCCCACACACCTGGGTTCCACTGCCGGTACCTTCATGCATGAGGTTTGTTTGAACGTGTGGAGAGGGGATTTGAGCATGGCTGTGGCTAGGCTCCGGAGGTCTTTGGCTGAGGGAGCTCTGCTCGGGGCTGGGAGGTAAGCTGGAACCCAGCCCCTCGGGCTCTGGGGAAGACAGCCTGGTGCTTGGGCAAAAGACTCTGCTTTATCTATCACTAAGATTTGTTTTCTTTTTCATGATTCTCTCCTCCACCAAGATTGCTCTTGCTGTTTATTTAAACAAAATTTCATTATTATAAAAACTTTTAGTCGTTGGGCAAGGGAAATATGGATTAAAGGAGAGTAGTTTTGCTTCATGAGATACTATCACTGAGAAGGTTATGCTCTACCGGAAAGAGGTCCTTCATCTTGTCTAAGTCAGTAAAAAAGAAACCATATGCTAAAGTAACATTAAATCTTAGAAGCCATATTGAAATAGAACAATGGTCATGAAGACATTTTGATTACAGTTTGTCCTTTTACAACATCAACTCTTAATGTCTCCTGAAAATTTCTTTTCCTGAGTTATTCCCACATCACCCAGTCTGCTCTTTGGATTCCTCTACTTTTGCTTAACTGTGAATTACTAATTTTCACTGAAAGCATATGTCCCCTCACCTCTTTATTATTGAGTTTCTCTCTGGTAACTTTTCCATCCTCAAAACAGTGAACTATATATTCAGCCCCCAAATCCTGGTTAAGATCTATTTATCAATCTATCCCCTTAATATTCAAACTTAAAATTCATTATTTTTAACCTAAGGAAGGTTTTTCTTAAGGAAGGAATTTCCCAAGTTAGGAACCTCCCCATTTGCTATTTTTTAACATAATGAATAAATTATTTGTAAATATTACATACTAAAATACCTATTTTCAATGTTGCCTGCCTATGGTATTACTCTGATACCATTTCCAGCATTTCCAGTGTGTTGACTTTCATGCCTTCAGATGCTGTATAAATGGAAAGTCTGCCCCGTGCCGATTTCTATTTTTCTGTCTTGGCATCCAGTTCAGAGCTCTATGTACTCCAGTGACTTCATATAATTGGAGAGTTGTTGTTTATGTTTATACTGGTCATAGTGTTCTGCAAGACTACTAATATACTATGAACTTATTCGCCCTCGTCATGGTACTCTTGATGAAAATTCAAATCTGACTCTTGTCTCTCTCCTGTAGTGGGTCACATCTTGCTCTGTTCTTCATTTGCTTATAAGTTTTCAGCCACACTGGACTTCCTTAAACATTCCACATAGTTGTTCTCCTTTAGGTCTTTTGTCTTGCTTTTATTTCTACCTAATTCTTCTGGTGGAAATTCTTCAGCTACATGGTTATTCACTTTCATGAAGTTATTTTATGTATCAAAAATAAAATAAAAAATGTTTCTTAAAACAACTGGTAAAATTAATTGTAAAATAAATAAAAAGGAATGTCTAGAAAAGGCAAACCTAGTGTGACAGAAAGTAGGTTTGTGGATGCTCAGAGTTGGTGTGAAAGGATGTAGAAAGGGACTGAAAATGGGAATTCTTCTGGAGGTGATAAAAATTCTGAAATTAGTGGTAATGGTTAAGTGAGTTGTGAAAATACTGAAAACTGCTTTTAGAGTTGTTATGTATTTCCATAAAAACAATTTGTAATAATGTTTATTTTGAATGATATGCATAAATATTTGATATGTATGTAAAATCTTATTTTCTGTGGATTTGATATAACAAGAAAAAATTCAAAGAAAAAAAAAGAAGCCTTGAAAGCTCAAAAACGGTTCATCTAAACAAGTAAAAGGCGAATGCTTCAAAGTGAAAACAAAGAATAACACTTGGTTTTCTAAAAACTGGAACTGACATATTGAATAGGAAGCAATAAATTCTTCATAGACTCCACAGAAAACAAAACACACTTATATTGTTTTTCATTTTTCGGAAAATGTAGTGTTTTCTCAATAAAATGAGGGAAAGGCAAATTTTTGGAATAGATTCCTGTTATTAAACAGGATTATTACATTGTTTTTTTTTTTTGCTTTTTGGGTCACACCCAGCGAGGCACAGGGGTCATTCCTGGCTCATGCACTCAGGAATTACCCCTGGCGGTGCTCAGGGGACCATATGGGATGCTGGGATTCGAACCCGGGTCAGCCGCATGCAAGGCAAACACCCTACCTGCTGTGCTATCGCTCCAGCCCCAGGATTATTACATTTAAAAGTTAAAAAATTACTCTCACTAAAGTTTCTTAGCATATTTTATCTAAAAGGTGAAATATATTATTAAACTTAAATGATAAATTAAACGTAACGGTTTATATTTAATGTTTAATGTTGAATAAGTATGAAATTAAATTACCTTCAAAGGGTAAAACATATCTTTATTCATTCTAAATTCAATGATTTGTTTTTAATTTACTTTTAATAGGGCCATCAATGCCCCCAGTAATGCTGGGAGACCCCTGACCACTCCCTGACATGCTTGAGGGCTCCTAGGGCTATATCTCTTGATATTCAGGGATCATGTGGATCAAACTTAGGGCCTTGCACATTCTTTTTTTTTTTTTTTTTTTTGCTTTTTGGGTCACACCCGGCGATGCACAGGGGTTACTCCTGGCTCTGCACTCAGGAATTACTCCTGGCAGTGCTCAGGGGACCATATGGGATGCTGGGATTTGAACCCGGGTTGCCCGCGTGCAAGGCGAACGACACATTCTTGAAATATACTCCACCACTTCAAGTATCCCCCAGCCACTGTTTCATTAGTTTAAAGGTGGGAGTTGAAGTCACAGCTGGAAGTGCTCAGAGGCTATTTTCAAAATATGGTGAACTAGTTGGTATGAGAACAAAAATTCTCTGTGACTTACCCAGACCTTCTACATGCAAAGTCTGAGCTCCAGCATTTTTAGGTGTCTCTAGCTCCAGCACTGTTTTAGTTTAAAGAAGCATCATAGCAATCAAATTTTGATCATGGCCTTAATTTAGTTGTGTAACCTCTTTCTGTTGTGCTCTCGAATATAAGTTACACATGCATTATTTTTCATGCGCTCTAATTAATATCCCAATTAGACTTCCAGTGTTCTTCAGTCAACTAAGTTTAGGGAGTGCTGCTGTGGCATAGTTCCGGACACACCTATATACCCCAAAGCTTTATTTAGCAAAATGTAGGTTGTGCCTGAAAAATGAGCAATCCAAAAAATCTCAGTTGTTTATTAAGAACAGTTTATTTTGCATGGTGCAATAACATTACATGCCTAAAGCACAAACATTAACTTTTAATTATGTTTCAAACTTAATGCTATCAAACATTGATGTAGGCATTAATAATAATAACTGTATAACATTAATGATAATAATAGTTTATTTCAAACACATATTTCATATTTAAGGTGAGTCACTTGGAGCTTATGTTTACAGTGAACATGACATGGTTAATTTTTACATTTACTTCTACAACTTTCTTGTAGGACATTGTGTGCCTGATATGAACAAATAAATGCACTGCCCAGAAGCCCCACATGCACATGTCACTAATAGTTCATTGGCCAAAATAAACTGCCTGACCATACCTGACTTCGAAGAAGGCAGATGCCTGCATGCCTGTGTGTCTGGAAGGAAAAGAATATAACTCTTTAGCAGCCCTAACAGTCCAGCCATTGTCTACAGAAATACAATGTAAGCCCCAAATGTAATTTTTAAATTTTACTAGTAGCAACATTTAAGCCAGTGAAAAACAGGCTAAATTAATTTTTAAAATGCATTTTAAGTCAATTTATCTAATGCTGTCATTTCTACATGACCAGCAATAAAAAGTCAGAGAAATTTTTATTCTGTTATTAACTAGTATAAATATAATGAATTGTTCTTATGAAAATTACTCCAGGAAAATGAGCTGTTATTAACCCAATAACCTATGAAAAAAGCCATCCACTCATCTACTAATCTACTTCTCACCAGCATATTATCTTTACTCCTAGAAGCATGAACTAGGACCTGCATGTTTCCATACTGGTCCCTGTGTATAGTTATTGGAGGATATTGATGAGTCATGTGTCTTTGCTGAGTATCAGTGTTCTCACCTAGGAGAGAGTATGTTTAGGTTAGATACTCTTGAAAGTCCTTGTTAAAACATCAATTTCTGGTGCTGGAAGATCGTACAGTGGTTGGAGTGCCTGCCTAAGCATCGCTAATACAGCAACGCAGGTACTTGTGTCCAGGACCGCAGTATCATATTCTCAGGCCCTTGCATTGAACCACTGGCCCAATAGGCTTCGAATCATCAGTGGGGTCCTCAGGCCTCCTGAGCACTGCTTGGGAACCCCCACTCCCCCAAATTTTCTTTTTTCAAAAAAATTCTAAGATTCATGTTACGGTTTCATGGGCTTTCAGTAAAAAGGGCTGGGTTTTCTTGTTATATGTGACTTTTGTAATAACCAATTTGAGGGCTACTTTTACCAGGGAGAAGAGAGGAGGAATGCTATATCCTGCTGCCAATGACAAGTGATGTGAATTCCTTCATTACTGAGCAGCGGTTGGCTAAAGGACAGATGAGCCCCGAGTTGAGTAATAGAAGCAGCTTTTGAGAAGTTTGAAAGACTTGCCTTAGGACTTAAAAAAAATCAAACCTGTGTTAGCAACTGGGAGACTATCAAGGGGAATACGAGGAAATCCCTCTTTGGTTTTGTCTTGGGAAACCTATTGGACATTTCCCCTTAAGGAAGGGAGGATATCCATTGTGGATGAAATATCCACAGTCTGCTTTGGAGGCCAGAATAATTATTTGAACAGGAAAAGGGGGAGAAGAGTGGAAATGTTCTACTTTTCTTCAATGAGCAGTGAACTAGTCTGGTTGAGAGAGAATGCTAACCAGGATGGGGTTGTACACACCCCTCTGAAGGATATGACTGCTGACCTTGCTTGCTTTGTGGGTGGATTTCAGCACAAAGGAGATGAGTCTTGTAAGGGCCTGGACTACAGAGCTTATTCTTACAGAGACCAGGACTTCAACCACTAGACTTTACCCCTACAGATTTCTGAGCAGTAGCAGGGAAATGGAAATATCTTCCTGACATCCTGTGTTCTGCTCTCAATATGCTCACCAGGCATATTTCCTCTGATTCTTCTAAATCACTTCTCAGACAAGGCACTAGAACTAATTGTCAGGGTTTATGTGTGGTTGCATATGTGTTTGAGAATAAAGAATTTAGAGGCAGGTCATCAGGTGAGTCTAATTTATTATGAATATGTGAATCATGGTTATTTATAAATATTAATAATGATTCATTATATTTAAGTTGAATAGTATAGTATTTTCCAGTGTATTCAAAGACTGGATGTGTGTGTCTTTGAACAGAATTCATGGCTACTTCTCCCTAAAGGGAGAATAAAATGAGGCCCCCATAACCATGCCACTGGACTCTGCGCCAGGCTGTTTTCACATGGGGTGATCCATAGGGGTGTGGTGTAAGAGCCCTCCCTGCCCCAAAGGACCCAGACCTGGCAGCCAACCTCCACAACCCAGCCACTGCCACACTCCAGGCTGCTTTCCACACCCTCGGGCTGAGCCTCACGCATTAGTGAACATATTCCTAAACCATGTGGCCACTTTTGCGGCTGCATGACACATCATAAGACTCTCCCTACTCATTTTCCATAATTACCACTCCATATTTGATTGGAGGCAAGATGGCGCCGATGCCACCGAACCCCTGGTGCTTTTCTGAACCCTGTTCACCATCTCGCCTTAGACAACACGCAGCTCAGTACACCAGGCATGGAACTCTACATATGATCCCTGCTGGAACTCTATGAATGATTCCTGATGGACATCACCAGCTGTTTTGCAAGATTCAGACAGAATGGCCTTGATGGGGCATGGAGAAACCACTGCGGTGGCTGCAGTGTCACTGCCTTCCCTGGCCGGGCCAAGTTGCAGCACCGTCGGACATAGAGCTGTGGTAGCAGTACGCACAGTAGCTCATCCACTATGGGGTGCTCTCAGCCAACCACCAGGTGACATGGGACTTGGCACAGGTGTTTGACCTGGCACAGACCCTCTGCGATAGGGTCCTGCTCTGCCAGCTGCTCAACAACCTCTGGATGTACTTTTCCATCAACCTCAAAGAGATCAACCTGAGGCCACAGATGTCCCAGGTGATGCCCAGGGACACAGGCAGGTGTGTGTTTATCAGTGTGCAGATCGTTACAACATACCAGTCGACCGAAATCTTACATTTGGTAGACTGGGAACACCAATAGAGACTGCCCCCAAAGCCTTCATTCCTTCCAGAGAGTCGGCAAGCTACCGAGAGTATCCCACCCGCACTGCAGAGCCTGGCAAGCTACCCATGACATACTCTATGTACCAAAAACAGTAACAATGACAGTTCTCATTCCCCTGATCCTGAAAGAGCTCCCAATATGCCATTGGGCTACACTAGCATGTGACAGGGACAAATGGAGACATTACTGGCTCAAGCAAATCGATGAACAATGGGATGACAGTGATACAGTGATTCAAAGACACATTTTTTTTAAATTTTAAAATTTTTTATTAGTGAATCACCATGAGGTACAGTTACAGATTTACAAACTTCTGTGCTTGCATTTCAGTCATACAGTGGTTGAGTGCCCATCCCTCCATCAGTGCCCATTTTCCACCACCAATGGTCCCAGCATCCCTCCCACCACTCTATCCCCTCCTCCCCTCATCTCTGTGGCAGGGCATTCCCTTTTTCTCTCTCCCTCCTTTTGTGTATCACCATCATTTTTTTATTAGTTTATTTTTAATTAGAGAGTCATCGTGAGGGTACAGTTACAGATCCATACATCTTTGTGCTCATGTTTCCCCATACAAAGTTCGATAACCCATCCCCTCACCAGTGCCCATTCTCCACCACCAGTAAACCCAACATCCCTCCCCCCCCTCCCCAGTCCCGTCTCCCCCCACCCCACCCTGCCACTATGGCAGGGAATTCCCTTTTGTTCTCTCTCTCTGATTAGGTGTTGTCAAAGACACAATTTTTTAATGGGCTATTTACATTAGAATCTCTTATTTAAACTACTAGGCTTCTAGTCATACAAAGATATGAGGAATTAAGAACTGAAGATTTCCTGCTTAATAAAAAGTATTTAACCCCCAGAATCTGGACTAAGAGAACTGGCTTTTGTAACTTTATGCAAGAAATTCTGAACTTCAGCAGTAATTTTTTTTAATCTCTTTGGGCATGAACACATAACTAAATTTAGTTTCCACTAAGAAATAACACTCATGCTTTTATATATATAATGCTTTTTTATACATACATGTGTGTTTGTGATAAAGGAGAACAAAGAGTGTGTAGTTTAGTTTTCCTTCCAACTGAGATATTATATCTTTAAATTCCTGCATTTTAAAACAGTTTCTGGTGAATATGATGAAATATGTAATATAAATCAAATGAGGTGAAGTGAGGCTATTTACTTGAAAAAGAAAAAGACCTGTATTTGTTCTGTTATAGCTGGGTATTTATGTCTGGCCTTAAATGACAAAACAATATTATTGACTGGACAGGTGCTAACTGAGCACATTGACTAATTTTCATTCCTACTCAGTTCTCATTCCTGCTCCAACATTCTTAAACAAGTTATATGAGGTGGGGTGGGGACTTCAGAACCTCCTTCACAAAACATGGTCTTAAATGATCAAAGGTTATTTCAAGTCTTCCTCAGGCATCTGACCTGGGCCCACTGCCTGCCCTCTGGGGTTAGGGGTCATCCTGGGCTCCTGACTCCCACTTGGCTTTCCTGTCTGTTTTCGCCCCACTTATACTGCTCCCTCCCCACATTTCCATCTTCAGTTCTCCTCCAGTGTCCCCACAAATGAACACACTGTACTTCTTATTCTCTCTGGTTGAAGCATTCCCTCCCTCTTTATTGGCTTCTTACATGAACCTTCATTCATTCCTTAAGACTTGACCTGAATTTTTCTCCCTTTATGAAGTTCTTCTAAAATTTCCTGCTTCCTCTGCACCTTCCTGGTCAGAGGTCATTACCATCTCTCCTGTGTTTCCTGTTTCCTCTACACCTTCCTGGTCAGAGGTCATTACCATCTCTCCTGTGCTTTCAAAGCACAAGGATTCATTGGACATGTGCTGAACCGAGCACATTGACCAATTTTCATTCCTGCTTCCTGCTCCATTATTCTTGAATCTCCTTCAAAACAGATGGGCTTAAATGATCAAAGGTTATCTCTCTCCCTCCTTCCCTCTCTCTCTCTCTCTAGTATAGATCTTAACACATAATTTTGGTGGAATTTATGACATGCTACCTCCAAAGATGGTACATTGGTATTGAAAATTTTAAGTCAAAAAGAATTTCAAGCAGTAAGACCCTCTTGTGAGTGGCATGTCTTTGAGGGGGAAGTAGAACAAGGACAAATGAATTTGAACTGGTGAACCTCATTTTTTAGAAAGCACTTATATCATATAAAAATTACTATCACTATCACTATCATCCCGTTGCTCATCGATTTGCTTGAGCGGGCACCAGTAACATCTCCATTGTGAGACTTGTTACTGTTTTTGGCATATCAGATACACCACAGGTAGTTTTCCAGGCTCTGTCATGTGGGCAAGATACTCTTGGTAGTTTGCCTGGCTCTCCAAGAGGGACAGAGGAATCGAACCCGGGTCAGCTGTGTGCAAGGCAAATGCCCTACATTAAATAAATATTATTTTCCCTATTAACTTTTTCTTTGTTACAGAGATTCAGACAAGAGCCTGAAGAATGAGAAGAAATACCTTTTTTTCCCCATGGCTTCACAATGTCATATGCTCTTATACATCCTGATTCTTGTTCCATCATCTGTTAAAAAGAATAAAACTAGTATCTACTTCTTGGGGCTCAAATAAAAGGATTTGAAATTTGAAAAGTCCTCAATACTTTTGCATTATACACAATAAGGATGAGCAGCTACTACCATCATAGAAATTATCAACATAATTATTTGCCACATGGATAAATGTGGAATAATGGTAAAATTGGTTTAAAACATAGCACAGGATTGGGAAAGATTAATGCAAAGACCAAAACTATAGTTGCTCTACTCCTTTGCCTTTTCTTTTTTCTTTTTTTTTTCTTCTTGGGTCACACCTGGTGATACTCAGGGGCTACTCCTGGCCCCCATCACTGAATACTCAACATGCAGCTGTATATTGCTGAAAGTAACTGGAATTCTCTGTAATTATTAGATCTTGATCTATTTTAATAAGGGTTATAATGAAAAAGACAATCCTGATAGGAGGAGTGACATGTATGGTACTTTGGTATTTTCTATGCCTCTGATGAAAGTTGTTTCTTCCACGTTGCCATGTCTGTTTCAGGAAGAGAAGGGTCTTTGGACTTTTATTTACTTCTTTATATCATTCCCCACATGTAATATAAACCATCGAGCATCTTGAGAGAAGATAAAGAAATCAACATGTTATGAATTGTTGCTAGAGACTGAAGGTACTTGTTTAATAACTCTACAGGAACAATGGATGGGTCACTTACCATAGGATCTTAACTGAGTCTGGTAAAATTTAATTCTTTTCTGTCTCCAATTCATCATGCTGCCTTGGTCAGTTTAATGCATTGTATTTGCCATGGAGACTGTAATCATTTACTGGAACCATAATACTGACTCTTATTTCATTTTTTAAAGTTGTACAAACAACAGCCAGAGCCTAACTAAATAGATAGGGCTGAGAAAGCATAACTTGACTCAACAAACATGTTTTCCCTCCCTTTGCAGTTGAGGTTATCGTAGCTAGGCACTGTGGTGGTAAAAAGAATAGATGTGGGTTCTTTCATGACTCTGCTAATTAACTCTAAGCCTCAACTGCCCTTTTGACAAAGAGGGATAAAAATAGTTACTGCTGGGTCATGATCAATAGGACAGTGGGTCTGGCACTCTCCTTGCACATGGCCAACCCCAGTTCAATCCCCAGCATCCCATATGGTCATCTGAGCACCTCCAGGAATAATTCCTGAGTCAGATCCAGGAGTAACCCTTGAGCATTGCCGGTGTGACACAAAAATTAAACCAAAAAAAAATTTTTTTAAAGAATAGTTGCTGTTCCAAGTACATCCAGGAGTTTAGTTTATAGTTTGCTGCAGGTTGACTTTACGTTGATCTTGCGACCACTCACTACTTTCAGACTAGGATGTTTCACTCACAGAATCAATGTGGTTTTTTTTTATTTGCATACTAAGGGCTGTCTTCTGGCTCTGCACTGAGGAATCACTAGTAATGGGGCTTGGAGGACTGTGTATGGTCTTGGGTTCGAACCGGGGCTGACCCTTGGTCGGCTGCATGCAAGGAAAGCTCCCTATACTCTGCACTGTCACTTTGGTCCTCGGATTTTATACTTGTATTTTTTAATACTGATTGTCCCACTTTGAAACCCAAATTCAATGGCATAAGTGTATAGAATGTGAATTCTGGAACTAGACAGAATGGCTTCAAATTCTGGCTTCAATAGTTTATAGTTGTGTGACTATAGACAAATTAGTCTCTGTTGTCAATTTTTCTCATTGGTAAAATGAAAATGATGATGAAGACAGTTTTAAAGATGTTAAGATGATGAAATACTGACTGAGTATGCACAGGGGATATAGAGTAGTGGGGCATATAAACTTCACGGGTCATTGTTAATTATAATTATTACTGTATTGATTTATTTTTGTTTTTGGGGGGGCCTGGACTGGAGCGATAGCACAGCAAGTAAGGCATTAGCCTCGCATGAGACCGAACCAGGTTCAATTCCTCCATCCCTCTCGGTGAGCCCGGCAAGGTACCAAGAGTATCCCGCCCGCACAGCAGAGCCTGGCAAGCTACCCAGGGAGTATTTGATATGACAAAGACAGTAACAATGATGGGTCTCATTCCCCTGACCCTGAAATAGCCTCCAGTGTGGCACCTCTAGGAAGGACGAGTAAAGAGAAGCTGCTAAAATCTCAGGGCTAGGATGAATGGAGACGTTACTGGCGCCTGCTCAAGCAAATCAATGAACAATGGGATATCAGTGATACAACGATACAGTGATACAGTTACTGCTGCACAAGATTGTTGAGATTAAGTAAAAAGTTGTATGTAAAATACCTCCATTGTGCATCGCACGTAGCCAACAACTAGTACTGCTGGTTGGACATCTATCTAGATTTTGGTGGGCTTACAATTGTTTTCAGTTAGATTCCTTAGAAGCAGAACCTGCAATGGGAAATTTTGTGAAAATGAATATCAAAGGTATGTACTTCAGAACAGACCTACCAGGGCAGGAGTGCAGCAAGATAAGGCAGGAAAGAAGCCACGTAAGACTATGGACCCAGGTAAAAAATCTAACTTGACTGGCTCTCAAGGGCTTTGAAATATCACCAGTTTTACAGGGCCTTCTCCATTGAATCAAAGTGGTCAGCTTTTCCATAGCTGGTGTCTTGTAAAAGTTGAGCTGAGCTCCTTGACAGTTTTGTGGGGTTTTTTTGAGGGGGGGAGGGGAGGCAGAGGGCTGATGTATACACCTTACGGTGCTCAGGGCTTACTCTTGGATCTGCACTCAGGGACGCTCCTGCAGGGCTCAAGGGACTGTATGCCCTGCCAGAGATTGAAGCTGGATCAGCTGCGTGCAAGGCAGAGCCCTATTGATATGCTATCTCTCTAGCCCCCTCAACTAAGCTACTTTTTTTTTTTTTGCATTTTTTTTTTGGTCGCACCTGGCGATGCACAGGGATTACTCCTGGCTGTGCACTCAGGAATCACCCCTGGCGGTGCTCAGGGGACCATATGGGATGCTGGAATTCAAACCCGGGTTGGCCGCGTGCAAGGCAAATGCCCTACCCGCTGTGCTATCACTCCAGCCCCCTCAACTAAACTACTTTTAAGAACAGAGTATGGATACTAGTACATCTGTATCAAAATATCTGGTTTTCTAATTTCTAATTGTGGCTTACAATTCCTTACCCACAAGAAGGATGCACTATCTCTTTTATATGCCTGATATAGTTGGGGCTTTTTGTTTTGCTCTATTTCTTGTTGTTGGTTGGTTGGTTTCTGTTTGGGGCTACACCTGGCAGTGTCCTGGGCTTATTCTTGGTTCTGTGTTCAGGAATCATTCTTTAAAAAAAATTTTTTTTAATTGTAGTGCCGTGAAAGACACGGTTACAAAGCTGTTCATGACTGGGTTTCAGTCATACAATGTTCCAACACCCATCCTTCCACCTGTGTATATTTCCCACCACCAATGTCCCCAGTTTCCCTCCCTCCCCCACCCTCC